>NC_042615.1:701666618-702016596 GCF_901001135.1 Rhinatrema bivittatum
TAAGACAACAGATAGGCTTTTACAGCACATTAGGAAGTTAACAGATTTGGGGGATTGGGGGGAGAAACGGGACAAATGTCACTATCCATTAAATGAAAAAGCAGGCATCTTCAGGTTAAATGAAGTAATCCACTTAATATCAATTTAAGAGCACAAGTAAGCCCTTACTGAAACAAACTTGAGTGATTAGTTAGGCATTTCTCACTCACTATGAATAGAGATGTCCTATTTTTGACCATTTTATAAAGAAAGCAAGATCTGCTCTCCATGGAGACCTCAGGGTGAATTTAGTCAACGTCCTATAGACCTTCCTTATCTTTTGTATGAAGAAGTTTGGAACTACTAATAATGTTCTCCATTACATCCTGGAAGCCATCTAGTCACATCTTCCTTTTCACTAGTATCAGGCTTTTCCAATGCATTAATTTTTTTTTTTTTTTACTTTATTTACTTTTAAATAAAATTGCTACACATAGTCAAAATAAGCTTTACATTTAATCTACAACTAGCATTAAGTCCAGGTAAGTCTACCCTCTTGTACATTTTACAGTAAGAGCGTGTCCAGAGTCTAAGCATTCACCTCTAAAGTTCCATCCAAGTGAGATACCAAACATAAGAACATGCCATACTGGGTCAGACCAAGGGTCCATCAAGCCCAGCATCCTCTAACAGTGGCCAATCCAGGCCATAAGAACCTGGCAAGTAACCAAAAACTAAGTCTATTCCATGCTACTGTTGATAGAAAATAGCCACTGCTATTACTAAGTCAACTTAATAGCAGGTACGGGACTTCATCTCCAAGAACTTATCCAATCCTTTTTTAATCAATCACAGCTACACTAACCACATCCTCTGGCAACAAATTCCAGAGTTTAATTGGTGCGTTGAGTGAAAAAGAACTCTCTCAGATTAGTTTTAAATGTGCCACATGTTAACTTCATGGCGTGCCCCCTAGTCTATTATCCGAAAGAGTAAATAACTGATTCACATTAACCTGTTCTAGACCTCTCATGATTTTAAAGACCTCTATCATATCCCTCCTCAGCCATCTCTTCTCCAAGCTGAAAAGTCCTAACCTCTATCTTTCCTCATAGGGGAGCTGTTCCATTCCCTTTATCATTTTGGTTGCCCTTCTCTGTACCTTCTCCATAGCAATTATATCTTTTTTTGAGATGCAGCAACCAGAATTGTACATAGTATTCAAGGTGCGATCTCACCATGGAGCAATACAGAGGCATTATGACATTTTCAGTTTTATATTCACTATTCCCTAATAATTCCCAACGGGACATTCCACATCAAGGTGGACCAGTTTTTTAAAATCGTCCCCACTCGACCATCTCTGATTTTGCTGAAAAATTTTTAAGGATGTACATGTATGTTTGAAACGAGGTTCTGTTAAGTTTTAGGGCCAGATATCAAATACTTGGGGCACTGTTGCCCTTTCACTGGAGGTCCCACCAAGCCCGCGGCTTCAGCTACGAGGATTTTGCAAACTTTGGCACATAGCCATTATAGAAATATAGTGGCTATGATGCTGAAATTGGACATACTAGCTCAACTTTTGCTGGTGAACACGAAAAAATTAGTACCAGCAATCACAAAACATGTCGGTCTTAATTTAGTGTCAAAGTGGCTTAAAAAATCACGCAACATGACATTTAAAGCCATACTTTGACCAAGTATAACTCAAAACCAAAAACCACTAGTAACTGGTGCTTTACCCGTATACCAAACAGCTACATGACTTTGCATTGCTGCAATATCAGGGTCAAAGCATATGTATTTGTGGAGATATTCACACCCACATATGATGAAAAACGTTTAATGATCAAATCTGACCTATTTTCAAGGTCAAATATCTCAAAAAGGGTACCCCTAAAATCTATTTATTTTGATATCGGTGGAAAGAGCAAATTTTTCTCTACAAAGGATCATCATTTTCTTTTTTGGAGTCTCTCAGTTTAAGAAAAGAAAAATGCCACTGAACATGGCGTTTTTTAATCATATGCAATGAATGGTAACTGCACTATTTAAACCCTTGCGTTGGTCCATGGTGGTTATACCACTACCAATTCCCTAAGAATTGGTATTATAATCCTATTAAGATTGTAATAATGCCAAGGTCTTTTTGAGAATTGGCAGCCGCCCCATCGCCTAGGGGCCACGCCCTATAGCCGTCAAGGCCAGCCACGGGCGGTCTCTTTATCGCAGGTTCCGAAGCCTGAGGGTGGGTGTCTTAGCCTAGGAATCCCAAGCCTAATATTGGGTATCTTTTGTTGGTTCCCAAGCCATAAAGTGCCCAGGAGGGGGGTCCTGACCTTCCCTCTCCCCCCCCCCCCCCCCCCCCCCGCCAAATCCAGCGTCCCTTTTTCAGCGGATTTTGTCCTCCTCATGCACAAATCTTATCTAGCTAGCCTGCATGAGCTGGACAAAAGCCCCCCCTTGCCCCCCCCCACCAAAAATCCCTCACTCAGCGCCGTTGACCACTGGACCGGCCGCAGAGCCCCAGGGACTGGTGCGGGTGGTCCCGGGGGTGCTCCTCCCCCCCCCCCCCCCGGTGTCTCCCGTGTCCTTGGACCCCGCTGCTTCCTCGGATTCGGCGGATGCCCCCCCCCAGAAGGGGATGACCCTAGAGCCCTCCGTCTTTTTCGTAAGGAGGAATTAGAGCCCCTCCTCCCTTTTGTTTTGCAGGAGCTGGGTCTGGAGAGTCCCTCCGTGGATAATCTCATGGCCTCGCTCCCTAAGGATATGAACCCGGTTCTGGGAGGGCTCCGGGCTCTGGCCTCGGCCTTTCCCTTCCACCCCATGCTTAAGCTCCTTATCCTGCGGGAATGGGAGGCTCCTGAGGCTTCGGAACCTGCGATAAATTGACCGCCCGTGGCTGGCCTTGCACGGCTATCGGGCGTGGCCCCTAGGCGATGGGGCTGCCAATTCTCAAAAGACTTGGCATTATTACAATTCTTAATAGGATTATAATACCAATTCTTAGGGAATTGGTAGTGGTATAACCACCATGGACCAACGCAAGGGTTTAAATAGTGCAGTTACCATTCATTGCATATGATTAAAAAACGCCATGTTCAGTGGCATTTTTCTTTTCTTAAACTGAGAGACTCCAAAAAAGAAAATGATGATCCTTGTAGAGAAAAATTTGCTCTTTCCACTGATATCAAAATAAATAGATTTTAGGGGTACCCTTTTTGAGATATTTGACCTTGAAAATAGGTCAGATTTGATTATTAAACGTTTTTCATCATATGTGGGTGTGAATATCTCCACAAATACATATGCTTTGACCCTGATATTGCAGCAATGCAAAGTCATGTAGCTGTTTGGTATACAGGGTAAAGCACCAGTTACTAGTGGTTTTTGGTTTTGAGTTATACTTGGTCAAAGTATGGCTTAAATGTCATGTCGCGTGATTTTTAAGCCACTTTGACACTAAATTAAGACCGACATGTTTTGTGATTGCTGGTACTAATTTTTTCGTGTTCACCAGCAAAAGTTGAGCTAGTATGTCCAATTTCAGCATCATAGCCACTATATTTCTATAATGGCTATGTGCCAAAGTTTGCAAAATCCTCGTAGCTGAAGCCGCAGGCTTGGTGGGACCTCCAGTGAAAGGGCAACAGTGCCCCAAGTATTTGATATCTGGCCCTAAAACTTTACAGAACCTCGTTTCAAACATACATGTACATCCTTATAAATTTTCAGCAAAATCAGAGATGGTCGAGTGGGGACCACTGGTCCACTTGACATGGAATGACCCCAACATTCTGTTTCCTTTTTTGACTGCCGCAGCACACTGAACAGACGATTTCAATGTGTAATCCACTAGGACAAATAGATCTCTTTCTTGGGTGGTAGCTCCTAATATGGAACCTAACATTGTGTAACTATAGCATGGGTTATCTTTCCCTATATGCATCACCTTGCACTTATCCACATTAAATTTCATCTGCCATTTGGATGCCCAATTTTTCTGTCTCAGTAGGTTTTCCTGCAATTTATCACAATCTATTTGTGATTTAACTACTCTGAACAATTTTGTATCGTCTACAAATTTGATTACCTCACTTGTATTTCATTTATAAATATATTGAAAAGTAAGGGTCCCAATACAGATCCCTGAGGCACTCCACTGCCCACTCCCTTCCACTGAGAAAATTGTCCATTTAAACTTATTCTGTTTGTCTTTTTGCCAGTTTGTAATCCACGAAAGGACATCATCATCTATCCCATGACTTTTGACTTTTCCTAGAAGCCTCTCATGAGGAACTTTGTCAAACGTCTTCTGAAAATCCAAATATACTACATCTACCTGTTCACCTTTATCTACATGTTTATTAAACCAAAAAAGTGAAGCAGATTTGTGAGGCAAGACTTGCCTTGGATAAAGCCTTGTTGACTTTGTTCCATTAAACCATGTTTTTCTATATGTTCTGTGATTTTGATATTTAGAACACTTTCCAATATTTTTCCTGGTACTGAAGTCAGGTTAACTGGTCTGTAGTTTTCCGGATCGCCCCTGGAGCCCTTTTTAAATATTGGGGTTACATTAGCCACCCTCCAGTCTTCAGGTACAATGTAATGATAGGTTACAAATTTTTACTAATAGGTCTAAAATTTCATTTTTTAGTTCCTTCAGAATCCTGGGGTGTATACCATCCAGTCCAGGTGATTTACTACTCTTCAGTTTATCAATCAGGCCTACCTCAGGAAACCTGCACCAGACGTTTATAAAGGGCAAAAATTGCTCATGTGTGGTATCTACCGGGTCACCTTTATCTACATGTTTATTAACTCCTAAAGTGAAGCAGATGTGAGGCAAGACTTGCCTTGGGTAAAGCCATGATGACTTTGTTCCATTAAACCATGCCTTTCTATATGTTCTGTGATTTTGATATTTAGAACACTTTCCAATATTTTTCCTGGTACTGAAGTCAGGTTAACTGGTCTGTAGTTTTCCGGATCGCCCCTGGAGCCCTTTTTAAATATTGGGGTTACATTAGCCACCCTCCAGTCTTCAGGTACAATGTAATGATAGGTTACAAATTTTTACTAATAGGTCTAAAATTTCATTTTTTAGTTCCTTCAGAATCCTGGGGTGTATACCATCCAGTCCAGGTGATTTACTACTCTTCAGTTTATCAATCAGGCCTACCTCAGGAAACCTGCACCAGACGTTTATAAAGGGCAAAAATTGCTCATGTGTGGTGCTGAGATTATCTGCAAACACTTGAGGTAATGATGTTCTATATACAGACAAGAGGTAGCTGAATCATTCAAAGCACCATGAACAAACACTTTTCCTAACCTCAGGCTAACTCAGGTGATGTACTTAATCCTACAATGAATCAGTCTGCTCTAAGGTACTTTCCTGGAGAAAGGTAGAATAACTAGCTTCTATTACAATCCAGGCTAATTTTTGGTTAGCACAGATGTAATTTCAACTTGTAACTGGGAGTCTTCAAAAGCTTCTTCCACAATTTCTATCCTAGCAGGTTTAGAAACACAGAAAAATGATGGCAGGGAAAAAAAAAAAAAAAAACAGACAGACATTATGGCCCATCTAGTTTGCCCATACAGCCAATTTATCTAGACTTACAATTCCCATCACTCCCTCAGAGATACTTTGTATTTATCCCATGCTCTCTCGAATTCAGATACTTTGAGACCATTCCATGTATCTATTACCCTCTCTGTAAAGGAACACTTCCTAAGATTATTTGTCTACCTCCTTTCACCCTCATCCTATGCAGCACATTCTAAAGCCTTTTTGTTGAAAGAGGCTCGCCTCCTGTGCATGGAAACCTTTGAGATATTTAAAGGTCTATCATAACTCCCTTACTTCACCTTTCCTCTACGGTATACTGTACATGTTTAGATCTTTAAATCTATCCCCATATGTTTTAGAATGAAGGCTACTGATCATTTTAGTAGCCACCCGCTGGACCAACTCCAATTGGTTTATATCTTCTGGGAAGTGTAGTCTCCAGAATTTTGCATGCTTTCAACATCACCTTGTGTGAGAATTTGGAGCAAAGGTCATTTAGGAGAATAAAAAAAAATCCTTTTTTTAATTTAACTTAAAGGGTGCATATGCACTATATACACATCCCTCATTATAGCTAGCCCTTCAGAATATTACAAAATGCACCTAGTTCTTGAAATGCAAGCATGGTAGTGGCTATCCCTGTCCCACTGTATGGCTCCATTGGCACCCTTCTACTGCTCAGTGCCCTAGCAGAAACAGAGTTCTCTGCTCTCTTGAACAGAGTTGGCAGATTATAAATAGGTTACACTGACTGTGGGTCCATGAGATGGCACAAGCTCAGTCTCCACAGCAAGCCTGCAAGAGACTGTGGTCAGAGCTACAAGTTGAGGACATCCATTCATGGTCATGTGGTTAAACTGAAAAGCTTCACCCCTATATATTCAAATTAAATTCCTGCCTCCTGATGCCAATGGGAACATGAACTTTTTCTATGGACAAGCAGGAGGATTAAGCATCCCATAAAAATGTGGTAAACAATAGCATTATGGACACTCTTGGGTATGCATTCCACTTAGGAATAGTAGTGAGTGAGTCAGTCTATCTATATAGTATATCTATATATATATTAAACTAGCAACTAGTAGGTTTGCTAAAATACATTAGAATTCCATTTAAAAGAAATACTCATCTTAGTGAACTAGCATAGACATGTCTGTCTGAAGCTGTTCCAAGCACACAAAACCTGTTTTCCACCTTTCAGCATGTGAACACTCAAGATGCTGGTTTTGTGAAATAAACTGAGCAACATACTCCCAATACAGTTTTGATTAATTTCTAATACAAAAAAAAAAGAAAGACTTATCAGAATAAGTTTACTGCCCAAACTACCGTGCCTTTTGCAACTAATACTACTCTTCAGTCAGACTGAGAAATTCTGCTCACTTATACAAAAACACAGCTTGGATGGCCCATGATTAGCCTTATGGCTAATCATGGGCCATCCAAGCTGAAATGTCTAGAAGACATTTCAGCTTTATAAAATACTGCCCACTATTTCTGCAGTTTTAATACTAGCTGTCATAGTTCTTATCTTACCATTTTGTCAATTTTTGAAGCTAAATGACCAAAAATATTACACTAGTGCTTAAACATCTTGACCATAAGTTTTTCTAGCAAGCCAATGACTACCATTATAGTATTTTGTGAACAGGCAGGAATTTAACCTGTCTGTGATGATCCATGTACTCTGATTGGGATGCCTTAGATACATTCAATCACAAGACTGAATGTAATACAGTAATCACTCAACTTTTTTTTTTTTTTTTTTTTTACAAAATTACATATCATGAATCATATCAAAAACCATATTTCTAAACATTAAAAATAAGAACACTCACAGGTCATACAGCTGCTATACTACATGCATGCCCACTCAAAACTTCATACATAAAACATTCATACACAATTCTAACTCACACTTTCCAACATGTTTCACCTATTAAAGTTTCCTCAGGGAATATATTACAAACAAAGAAATCAAAAAGTGTGACTAAAAATCACTGTGAATGTGATTCATGTATTTGGTGAATATGATGGTATGTAATAAAGATTTGTAAAGAAAATGTGATTACTGTATTACTATATTATTGGTTTTGTAATTGTTTCTTGCAGATATGTATTTTTGCCATTTAATTTATCCTAGATAGATTCAAAACAAAGTCTTTTGTAAGGTCTCAGATGTGCTAATTCACATCATACTCAAATCTGCCATTAAAAAAAAAATTGTGCCTTGCTCCGATGAAGTATGATAGAAAGTTTAAAACTAAAAAATGGATAGGAGAAGGATGAAACAACAAACTGGGATTTTTGATTGCCCCAAGTTAAAAACTAGTACACTTAAATAACTATAGAACCGTAGGCAGAGATTATGGGCAAATTAATAATTCACCATCAAGAAGCTTGCCATCCTAAAATTTATCCAAATCAAACCTAGAACAAGCAAAGATCTTTGGGAAACTGTGTCGAGTAAAACCTTGGGTCATGTTAGCAAACCCATGTCCCAAACAGTTTAACACCAGAAAAAAAAATTCCTATAGGAATCACTACAGTAAGGGAAAAACCCCACAAGGGAAAGAGTGGACTAGAGTTTAGAGAAAGGAGCCGGGAAAAGGAAAACCAGGGTTAAAATCTCACTTCTTCCACAGACATTCCTTGTCACCTTGAACAAGTCAATTTTCCACTGCCTCAACTACCTACTTAGATTGTAAGCTCTTTGGGACAGGAACATATCTGGAAAAAAATGTCAAACCACTGAACTAAATTGGAAATACATCGAAAAATATTTTTTTGCAAAAATAAAAATAGCTGAACAAGCTTTTGAATTTTATTTGGCAAGACAGTGTCTTTCACAGGAGCATCCATATAGGAAGAGTGAAACCACATTCCAGAAGCTTTAATGTTCCTACTGAGATGTGAGGATAGTCCTGTCCAAGAAATTACTACATTCAACATAAGGATGCAAATATCCCTTTGGCTGTGCAGATCAACATAGAACTTATACTCAGCTTATTCACAGCACAAAACAGCAAAGCACTATGCTATACTTAAAAAAATAAATAAAAATTAAATTAAAAACACTTCCCAAAATAGTCATTAAAGGATGTATAAAAACATTAAGCCACCCAAAAGCCTAGGAATTGCAAGCACCGGGGATTGTGAGTACTTTCGGGCTGAACCCAAGAGGAAGCTAGCAAAAAGCCAAACAGTAGGGAGAGCACCTAATGTTTCTACTAATGGAAATAAATTATAGGTGCAGAAGAGCAAAACATTCAGCTGTCAATTCCCAGTTCCCTGGAGAGCCCCTGGTTAAATAGAAGCCTTTTATTTTCCAATTGTGTAATACAAAGCTAACTTTTGCTGCTTGCCATTCTATAGTACTGTGTGCTCTCAACATTTTTACTGGTTAATGCACTGGAATCTGAATGCAAGTCACACCATAAAAAAAAAAAAAAGTGGATTACTATAGACAAAAAGAAATATTGGTTCTGGTTCAGTAGACAATACTGGATTTGGACTGAAATCAATCTAACTTTATTTAACAAAGGAAGGGGGAGAAAAATGTTCATAGCATCTGAAGGGGCAAACAAACTCTCCAAAGTTTGATTTCACAATTGAGGGATATGAAATCACAGACCTACTCTCCCTCAAATATCTACAGGCCTAATAAATATTATGAAGTCCTTGTTCATGTATATAACCTCCCAACACAAGCCACAAAAACGTTTGGCTTTTAGCAATAAACTATTTCTCTCTCTCAATTTTTGTTCCCACATAAATCGGCTGAAGAGAGACACTGAAGCATGGAGAAGAATCATGTTATAGAAAGAGAAATAAGAATTAAGGCCCTGATAAGCTTTTTTCCCCTCCCAGATAAGATATTAGGGGTGTGCATTCGTTTTGAACTTAAATGTAAACGCAACTTTTTTTTTTTTTTTTAACTTAAAAAAGTGATGAGGCGAAAACGATCGGATTTCCAACTTATTCAACGTAGCTATGTTGAATAAGTTGGAAATCGCGATTGTTGATCTAAATAAAAATTTAAACCCCTCACCCTCCTTAATTCCCGCCCCCCCAAGACTTACCAAAACTCCCTGGTGGTACAGCAGGGAGTCAGGACGCCATTTCTGAACTCCTTTGCGAGAGCACGTGACGTCGGCGTCACGTCGGAGTGACGCGGCGTCACGTGATTCCTTTTGGGTGCAACGAGGGTCCCGGAGCGATCGCGCGGGGAATCACGTGACGCCGACGTCACGTGCTCCTCGCAAAGGAGTTCAGAAATGGCGTCCTGACTCCCTGCTGTACCACCAGGGAGTTTTGGTAAGTCTTTGGGGGGGGGGGGGGGGGGGTTAAGGAGGGTGAGGGGTTTAAATTTTTATTTGCACGTATGGACATAGACTCAACTTATGGAATTCTCCATATGTCCATATTGACCGAAATTGACCCCCCCTTTCGACTTATGGACATAAACCTTTGCTCTGCACATCCCTATAAGATATACTATCAAGCCATTTGTGATAAGGAGAGAACCTATCAACAGTTCTGTTTCATTTACAGCTGGTACAGAGAATAAAACCAAGACAAGTAAAATAAAAGTGTGTGTGTCTTTTACAAAAAGAAAATCTTAGATCAATTATTCAATTAAAAGAGCTTAAGAGGAGTTGGACAAGTGGTCCACTGGCAATGTTTGGTGTTCTTAGGAGAGGAAACCCAGATTTGATTCCTATTCCCTGCTTCTGCTTAACAGGCTGGTTAGGGTTTTTAAAAGCAGCAGCATTCACAGCTCCATCACAGGGAGGAAAGTCCAGCAATTGTAGAATAGCAGGACTTGTGAGATTCATGATGCACAAGTGTTGAGCTGTAAAGAAGTCATAGTACTTACTAGGTATCCGCAAACTATCACAGCAATGACTGGATAATGAAGGCAAGGGGGAGAGCTGGATTAGAGGGAAAATGCTGGAAGTTATGAAGTTGAAAGTCTGTGGCACCTCACCTTGAATTCCCTGCAAACTGGCAGCTAGCAGAGTGGGGGCAGACTGACAAGGCTGGAAGCTCAATAGTGGCAGGAGGATAGTCAAGATTTAAAAAAAAAAAAAAGAAGGGGGGGGGGGGAGGACCACCACACCTCATATAACCCAGCTCAAATTTTCAAATACAGTCAGAGAGCATTATTTACTTTAAAGTAGCAGTTCCAACACTAATCATCCCAATTTACTGGAAATCTTCAGGCCTCTTAATATAAACTATATGAATGTATTAACGCTGACCCTCAGCTCTGTGCAAGTCACATTAGAAAATTAGAGGAACTGCAGGGCAGCTGACAGAAGTATCCCACAACACAAGGGGCCCTGTTTTACAAAGAGATGTTTTCAACACTGTGCCAAAAGGGAGACATTTTTGGAAGGCAGGGGAGACATTGGCAGACTAGTACAGGCGAAGCTGAACTAAACTTAAATTGATGGGTGTCAGCAAGCTGGGACATGTGCTAGACCTCTTGATAGAGGTAATACAGACCACTCAATCTCTCACACAACCCAAAAGAATTATGAAATGGTTCAATTCTGCCACCTGGGGTCCAACTTGGCACTTTGAACCATGGAAAGTAAGCATAAATCGACAGATGAGAGAGTGTGCGATAAGAATGTCAACAAGATTGGGGGAGGAATATGAAAGAAATAATTAGTACTACATGTCTGAGGGAGGAGATTGGTACCCACTTTGGAAGGGGGGGGGGGGGGGAGTGTTAAGTGATAGAATCTTCCCTCCCCTCATTCTCAAGATTCCAATCCCATGCAAAAATCATTAATACACCTTTACCCTGTCCCCCCACCCAACAAGAACATTACTAAAGTTTATTTAGAGGTTGGAAAATTTTATAAAGTAAGAGTTGATTGCATATTAAGTATAAAAAAAATTATATATATATATACACACACACATATACATATATACACACACACACACTTTTTTTTTTAAACTCTTGTACAGAATTACTGAGCTATCAAAGGAAAATAAAGGCTGCGACTAATGCTTAAAGGTAATTCAAAAGGATCATCTTAATCATTTATTTAGAAACTTTTATATACCGGTATTAGTGGGGACATCATACCGGTTCAATACCGGCAAAGCAGCAACAACCCCAGTAATACAAGCACTGGCTGGCAAAGTCTGATTCGGTTGAAAGGTTTTACAAAACAGCAAGACTGGTCAGCAGTGGCTCACTTGTTTGCCTCTAACTACTGTCACTGCATATCATACTTAATCTCCAGTCATCTGCCTCCTTTGCCCTTAGGACTGTTCTCTCTGTTCCAAGTATAACTGAATTCTATCATTGTTTTAGTTTTCCATCACCAGATGTAGAACTGGAGATACCACTTGTTGAGTTCTAACACATACTACCTCATAGCAGCATTTTAAGTGCTCAGCATGAAACTGACCCTCCTTTCAAGCTATCGCAGTAATTCTTCCAATTAATTCCATAGCTCTTCACATGGCACTCTGCCAGTGGACAAGAAATGTATATAAGACTCCGTGACCAACTATACTACCAAGACCTGGGTTCCTTAACAAAACAAAGAATGGTGGCACAGAATAGGCAGTGTAAATACCATTTTACAAGACCTTAGCGCTAGTCAAGGCTGTTTGCTGCCAGCATAGGAATTATCCCTTCCTGTCTGCTATTTAGCAGCTGTGATGTACCATGTGTTGCTGATCATCAACTTTAAATTTCCCAATGACCTGTGAATATAGTAAGCCAATGGACTAAAAACTGCTTTGCTATTTTATTTGTGACAACATATTAGCTTTTAAGGACATGAGGGGAAAATGCACAAAATTAAAGGTACACAGCAATGAACATACCAACACATCTTGTTACAGACATCCCCTTTTATAATGGTGGTTAGGGATGAAAAACAATTTATTCAAATCCAGCAATTTGCATGTGTACCCATAAAACTGCAAACAGCAACAGCCAAATAAAAAAAAAAAAAAAAGCAATTGAGCTGTGATCCATCCAAAAAGTAGAATGAAAGCCATAAGCTACTAGGGTAATATTTTTAATCCTTTTCTTAGTATGGCACTTGTTCGGATTTCATCCATCTCCAAGAACAGAGCTGACTCATTCTCCTTCCTTTCCACCATAAAATCTTTACTCCATATCATTTGATAGTTCTGCTTTACATATTAATAAAATCTTTACTCCATATCGTTTGATAGTTCTGCTTTACATATTAACTCTCAAATTCCTGAAAGTGTTGGGAACACTATCAACAATGGCCCTGGTTCAAAATAAGACTGATGTGATAAGAGGCAAAATGAAAGAACAATAAAAACTGTGTGCACACTTATCTGGCTAAAAGAGGCACAGCAAATTATATGCATTTACTAATTTCACTCTACTGCATAGTATTACTTTAAAAAAAAATAATAATAATTTGAACTACAAGAAAAATAGTCATACAATTCAAATGGATTCAGACACTGGAAAAGGCACTCCTTCAGAAAAGCTGTATTGACAGGGCATCACAGTAGTCATCTGCTATTCTATTAGGAAGCCATAATAAAGTTAGACACACTATCCTGCCGATACAACTAAACAGCCTCAAAAAATTGTATTAGCCTAATTCACTTAGAGATTCTAGAGCTCTTCACCATCTCTCAGGGCACTAAATACAGAATTTCTGTCAGAGTATTACACTGCTGAGATTAACTGCAGATATCTGCTAGTTTTCTTAACTTTGTATCTTAATCTACACATATTATAGCTATGTTAGTTCTTACTAAGTGCTTTAGCTAGATATTGTACTGAAATAATGTCATTTCTGCCAGCTTCCATTTTAACAATTTACTGCCTAGGGTAACAACGGCTGGAATCATTTACCACTAAAATGATACATATTGGCAAACTAACAAAAATGAAAAAATAAACTCTCAAAAATCTCAACAGTAAAAACCCAAAGGAGAAATTCTCAAGATCTGTAAAACATAACTCATTCCACATCTAACATATCAAAAATACAATTCAAATGTAATACATTATACATCTAAAAATTGTATAAAATATCAAATCTTACATGTGTTAAAAATACAATACTTACTGATATTCTTCATATAAAATTATATATACATGAAAATACATAATAGATTACTTTACATACCCCAACTTACCTGTGACACTCATACAACACTCAAACAATTCTTATAATACCACAGTTGTAAGAGTTCTAATATAATAAACTAATTTTGCAGTGTATCTTCTTGACTACCCCTTCCCTACCCTGACCAACTGACAGATGGCTTTACTGGATGAGCTAAACTACAAAAGGTAAGTTTTTCTGGCTGAATTCAACTGTGGTGACCTTACTTTGAAAGAGGATCATTTGTATTAACATTTGATTTTAAATTTTGAAAAAGGGATTTTTTTTGCATTTTTTTCTGCTTAGTTTTAGAAAGGAAAAGTAGAGGGGAAGGGGCTGATAAAGGAGATGGAACAGCTCCCCTATGAGGAAAGGCTGAAGAGGTTAGGGCTGTTCAGCTTGGAGAAGAGACGGCTGAGGGGGGATATGACAGAGGTCTTTAAGATCAAGAGAGGTCTTGAATGAGTAGATGTGAATTGGTTATTTATACTTTCGGATAATAGAAGGACTAGGGGTCATTCCATGAAGTTAGCAAGTAGCACATTTAAGGCTAATCGGAGAAAATTCTTTTTCACTCAACGCACAATTAAACTCTGGAATTTGTTGCCAGAGGATGTGGTTAGTGCAGTTTGTGTAGCTGGGTTGGTATTTTGAGAAAAGCTTTCCTTGGCGGTTCATGCGACGTTTGCCTACTGTTTGGAACATCATGCATAGACATGCCATATCTTGCTGCATTGTGCAGCATCATGCTTCGGTGCACTGCACTCTGTCTCATGCTTCATTGCATTACGCCACGGTGCATCCTGTGCCATGTGTTTTAGTGACAACATTCAATACCTTGTGCGTGGAGTGCCAAAGCTCCAGGAATCGCGGGTTTTAGAATGGCCTGTGTAGTGATTTTAGGGGTGACTTGCGTCTTTCCTTTAGGCATTGCAGCCTTACTCTGTTTAGGTACAAATTTAGATGGCATATATGGCCTCTGTATGGCCCATAGATGTGGCTCATCTGTGGGGGATGGGGTGATGTACCTTTGGTCCTGGCATGGATTGTGACAATCATCCCTCTAAGTTCCTCAGGAGGGGGGCATAATTCTATGATCCTAAGAAAATCTGCACTTCTGACAATCTGGATTCTTCCCACAGTCAAGCAATCTTCTGGATTCTGCATGCTCCGAGACAGAGACCATCTATCTGCCTGAGGTCAAGACGATTAGCTTGGTCATGGTTAGGCCCCAGAAAACACAATTATGTCCATCTGTGACAGACATAATATTCCCGCTCTGGCAGTATTTGAATCCCAGAGATTTCATGGACATTGCAGCACTTAAAAGTGCGCTTGGGAGTTCGAGGCAAAAAATGATTTGAGACTAGAAAATGGAGAGATGGTTTTCCACACGTTCGTGCATATCTCAGAAAAAAAAAAACTGGAACTGAGGAGATCTAACAGCAGACAATCGCAAGGGAACTGCCACACATGCTCAGAAAAGCAAAAGCTCTGCAAACTTGTAGAGATGACAGCCTTCGTGCCAGATGACATCACCCAGGCATGGCTAATTCAGCCTGCTTATTGATAGAAAATTGATACACTATTTTAAAAAAATTCCAGCAAGATGAACTACAAAAGGCTAAACTGGTACTCCTATTCACAATCTTGGCAAGCACAAGAAATTTTCCCTCACCATGTACACCTAGAGAAAAATGGCATTCATGTACAAATTCAAATTATATAGCATAGCATGAAGCATTAGTCAGATTCTTAATACCTTTGTATTTCACATACTTTGGCCATGGAAGCACCTGTGCACAACAGGAGGAAATAACAGTAGAGCAGGAAAAACAGCAGACATTCAGATTTCCACAGAACACAGCACATCTTTGCCATTTTCCCCTCCAGTGGCATTATGGGTGCTGTGAGCCATAAATATGAAACAAAAAGACAGCAGAAGATGCTAAAGTCTATCAGATCTTCCCAATTTACTTCTTAGTGCCATAGTCCATCAGTGAAAAATTGTGGCATGGCAGGTTGCCTAAAAATTGGAAGCAACTCAGGCCCAAGGGGAACTGCTGTGGAGGGCATGGGCTGTAAAAGAGACAGGGCCAGAAAAGGTCTACTGCTGCTGATTAAATTGTTTATTCCATGGCAGGTCTCTATAAAAGTGGTTGTCTGGCTTAAAATAAAATCTAAAAAAACCCATAATTCTCTCCCCCCCCCCAGAAACCCCTGAAAACGAACCTCCTCTGGCAGGCCTGTTCCTCGACTGGCTTCTCACTGACATCAATGAAAGAAGCAATCCCATTTCAGAAGGCTGTCCTGAAAGGGGTTTGGGTCAGTCATGCTCTGGGGGTTCGAGGCATCGCCTTTGTCAAGGACTTGTGTGTTGAAACCCTATGCAAATGGGTGCATTCGCTGTATCAACAGTGCTTACTGATACATCTTTGGTGCCACTGAACATTTCTTTTTCTTAGTTTTTGATCTGCTTGACCCAGAGGATACAGCTTGTTTTGGCCAACAGGGAAGATCTCTTAGAGGAGCACCTGCTCAAATCTAGAGCCAGGAAAAATGAAGAGGTCCCACTCCAGGATGACAGACCACAGCTCTTCAGGGTCTTATATAGTTTCTTCATTTTTCAGGGCCTGGATTTCTGTAACCACGGAGACACAGGATCATGACAACAGCAGTTTGCCTGGGCATGTCTGGCCCCAGTTAACAGTAACAGATCATGCCCATCAGTAATGGACATCTTTCTACTGCATATATATATATATAGTCTCTAAATGTGTTAATTATGGGCTTCTTGAATCCAGACATTGTGTGAAGAAATATTATCCTTATTTTTTTTAAATGTAAATATGTAACATGGAAAAGTGCTGTTTGGGGAAGTTACCAAAGAGAAAAAAATTGCAAAAAAAAGTATAAAAGATATGAATGGGATAAATTTGTATAGAATATTCAGGGACAGTTACATAACATTTATACAACAGATTTAAAGATGCAGAACAAATGGAATATTTAAACACTGAGTGGTTCCCAATCTGGGGTCCATGGAACGAGACCATACCAGGGGGTCCATTAGAAGAGATGCAAGAAATTTTATCTAGGAAGAAAATGAGAGGACTGTTGCAAATTGATTAGCAGAGCTGCTGCCACAAGCCAGGAGAATGAGAGTGGGGCCTATTAAGCCCCTGAAAACTTCACCCCACATTGCTGCAGACCAGGAGGAGAAGGGACAGAGGAGGGACCACACGCACCCATTAGAATCAAACTACACTGCCACATGTGTAGCAGAGGTGGAGAAGAGAGAGATTGACTGCAGCACTCAAGAATTATAAATCCCACTGATGCACTGTGTCAGGATGTGGGGAACAGAGGGATTGATTGTGGCTAGCAGAACCTTTGCAATCTTAGCTACACACTGAGGAAAGATGGATCATCACAGTCGTGAGAAACATTTCCCATTACTACCTCGTGCTCTGCCACTGGCCTGTCAGAGAGAAGAAAAGATCTGCACTAGAAAAGTGAGTAGAACGGCTCAAAGTAAGAAAGGGAAATGGAACTGAGGTTGACAATGAGGGGAAAGATGGGGAAAACGAATGAGACAGGAATGAAGGATAAATAGGAAGACAAGAATCCATGATTGACCTGGTTAAGGGGAGTGAGACTGGATGGCAGACTTGGGGAGAGAAGGAGAGGACTACCAGGAATCATGCTGGACAGAGGCAGAGGGAGGGATAGAGGACCACCATAGTCTAGGAGGGAAGGGGGAAAAAAAAGATGACTAGCAGGGATCAAGGAGGAGGGAGGACAAGATTGCAACCAGGTGTGGTTAGGACATAAAACAAGTTAAACAGTTAGATGCCTTCCCATTGGAAAATAAGCTGTTTGCTTTTTCTAAAATCTAAATTATTTAGCAACTATTATTTTCTGTATGGATTTGTAAGAATCAAAAGAAAAAAGTATAAAAGAAGAGGTGGCTAAAAAGAGGGTACGTTTCAAAACTTTTAAAGAAAATAAGCACCTGTTTACCTATGTCAAGACATTTTGAAAATTGCAATTCCCTGCCACTGAGGGTAAAAGTACCTGAAAGACATAGGGTTAGGTTGGGGAGGGGGAAGTACATGCAGGGATTTAATTTTGAAATCCTCGTACATACTTTTATGTACTTTGCACTTGCTTCAAAGCCAATGAAAGGTGCTCTGGAATAAAAGTACTGGCTTCCCTCCGCTGGCCCGAATTTTCAAAAGGAAATTCCATGGGCAGTTTCCCTTTGAAAATTAGATTGCAAGTCTGCAGGTACTGGTGCTGATTTTCTGTTAGGCCATACCAAGTTGCCATCCTGGAGCTTTTTTTAAAAACTTTCTCTTTTCCCCACTGCAGCTGGACTGGAAGACAGAATGGCTTCAACTTTCAATTATGAGGGCAATTTTTAAATATCTTTGGAAATTGCCCTCCCTCCATATAGAGTTTAGATCAAAGTTTTATACATGCGTGATTCTGGAGTGCATATCATTTCTTTTGTTATGACATGCAAAAATTAGAGAAATGCGTGGGGGTCCGTGAAACTTTATGAAGCTGAAGGGGATCCATGTTCTCTGAAAGGCTGGGAGCCCCTGCACTAACAGATAACATAAGGATTTTAATGTGGCCTCAGACTCTACCACCTAACCTCTTAGCAATACTCAGTAACTGATCACTGTGCTAAGCAATTGCTTTTAAATCAGAAGGACCCTCCTTCAAAGGAGCAGAGAAATCTAATAAGAGTGTTCACAGTGTTGTAGAGATTAACTGCCAGACCTCAATATATCTGAGAAATATGGCATCTCACTACTAACTTAGCTTCATTTCTTACTTCTCACCATAAATGAAGGCAGCTCTGTGCAGAGTTGAAGGATATGTCTAAGTCAATGAACAGAATTTTGTGCTTGTATTTATTTTATTTTTTTCCCACCACTAATCTTTTCTGTTCTATTATCAAAACCTTAAAATGTCAGACTAACTACCCAAGGGAAACAAATATTCTTTAACATAAGAAAATCGCCATACTGGGTCAGACCAAAGGTCCATGGAACCCAGAATCCTATGTCAGTTGCCAAACCAAGCCACCTGTACCTCGCAAATACCATAAAGTAGATTAATTCCTGCTACCCCACTCCCAGGGATAGCAATAGCTTTCATTGGTCTACCTGGCTAATAATGCATTATCAACTTTTCATCCAAGAACTTGCCCAAACCTCTTTTAAGCCCCATGCTAGTTATCTTGATCATGTTCTATGGCAACCGATTCTACAGAATCGAAAAAGTACTTTCCATAATGTTTTGAATCGACTTCTTGTTAGTTAGTTTCATGGAGTATCCCTTTAAGTATTATTTGAAAGGGTAAATAACTGTCCTTTATTTACCTGTTCCACCCAACTCATGGTTTTATAAAGCAGAGTTGCTTACCTGTAACAGGTGTTCTCACAGGACAGCAGGATGTTAGTCCTCACATGTGGGTGACATCATCAGGGTGGAGCCCAATCACAGAACACTTTTGTTAAAGTTTCTAGAACTTTGACTGGCATCACTGAGCATGCCCAGCATGATACCAACCCTGCATCCAGCAGGGGGGTCCCCCTTCAGTCTTGTTTGTAGTAAAGATCGAGCGAAAAATAAAAGAAAAAACTTAATGGACCCAACTCCGCGGGGTGGCGGGCGGGTTCCATGAGGACTAACATCCTGCTGTCCTGTGAGAACACCTGTTACAGGTAAGCAACTCTGCTTTCTCACAGGACAAGCAGGATGGTAGTCCTCACATGTGGGTGATTAGCAAGCTACAGGATGCCCAAATGTCATAGCCAAAATACTTAATGTGCAACAGGCACAACAACTGAGATAGTTTTGGTGAATTGGGCAGCCTGATCATCTTCCTGGGTCATAGGAAGGAATTGGGATATTAGATGGGAAACAGGTTACGGAGGACCGATTGGCCGAAGATGGAATCCTGTCTACCAGCTTTGTCAAGGCAGTAATGAACTGCAAAAGTATGGAGGGAGCTCCTTGTGGCAGCCCTACAGATGTCCGCAAGAGGAACGGAACGGAGGTGAGCCACTGACGTTGCCATTGCTCTTACAGAGTGTGCTTTAACACGGTCTTGAAGAGGAAGACCTGCTTGGTGATAGCAAAAGGAAATGCAATCTGCTAGCAAGGTGGAAATGGTCTGTTTTCCTACCGGAGTACCCAATTTGGCTTTATCGAAGAGACAAATAATTGGGTGGATGTCCTGTGGGCTGCAATACGATCTAAATAAAAAGCAAAGCATGTCTGCAGTCCAAGGAGCTGAGAGCTCACGCACCTGATTGTGCATGAGGTCTGGGGAAAAAAAAGTTGGAAGAGTTATACATTGATTTCAATGAAATTCAGAGACCACCTCTGGCAGGAATTTAGGACGAGTACGGAGTACTACATGGTCATGAGGGAACCTAGTGTAAGGTGCATATGCGACTAGTGCATGTAACTCACTGACCCTGCGAGCGGATGTAATAGCTATGAGAAAGATCACCTTCCAAGTGAGATGGTGAAGCTCGCAGGAATGCAAAGCCTCAAAGGGAAATTTCATAAGTTGTGCTAGAACAACATTAAGGTCCCAGGTAGGAACTAGAGAATGTAGGGAAGGTTTAAGATGTAATAAACGCCTCATGAAGCGAGCCACGAGCGATTGTGTTGTCGATACGTTTGTGATAAGCCGCGATAGCACTAATGTGTACTCGAATAGAGGTAGTCTGTAATCCAGATTCCAAAAGATGCCAAAGGTAGTCCAGGAATTTTTCTAGGGAACAGGAAAAAGGGTCTATTTCCTTCGGCTCGCACCACGAGGAAAATCTTTTCCATTTTGCACGATATGATCTCCTGGTGGAAGGCTTTTGTGAAGCTACGAAGACTTGTGAAACACTGTCGGATAGGTTTAAAGCTTGCAAAGTCAACATAAGAAATTGCCATGCTGGGTCAGACCAAGTGTCCATCAAGCCCAGCATCCTGTTTCCAACAGAGGCCAAAACCAGGCCACAAGAACCTGGCAATTACCCAAGCTGTCAGGGATAGTGATTGGAGGTTGGGATGTGCAGTAGACCGTTGTTCTGAGTTATTAGCATTGGGTCTGTGCCCAGGCGAAGGATGGGAAACCATACCTGACGCGGCCAGTGGGGTGCTATGAGAATCATTGTTCCCTTGTCCTACCGTAACTTCACGAGAGTCTTGCTGATAAGTGGAAGTGGATGGTAAGTATAAAGAAGACCCATTGACCATGAGTGGGCGAAGGCATCCCATGGGGGAGCTTCGTGGCTGCGGTGCAGAGTAAAAAGTCATTAACTTTGCAATTGTGTATTGACGCAAAGAGGTCTACTTGCGGAAGGCCCCACTGGTAAAATAAATGAATGTTCTGCTACCGTGGGGTTCAGGGACAATTCGTGGGGGTGAAAAGTGCGGCTGAGATTGTCCGCCATCACGCTGTCTGCGCCTGCTAGGTAAGTCGCCTTCAGCAATATGGAGTGGGAGAGAGCCCAGGCCCAGATCTGCGCCGTCTCCTGAAACAGTAGATTAGATCCTGTGCCCCCTTGTTTGTTTAGATACCACATTGCAACCTGTCTGTCTGTATGAGGACCACTTTGTTCGATAAGCAATCCTGAAAAGCAGAGAGGGCATATTGAATTGCACGGAATTCTAAAAACTTTGATGGTTCAACTCCGCGCCTTGGTCCACAAACCCTGGGTCTGGAGGTTGCGGACGTGAGCTCCCCAACCCAGGGTAGATGCATCTGTGGTTAGTATAATTTGGGATTGTGGAGGCTGGAAAGGTAGTCCTAGAAGAAGATTGGACTCCTGTATCCACCAATTCAGGGAGAGAGACGTAACTAATTGGTGATGTGGATAATGTGAGACATCTTTTGACTTGACTGGGACCACTGGGATTTTAAAGTCCATTGAGACACTCATGGCTAAGCAAGCCATGGGAGTTACATGAACTGTGGACACCATGTGGCCCAGCAAGGTCAAGAGGTGACGAGCCGTAGTGGTCTGGCGAGACTGAAGGAATCTTGCCATGATGGATAAGGATCGTGCCCTGGACTGTGGGAGGAACGCTTTTGCCTGTCGAGATCTGCTCCTATGAACGAAATTTGAGGAGTCAGATTGGATTTGGGGTAGTTGATAAGGAACCCCAGTGACTGGAGCATATCAATTGTGTAACAGAGTGACTGAGATGCTCCCCTTTGAGTTGGAGCCCTTATAAGCCAATTGTCCAGGTATGAATAGATGTGGACGTTGTTTTTCCTTAAATGGGCTGCTACGACTACCAGGCATTTTGTGAAAACCCTTGGGGCTGATGCCAATCTGAATGGTAGTACACGGTACTGAAAATGAGACTGACCTACTATGAATCTTAGGTATTTGTGATGAGGCGGGTATATCGCGATGTGTGCATAAGCCTCCTGAAGGTCCAGAGAGCAAAGCCAATCTGTTCTTTGAATCAGTGGAGCAAGGTTCCTAATGTTACCATTTTGAACTTTTCTTTTCTGAGACTTTTTTTTAGGGCACGCAAATCCAAAATAGGACAAATGCTACCTGATTTTTTTTTGGGATCAGGGAGTAGAACCCTTGACCCCAATGCTGCTGAGGTACTAGTTCTATAGCATTGGATTGTAGAAGGGTCAAGAGTTCCACTTCGTGAAGCGGGGAGCGACTTGATTTGTGAGAGGAGGGGGAGAGAGGAGGGTCAAAAACCCAAAGCTGGCCCTGTTTGTGGGGCAGGTTGAGTTTTTGGTGTTCTATTCTGACGAGTCTGTCCTCTTTGGGGAGGTTTAGACTGTCGAGGACGAGATTGCGGTGGATAATACCTTCTGGTTTTATATTGAAACAGAGGATCTCATGTGAAAGATTGCTTTGTACTGGAAGGATAATCTGGAGGAAGAGCAGACAGTTGACGTAGGGTGTCATGGTGGTCTTTAACTGTGCAACTGTTTCTTGGTTTTTGGTACCAAATAAAATTGTCACCAGTACATGGCAGGTCTGCAAGACGATCCTGAACCTCTTGTCACAAGTCAGAGGATTTAAGCCATGCCCAACGTCATGCACCGATTCCTGCTGCAGAAACCCTGGAGGCGTTGTCAAAGATATTGCAGACTGCTCTTCTCATGCTTACCAGCATCTAACCCCTTGGAGAATGTTAAGCCCTTCCTGGTATTCATCAGGTATAGATTCAGAATACTCTTGTACTCTCTTCCAGAGATTCCTGGAGTATTGAGTTATATAGAGCTGGTATGCTGCAATGCCATTACCTCAATTGGTGCATCAACGAATTGTAGTACTTCAAGCATTTTATGCCTGGCATCCTCTTTTGTTTGCAAATCAAAGGGAATTGTCTCTGACATTTCCTTAATAAAATTTGCAAAAGTCAAGTCTTCAGGTGGGGGAATGTCAATGATCATCTGGAGGTGAAGGAAGATCATCTGAACCATCAGTGTCAGAAGAATCAACTCCCCACGGATAATAAGGGTGGTCACCGGCACCTCCAGGTTGGTGTGGAGGTGCAAATCTAGCCAGATCTAGAGGTGGCACCGATTGAGGCACTGAAGATGGTGAGGGCATCGATGGCATCGTGGTTTCGAAGATCGGTGCGATGGTATGATGCCCGATGGTCCTGGTTCGGGCATCGGCTGATCCAGTTCCTCATCCAAGGTTAAAGGTATTGGCATCTGTGGCTTCACAGGGGCCAATAGCACAGCTGGAACCGCAGGAAGAGCACCGATTAACGAGTCCAGTCTATCTAGAAGAGGAGCTAGCATCGACATGGGATCAGGTATCGGCATGGGGACCGGTGCCGGTGGAGACTGGAATGATCGTAATGCCTGAAGCACCGCCTCTTGGACAATCCTGTCCAATTCCGCCCGAGAAGAAAGCATGAGGGGCATGGCTACTGGGGGTGGAGGCTCGGAAGGTGCAGATACCAGTGGGGAACGACTCAGTGCCCTGAGTCCAGATGGGGAATGGGGCTTTTTGGTCGGTGGCTCTGTTGCCAACGGCTTTCCGATTCCTACATCGGAGACACGTCGATGCTTCTCTCGATGATTGGTCTGCTGTTTGTCTGGCATCAAAGACGAAGACGATGCTTTAGACTGGGAAGAAGAAGAAAAATAAACAGTCAAGCAGTTGATAACCAAACACCGTGAGAGAAAAATGTCCGGGAACAGACCAAAAAAACGACGGGAAAAACTTACCGGCATAGACGATGGTTGGCAGTCTATGGGGAACCCCCGGGATAGGGAAAAATACAAATTCAAGTTTAATTTCCGTGAGGAAAATTTGTGAGGTAAACTCACAGAGCTCCTAGATCTGTGAGGCTATTGCTGCGTAGAAAGAGAGACTGAAGCGGGACCCCTGCTGGATGCAGGGTTGGTACCATGCTGGGCATGCTCAGTGGTGCCAGTCAAAATTCTAGAAACTTTGACAAGTGTTCTGTTATTGGGCTGTTTTAAATAAAAGGTTACAGATTATTTCATGCTTTAAATTCTTTTAGAAATCTGGGGTGGATGCCACCCAGCTCCAGTGTTGTATTACTCTTTAGTTTGTAAAGCTGATCCATTACATCCTCCCATTGTCACATTTATTTTAGTTTATCAGAATCTCCACCATTAAAGAACATTTCAGATGTGGGTATGTTCCCAACATCCTCCTCTGTAAAGACCAAGACAAAGAATTCATTCAGTTTTTCTGCTATTACCTTGTCCTCCCCGAGCACCCCTTTTGCCCCCGTCATCTAGCGGCCCAAATGACTCCCTCACATACTTTTTGCTTCGAATGTACTTGAAAAAGGTTTTTATCAGTTTTGTCTCACTGGCAAGCATTTTCATCCACAGTTTTCTTCCAAGCTGAGGAAGTCTGACCTCATTTACAGAAAAGAATCTGGCAAGATAACATGCAAGAATTTAAACACAACCAAAACTATAGCATCTACCTTGGTAACAGAATCCAACAATTTAAATAAAAAAGGTTTGATCAAACTACTCAACTTTACAAGAGCAACAGCAAAATCAAACAGGAATATGCAGTACTTCAAAGATTTTTTTGAATTCTCTTCTCTACATGCCCAAACAGTAAATGCATAAAAATGTTGTATTTCCAGAGACTTACAATCTTGACATATTTTGATGCATGATAAATAGGTAAAAGCACATGTGTTCTCAAATTGTTAGGGGTTGCAGGGATGGGGAGAGGAAGCATGTATCAATCTCATGGAGGTCAAGCAAATAACCTATAAAACAGGGGAAGGCAACTCCAGTCCTGGAGTGTCACAAACAGGTCTGGTTTTCAGGATGTTCAGCATGAATATTCATAAGGTATACTTGTATTTACTGCCACCATTGTATGCAATTATCTCACATATATTTATGGTGGATACCCCAAAAACAGTCCTGTTTGCAGCACTTCAGGACCAGTATTACCTACCCTTGCTTTAAAAAATGCATTCCCTGGCTCTCCAAGTTAATTGAGCAAGCTAGTTCCATAAAAACATTTAACATTTTCACAGCACTCATTTTTTCCAGCTACTAGTTCACCAACTTATTGGATTTCCTCTTTCAGCTGCAAGCTAGCTATTGAAGAGCCAGCCCAAATACCACCGCAACAAACTGCAAGCCTCTTATTTCTCTAAGTAAACATACATTTTATATACCTGGCTTTCTAATACAGATTGAAATGGACCTGGGACCAACAAAATAGGTTCAGGATGCATCAGTTCATCAGAGCAATGGGTACAAGATAGAGCAGTGAAGAAAGTGCATGAGCAGGCTGCAGCCGCCAGCTAAAAGAAGGCAAATCACCCACACCTCAAACAGGACTCAGAAAGGAGATGGCAGCCTGCGCAGGTCATTGGCACAACTTCCTTTTACATTTAAATAAAGGATATGTGTAGGAAGAACCAGTAGAACACCGACATATCAACTTTAGATTTACTTCTATTTTTTGGCATTTAACATTTTCCTCCCCCCAATTATTTACATTGGACCAGTGCAAGATGACCTTCCAGAAGCACAAACATGAACACTTAAAGACCATTAACCACCAAAGAAACATCTGCTCCGAAGAGCAATACTGTTTTGAAATGGGATGGAAAACACGGAAAATTTGATTTTTGGGGGGTTTTTTTGTTTTGCTTTTTTAAAAGCTACTCCTTCCAATCAAACGTTGTGTGCTAAACATCTATCACTAATGGACACCACCTAAGCTTTCACATGAACAGCTCAAATTCTCCAAATTCTTACATTTGACATGTTAAACTCTCTGCATACACAGTTTTGGAACCAGTCTTATCAAACACAGTCATGATCATTAGGTATAAACCAAGCCTGCCTGCAAAGCACAAGTCATGTGTCAACGCCACACTGAACACATCTGAATATAAGTATCTCAAGTCAAAGTTATTCAAATCTCTAACCCATTACGCCAAAGCCACAGAGCATATAAACTGCAATTTAATCTTACCTGATAAATTTCCTTTCCTTGAGACCTGCTAAATTAGTCCTTACTTATGGGATTTCCCCCTCCAGAACTGCCAGAGAGAGAGGGGGGACACCTTTTTCTCTTCTGTTACATCCAGCTACAAAAGAGGTTCCTGCTTCCTGCTCTGACACAAGGTTACTGGCTACTGCCTTAGGCAGTTGCCAGTAACCTTGTGTCAGAGCAGGAAGGAGACAACTACTCTACACCAATTTGAGATTAAAAACAAAAACCAAGCATGTACTGGAGAGAGAGAAAGCCCCGGATTTGCTCTCCTTGCATTTTTATGTTTAACTTATCTGAACTAAATACACCTTTCCCCTCTCCCCAACCTCATTCTCTTTAAGAAAGGAAAGGATAGAATCTGAAAACTTCTATCCACCTTGAGGAGGTAGGAAAGAATGGAAAGGCAGAGGAGATCGAGCACAGCTTCTGCATTGTGCTAGGTTCTAGCATCACCATATTCCTGGGTGGTTCTTGGACTAGTCTAGCAGGACTCAAAAGAAATGATCAGCTATGATTACAATTCTCTCAACTTCCTGCTAGACCAGGGGTCAGGAACCTTTTTGGCTGAGAGAGCCATAAACGCCACATATTTTAAAATGTAATTCCATGAGAGCCATACAATATGTTTAAAACTAAATACAAGTAAATGTGTGCATTTTATGTAAGATCACACTGTTAAAGTACAATAAGTCTCTGAAAATATTACACCAGGCCTTAAGACACCAATACATCTCCTATTAGGAAAACGGACCAAGTCAGGCTGCTATAGAGTCCTACACAGAAACTACACGCCAGCAGAAAACCTCACCTGAATCACGTGCTGTCCCTCACCTAACATAGAATAAAGAGACCAAAACGCATAACAAGAAGCATGCAGACAAAAACTGAATTGGAAACTGCAACAAGCCAGAGTCTCTGTATGCAGTGTAACAAAGGAAAAAAGAAACATCACACATCCTTATAAAACAAATCAAGAAATATAAAATCATCAGCAGTAAAACTGTACTAACAAAAAGAACATATTTCGAAACAGCTGATGAGTGGAATATCCAATAATTAAAAACTCATATAAAACATTTCCAGATACCAACAAAATATTTCAAAATAGCAGACACAAAGATCCAGTAATGAAAAATAATAAGGATACAAAATTTTTTTTGCTCTGCATACCTGGGAACGTTTGATATCCAGGTGACCTGAGATTGTTCTGAATTAGCAGGAGGTGGGGTGGTTTGCTTGGAACTTTCTCCTCTCTCAGTCACATACCAGCGCTCTCTCTCACACTGGCTCTCAATGACACACCTATACACACATGCTCTCAGTCACTCACATATACAAATGTTTTTTCTCTCTCACTTATATAGGCTCTTAATGACACATTTACACACATGCTGTCTATCTTTTCACGCTTACACACACACAGGCTTTCAATCACATAAATACATGCTGTCTTTTTCTCTCACACACAGACTCTCATTCACATGCTTACAAACATGTCCTCTCTTTCTCTCATTTACACACAGGCTCTCAATCACATACTCACATGCTCCCTCACCTAAATCAGCTCTCAATCACACACAGACACACATGGTCTCTCTCTCTCATTTAAACACAGGCTCTCAATCACATACTCACATGCTCCATCACCTAAATCAGCTCTCAATCACACACAGACACACATGGTCTCTCTTTCTCATTTAAACACAGGCTCTCAATCACATACTCACATGCTCCATCACCTAAACCAGCTGTCAATCAGACACAGACACACATGATCTCTCTCTTACTTATACACACAGGCTCTTAATCATACATACACATGATCTCTCTCACACACAAAGGATCTCAATCATACACACATACTCTTTCAAACAAACAGGTTTTCAATTACAAACTTACACATACAGGGTCCCAATGGTAAACTTACATTCATGCTCTCTCTCTCTCACAGGCAGGATCTCAATCACAGACATACTCTCTTTCACATATACAGGCTCTCAATCATTCACATACATGCAATCTCTCACTCACACACACAGGATCTCAAACACACATGCTTGCTCGCTCATTCACTCTCTCTCTCTCCCCCCGGGAACTCGCGGCAGCAGCAGCCACCTCCCAACGCTAACCTCCTTCATTTTCAGCCCTCGCGGAGGCGAAGGCGGAGTCCCATCGGCCGCGGTTGAAGATTTTCATTTTCCTCCGAGCCGCGCTGCAGTCTTCTTCCCGCGCAGGCACCCGATGCTCTCCACTTCCTCTTCCGGGCCGCGGGAAGAAGAGAGCACCGGCGTGCTCTCTTCTTCCCGCGGCCCGGAAGAGGAAGTGGAGAGCATCGGGTGCCTGCGCGGGAAGACCCGCGCAGGCACCCGATGACTCCAGCGCTGGCACCCGGCTGACACCCGATGACTCCCGCGCAGGCACCCGGATGACTCCAGTCGGCGTGCTCTCTTCTCCTCCCCCCCGCGGCCCGGAAGAGGAAGTGGAGAGCATCGGGTGCCTGCGCGGGAAGAAGAGACCACGCTAGTGTGGTCTCTTCTTCCCGCGCAGGCACCCGATGCTCTCCACTTCCTCTTCCGGGCCGCGGGGGGGAGGAGAAGAGAGCACGCCGGTGCCGCTGACTCCAGCTGTCCTGCCGCGTTCCGCCCGGGCTGACAGCATTTTAAGCCCGGGCGGCGGAGGACCGGGGAGCAGCTGGGTCAGCGGGGAACCGCGAAGTATGGCGACACGTGTCTGCGAGCCAGATGCAGCCCTCAAAAGAGCCATATCTGGCTCGCGAGCCATGGGTTCCCGACCCCTGTGCTAGACCAATCATTACTTATGGGACGTACTTAAGCTGCTAATCCTTCAGGCAGGAGGAGAGTGTTGCCTTAAGAACACTTGCTCCAAAGGCTGCATCCACCTTTGTCCACAAATCCAGTCTAATGTTTGGTAAAGGAATGAAGTGGGGATCAGAGAGGTCATCCTATATTTTATTTATTTATACAGTTTTTATATACCGTTGTACAGAACAAGTTCTATCTCTACGGTTTACATAGCTCATATTATAAGAACATGATAAAAGGAATAAAATGAAAAAATACAATATCAAATTAAGATCAAGTTAAAATAGCAACTAAATTAATATTAAAAGATAAGAACAGATTAAGAACACAAACATACTCATACCAAAGCCCCATGTTAAACATCACTGTCCATTTCAAAAGCTTGTCTAAAAAGCCATGTTTTAAGATCTTTCTTAAACCTCTTCAAATTTTCTTGCAACCGTATTTCTGAGGGCAATTTGTTCCAAAGAGTCGGCCCAGCGATAGAGATAGTGCGTGCTCTGACTTCGCTTAGGTGTGCAGACCTGACTGTAGGAATTGTCAAAAGTGCTTTATTTAATCGACCTCAGATTGCTTTGAGGGATATGTAGTTTTAATGTCTGCTTGGTTAAAAACTCCACATGTCACTATATAAAATTTTATGAATAAAACATAAGGCTTTATAAGTGATCCTACTTTCAACTGGTAACCTGTGTAAATCCTTTAAAACTGGTGTAATATGGTCCATTCTTCTGGTATTCGAAAGAATGCACGCAGCTGTATTTTGAAGAACCTGTAGGGGACGAAGTGTTGCTTTTGGAAGTCCTAACAGGGTAGAATTACAATATCTATATCATCTAGATCCACTGATAACACCTTTGCTCAGGATGCTGCCTGAGCTCTGGTAAAGTGTGCCCATAGCCAGTGCTCTTTTACCCCCAAGTAGATATGCTGAGGCAATTGCTTCTTTGATCCATCTGGCTATTGTAAGCTTAGCGACTACCTCCCCCCTCCATGGGCCTCAGTGTCGTACAAATACCTTATTAGTATTCCGGAACAGGTTCGTGATTTTTAAGCACCTTAAGAGTATGCGCTGGACATCCAGTAGATATTCAGAGCTTTTATGCCTTAACTTGTCATCCTTAAAGGCCAGAAGAGATACTACCTGATTCAGATGAAAGGGAAACATTTTGGGTAAAAAGGACGGACCCAGTCGGAAGGTGATAGACTCCAGTTTAAAGACCATAAACAGCCACCTTTAAAGAGAGATTCTTTAGAGACGCTTATCTCATTGGTTCAAAGGGGGCCCCCATTAGGAACCCAAGAACTAGATTAAGGTCCCACTGCAGGGCTACTGGTCTAAAAAAGGGGGCCCAATATGCTTAACAGACTACATTTGGGTGTGCACCTACCTACAAACCTTTGACAAAGGATATGGCTGCTACTTGTACCTTCAAAGAGTTAAGCCTTTACCCAGCACTTTCTGGATAAAAATGAAGATGCAGGAGATCATAAGGATTCAAAAGAAATTCTTGAACAGATGCAGATATAAGCTAGGGAAGTTGAAGGTTTTGGTGCTTTCAGCATGATCGCAATAACTATGTGGGAATAGCCTCTCTTACACAGGCATGCCCTTTTCAAAGGCCAAGCCATAAAACCAAATGGAAGAGCCATTGGAATCAGGCCATGCCATAACAGGCTGTGCTCCATTGCCCTTGTGCTACTTGCCTCCTCCCCCACTACCCTCAGCTGCCTGTGCTGGAATCCATGGTTATGGTGATACAGGAAGGGGGTTCTAAGTCCATGCCTTTCAACAAATTGGAGGGGTCTATTCACCATATTAAGGTCTTCCTTACTGACAGGCATAAGGGGAGGTGAAAGTCAGTCTAGGGACTCTGGAGACCACTGGGACAGGAAGGAGTGCTGCAACACATCCATAATCAACTCTGGCCCAAGGAACTAGGTTTATTATGGATATCAATCCTAAGAGATGAGATAGAAAGCACCAAAAATGTGGGACTGAGACCTGAAAAATGTGTACATGAGATTAAATTTGGTTATCCTCTATTGTATTGAAAAACTCCAGGGACTGGATAGATTGCAAGCTGCTTTCACACAGTTTTCCACCCAGCTGAGCTGCTCCATATTACTGTACTTGAAGCTAGTTGGCTTTCCTAAAGAGACTTGGTTCTGCTAACCCAGTTGTCCATGTAGGGGTGGAACCAGTATGTCCTGATTGCATAGTACTGCAACCAACACTATCACTTTGGTGAAGGTTCTTGGGGCAATCGCCAGACCAAAAGGTAGGGCCTGAAATTTAAAGTGTGTCCCCAGTACTCAGAAGTGCAGCAAATTTTGATTGAAGTCCCATATCAGGATATGAAAATAGGTTTCTGCTAAATTGAGGGATCCTAGAACACTCCCTTCCTTACTGACATGACCGAGCAGAGTGCCTCCATGCATAAATGTGGCACCCCGAGACACTTGCTGACCCTGAGGTCTAAGACAGACTAAAGAGACACATCCTTTGAGGACCACAAAACAAATTAAGTACCCCATCCCCACTCTGTTATGGGTACTGGAATGATGGCGTGGAGATCCTGCAGCTTTGTCAGTGTGGTCATTACTGCCTCAGTCCTGGCCAGAAAAGAACAAGGAGATGCCATAAAGACAGAGGGGACCGGGTTCACTAATTCCAGGGAGTACCTCCTTCAAATTGTGTCTAGATCTCATCGATCTGATGTAATGTAGATCCATTCCATATAGAATTGTCAGATGTGTCTGCCCAGACATATCACAGAAAAAACCCTCTGAATATCAAGATGGGTGACCCAAAGTCTCCTGTGTAAGCATGTGGACAGAGGAGCCTGAGGTCCTCATAACCGCCCTGGGCCACTTAAGAGATGAGCCCCTATATGCGGAAGCATGAGGGGGTCCCAGTAAAGCAGATGCTGGTACCATCCCTGGCTTTTGTATAGTGCAAAGAGACTGGTGCATTAGGAGCATGAATTTCAGGTAAAGCACTTCTATGGGCACTTGAGGCAGTCCCATCTGTTGATATGAGTATTCCCTAGGCAGAGGTTTCATGCCCTGCTTCCCTACTGAGGAGTCATCTGAAGGGGGAGCCCATTACTCTAAATGTACACAGGACCTGAAAGTTTTCTACATCTGACGTGCTCAATGTTGAGGCTGCACTTGCTGCTCCCCACCCCTCCCCCAGCGATGGCTCTGCCCCTTCCTCCCAGGGAAGGGAATTAGCAGCCATATCCAGCTGCTATGTTGGCTCAGTGTCTATCATACATGTGAGCCTGCAACTGTGGGTAGCTATTTTGTGCCACATGCCACACACTATGGCATTTTGTTTGTTTTTGCTGAGTAGCAAGATTGTCTGGCATGGGAGGGGTTGGCTTAGTGTCAGAAAAGCAGCCGTGGGCCCTCTAGTCTAGTAAATGTGCATGCTAAACCAAACACTCCTGCAACCCTGGACCTTGTACACCAATTCCCATGGGGAAAAGGTTACTCACCATCTCCGGAGCCCAGTACCGTGCCTTGAGTCAGATGCTGTAGTAAGGCTCCTACCTTCATTCTGCTTCCTGTTTCTTACTCTTTACTTTTCTTTTTTTTTTAAACTTTATGCCAGTAACAAACAAAAAGGGAGAGCAAGGCAGGATGGTGGGCAGGGGGGAGAAAGAAGTCCAGCTCCTTGTCCCCTGCTAATTACCCCAGGTCTCTGAAGGAATTAATCCCCTTTCAGGGCTGCTCAACCAGACCCCTGGGGTACAGGGAGTTAAGTGTCGCCCCCCCCGCCAAAAAAAAAAAAGTTACAAGAAATTGAAAGAAAGGGTTCACCCCCCCCCCCTTTTTTTCTTTTAGGAGTAGGCTACTACGGAGTGAAACAATCCCTAGAGACTGCTGCCTTTGGAGCCAGTAGGTTTAACCAGGTCGAGAACTAACCAGGACCCTGGAAGATGACTCCAGATTTGTCCGCACCTGCTGGAGAGACTAATAGCAACTGCATAAGGCCACATCTCTTATAGCTGAACTTAATGTCACAAAAGAAAGGCATGTCCTCTGTCTCTGGCAGCTGGGGGGGGGGGGGGGGGGGAAGAATCCCATGAGTAAGGACTGGTCTAGCAGGAACTTAAGTAGATATTATGAGAACTACTACAAAATGAATAAAGAAACTGAATTTGACCAAAGTTACTGAAAATGCAAAAGTTTTTAAGAGCATAAAATGGAATCATCTCTACAGAAATATCTTCAAACCTTCCAATTTGAAATTAAAAGTTGATGAAAAATAGTATAGCCAAACAAACAAACATTTATATAGATTATAGAAATAAGTTCTAAAACAGGCACCAGGAACAAACAGACTTATCTTGATGCATAGTATTTTCACACATATCCCCAAAACAAAAAAAGACCAACAACAGTCAAGCCAGTTTCCCAGAAATAACTCCCGAGAAAATACAATCAGAATGCTTTTTAACGAGGATCTAACATAAGGTCTGTGTCTCTGAGCCGAAGAAACTCCCTGCTTGGTTTCTGACAGAGTATGAGACCCTGTACAATATGTCAGGGTTAAGAGGGAAGGTTAATGTCATGTCACTTGACACCATTGGGGAAAGAAAAACCATCTGGACCATAACCACACCAGGAGGATTTAACCTTCAGTGAAAAAAATCAAATTGAAAAGGCTTAAAAAAGCAATACAAAGTGAGTGCCAACAATGGACAGAGCCATGTATCTTCAGCCTGGGAAGAAGCACTTTGGCCTGCTGCCCAAATTAAGCTCATAGGAGATGATCTCCATTTGTGGCTCTGCCTACGAAACAGCAACATTTCTATCTTGGCAAATACTTCCAGAAACTTAAAGAAACAGTTACCACTAATCAAGTACCAAGCAGCCTTTAATATATTAAACATTAAAAATAAAATGCAAAAGTGTATGCACAGCTTTGTTCTGCAAAGTGCCATTGCAAATCAGATTAGTCAGCCAATTACTACCACGTTCACAGAATTTTGAAGAAAAAAAAGGGGGGAGGGGGAGGGGGAAGGCTGTTGAATGTTTTATTCCTCCTCCATTCTTATCGCCTACAGATGAAATTTTAAAATTTCTTTACTAAATAGATTATGTAAGTACTCCATAACACTACACACACGTTCACCAATACATGTTCTGGCCACTGTGGAACAGTGTTGAAAATACACATTGTATGCTTGGTTTTTGCCACAATTTTCCAATTGCACAAACTTCAAGAATATCAGCGAGAACTTACTAGTGACTGCACAACTGTACTGGCACATGTTAACTACTTTAGTATGTAAGCAACTGCTCTGCCCCCTTCCTCAAAAAAATGACAGCTCTCCTTCTGATCTCTGTAGTGCCACACAACACAAACAGCTCCAGGACAGGCTCTGCAGAAAATGGACTGCAGCTAGAGAGGAAATGCACAGAACTCCCAAATTATGGAGAAGAAAAACAATGCATTTCTAACTTCTACTCTACATTTTTGGATATACTACAAAATATTTTAGCGCTATGTACCCTCAGAGCATGTCGGCTTTGACTGTGGCCAATGTGCAACCTTCACGTATTTGCCAGTGATGGGTATAAGGGTGTGTGCGTTGGGGTGGGGAAGGGACTTTAAAACTGACACCAATCAATGTTTAGGAGGCAGGGAAAAATTTATTTTACACTCATTTACAATAAGTAAAAGTATTCTGGGTTTTTTCCTCCCCCATTTTTTGCTTCTTTGATCTCCTTCATCCCCTTTCCTAATCTCCATGCACCAGCCTCTTATCTTGCCTCATCTCCCTCCAGCAGCATCTTCCCACATCCAAGTCTCTCTTCAGCAAAACTAATTTCTAGTAAAGAAATAACAGCATCTCTCTCCTCCCTGTGGCAGTGGGATGAAAAAACTGCATATTTTCATCTGTCCCTGGCAACTTTTTTTTTCCACATGGTAAGCTGCTCACATTTTACAAATGGAATTTGAGGGTTGCAGCTGTGCACTTATAGATTGCATACTTCAATACTTCCACCATCCTTTGCATTGTGCTTTCCAAAAGTTAATATTTCTTCACACTTTAGTTTTTATCAATTTCTATGGTTTTAAGTGGGTTTTGTTCCCCCAATTGTCAACCTTCTCAGATCCTATAAAGATGTCAATTTTTGGCCCCTCAAATTTTATTTGTATCCTTATTTTAGGATTTTTTTTTCCAATGTTCAATAGTGTCATGCAAAATATGAGCTACTCTTAAGTTTTTGTTTTGGAATGGCAATTTTCTGATAGGATCCTAAAGAAGAATCTCCCCACACAGCCATAAAGCAAATATTCCATGGGTTACTCTACTCCCCTTTTGGGGATGCATTAGAATGCTAGCAATGAGACTATCAGTTCTAAATATATGCCCATTTGCCTTCATTTTTTAAGCAAAGGGAAAGTTATAGCAAATGAAAAGGATCCAAAGAAATAGTTTTCAATTGTAAAGCTTGATAACACTGTCTTAACTAGACAGCGCTTGAGCAGCAATTTCTGTCTCAGGCAGCTTTATCCAGTGAGTTTAATCTTTCCAAACAGTGATCCCTCCTTAAAACTCTCAACACACTGATATCCAATAAATTTAATCATATTCACTATGTTTTAATAGTCAAATTCCATTTTATAAAAACAGCCTTTGTTAAGAAAAAGATATTACAGCCTTTCATCACATCTTCTATAGAGCAACTGCAGTACATTCTCATTTTGCACAAGATAATTTCTTATCTTGAGCTCCTGGCTGTCTCATTTAAAAACTTTTTAGACTACAGCTTAATCATCTCTCTTCTGTAAGCATCTCGAAGATGATATTGTGTAGATATCTTTGGGATATAACAACTAATCTGAGCAAACATGCATGACAGATTTTAGCAGTCACCATTACTGAAATGGCCTGGAAGAAAAATATTTCTGTTTGTTCATGTAAATGTAAAATGCAAATATTACCGTAAAACTATAATGAAATACTTTAAACAGGCTTATAGGTCATAAACTTAGATACAGTACAGCCAGTCTCGTGGCATACCAAAGTTTTCCTCCCATTCTGTCTCTATGGGAAAAAACATCTTAGTTAATCAGCCACTGTATCCTATCAAGCTCTTTATCCTCATTTCTAGCTAAAGATTTTTCTGTTTTTAACTGCAAAAAGGTCAGTGAACCATATATTCTAAGGGCACAAGTGGATCCTGGGAGGATAAATGCCTGAAATAAGGAAATGTAGCCACACAAGGCACATGGCTTGTAATAATTGGGGGAGGGGGGCGGACCCAGAATGGAAACACTTTTGACCTTCTTTCCTGCTTTATGTTCTATTAGGTTAGGGGTTAAAACTGTGTTCTAGATTTACCAGACAGGGATGAAGTCCAATAAGGTAACTTGCTGTACATTCTATTGAAATAAAACCACATGCAGAATCAAAATATACCCACCGAGATTTGATAGTACATAGGTGACAAAACTAACGCCACTATCAAATTTTAGAGCTTCAACAATATTAAGCCACTTTAGTCATTAAAAGCTAAATTGAATCTCCCCACACCTCCCCTTACTGCTTTTCGTTTGCAAGTCTTACTGTCAAGCCTTAGTCCAGTAGATGGCACTTTTATGTCAAACCTAAATTCCGTCGCCATTTTTCCCTCCCACTAAAAAGCCATCGCTTAAACATTTTTTCTTCACACGGAAATCAAACACTTTTGTTTATAAACACATGGCTAACATAAAAAGTAAAACAAGTGTGGCACCCCCTCCAGCGCCCCGGTACGGTGGCTGCTGTCACAGAATCCTCGGCTGAGAAGTGGAAGAGGGAGACGGTAGAAACCAGTTTACCATCTCCCAACACCAGAAGTCAAACGAAGGAGCCTTTCCCAAAGAAATGATTAAAGCAAAAGCCTGGGGCAGGACACTAAACTTCTCTACATCTCCGCCTCAAGGGCAAACAAACTTCGGTCAGGGGTACCCCAGACGTGCAGAATGCCAGACTCCCTTCGGTTCGAGGCAAGGGACTCTGTACTGGCGGACGGTCAGTCCTCTCGGGCCAGGCTGAAGGCTCCCTCGGGGCTTTGGGACGTCCGCTGTCACACGGAAAGCGTTGCACACCCGAGGTCGAGATGAGCAAGTTCAAGCAGATGGGAGGGAGAGCCAAACCAACAAAGTTATTACTCTACAAAGTGTTAAATATCGTCTTAGGAGACTGAAGTTTGTTTCTTAACTGCTGCCCCATCTCGGGGAGGGAGGGAGAATATGTCGCGAGCATCTAGAGCAACATTGCGGGGAGCTTCCCAGCTCGCGGGACAGCAGGTTCTCGTGTTTGGCTTCCCTTTCCACCTGAAGTTGCTCTCCCAGTCCTCGCCCGCTGCCCCCTTGAGCAACGCGTGACAGCCAACGACAAACTCGGGAGTATTCGCACGAAAACTGGCAAAATCCTCTACACGGCTCCGGCCCAACAGCCACGAAATAAAGACGGCACGGCGCCGTCGGCCAAAACCAAAGTGCACGACCCACAGCGAGAGCCGTCGCCGCACTCACCCGGCTGCTCTCCGTCCACCTCGACTCTGGCGGGGCCCGGGGCCAGGGGCAGGGGCCGGACGGGCCGGGGCTTGGGGGTGGGCGCGTAGATCTTCCTCCGGCCGATGTACTCCACGTAAGTGCCAGGGAAGTCGCCCCGCTCGCCCGTGCTCTCGTTGCAGCCGTTCAGCCAGCCGATCTCTTCGGGCTTGGCTTCCTCGCCTTCGCCGAAGCCCAGCGCCAGCAGCGTGCCCTTGTTCACCGTCAGGACGTCGCCCGCGCGCAGGTCGATGTCCTCTTCGCGCTCCTTCTTGTAGTCGTACAGGGCTCGGTACTGGTAGCCCTCCGCGGTCATGGTGGTGGGGGGGGGGGGCGGTAGGACGCACGTGCCACGGAGGAGAGGGCGGGCGAGCTCTCTTCGAGGCAGAGTGCTGGCAACGCTGCCCGGCTCAGGCGCGCCTCACATTTCTCGCGCTCGCACGCAGCCCCGTCGCCTCCGTCCCTGCCTCTCTCGCTCCCCGCCGCTGAGTGCCTGCCCGCCCGACTCCACAGGTTTCACAGTACGCAGGCGCCGTCAAAGAAACAGACGATGCCGCTTGCCGCATGCGTGCGCTTGGTCGATTGCTAGCTCGGAAATATGACTACTGCAGCGCGGCCGAAGCGGGGGGGGGGGGAGGGGGCGTTCCCACTTCATCGCGGAGACTTGCAAAGATGGGCGGTCTTAAGATTTGTGGCGGCCATATTTGATTTGGACTCCAAACGAATTGTTATGCAACAACTGGAGACTGTCCCTTAGACATAGATGGTGAACAAGGGAAGAGAAGTTCTAGGCTCAGGATTCAGCTCAGAAAAGAGGATTTATTTATATAACCATATAAATATTGAAACAACACTAAATTCTGACGAAGGAAGAAACAAGATGATTAACTAAACAATTAGTTCTTGGAGCTAGGATCAAATAATTAATGCCCTCTTCTTTTAAACACATGCATGAGCTCTGAGGGTGCTTGAGCACCCCAATAACTTATAACTTCTCCTCAGGCACCCGTCTTCTGATCAGGAGCAGGGTACTCCAGCCAGATGTACAGGATTTGAGGTTGCTAATGGCTAGACCCAGCTGAACAGTTCAACCATGGGCTGTCTTTAGACCAACTGGTACCCTGTGCGAAAATTGATTTAGAACCCCCACCAGGTGAAACATAAACATACCCCCTGCCTTGCCTTTTGCACTACTTTGCCTACCCCTTCACCCTCTGCCCAGCACCAGCATCCCAAACCCTTCTCTTTTGTCCCCTTAACCACTCTCTTCTCTCTGCAGTACCAGTATCCCCTGCCACCATTCTGCTCTCCTTCATTCATTCATCCACCCTCTGCTCAGCACCAGTATTTGCTGTAGTTGTATCCAAAACACCCAAGATCAACGATCTGTTGTCTAGTTGCTAAACAGTGTTCCAGATGGTCATTTCTGATTTTCTGGAAAAGTGTTTACAGGATAAAGTAATTTTCTGAATGCACTGAACAGTTACTGTAACTGGACAAAATTGCACCAGGTCTGAGATGTCGATGAAGGGGGCGAGTCTGGGGTCCACCTGTCCCAGCGAAATATTGGCATTCCCTGGAACTGCCTGCTGTCTTTTCTGGTTCTGATGGACCTGCATGCACAGCTCAATGTAGCAGTACATCTTCTCGCTGTAAGGTCTCCAGCAGTTAAATTCATTCTTCCATTCCCACACTGCCACTGCCATGCCCAGAGGAACAATGGCACAATAAGCATTGGAAGGTTTGAAACAAAATGAGGGTTAAAGACTAGTAAAGGGCACAACAGTTCTACATTTTGATTATATTTTATTCAAAACGATCAGTTCCTTGTGACAGCAGCAGAAGGTGTCTATAGTTCAATGCCCTGCAATAAGGATAGCTGCTCAACACCAGTATGCTCCCAACCTCCTCTTTTTGTCCTCCTTCCTAGAGTGCTCAGCAGCACTTACAAGTGTAAACATTAGCAGTTGCACACATAAAGTATTACATACATGAATATATGGTATTTTCAAAACTACATGTGTAAATCTAGGGTCTGAGAGTAACTGTGTAAAAGGGGCATGCTAGGGGCATTCCAGGGCAGGACCAACATTTATGCAAATAAGTTGCTATTTTAAAACATGCCAAAGTGATGCGTGTATGTCTTCTACTTGAATATCTTTACTTCTCATTATCTAGTGTAAGTGATCGTAAATATAGTTAAATTGAAAAAATGATTGGCTAGAGGGTCTGGGTGTTTAGAGAGGATTTCAGGCTGAAGAGCCAAGAGGGGTCTTCATGAGCTGCAGATGGACAGGGCAAACTAGTAGACTAAATGGTTATTTCATTGCCATGCGCATGTTATAAAATACCCTGATTTATATGTGTAAAAGCTGACTTAATGGGGGTTAAGCGTCTATTAGAAGTATGGACCCTTGGGCTGTAGTGAGCATGCTACAGCAGGTGGACGTACCCCAAAGTGGGACAAACTCGTGCTTTGCCTTTATCAACTGTCTCCCTCATAGGTTGAGCCCTTGGGTTCTGACGGCCGGCAGGTCTTAAGTAGGTCCCAGGGGTCATCAAGGAGGCAAAGTTAGTGTCCAGCAAGAGTCAGGGCTGGCAGCAACAGCATAAACAGACAGGCAAAGGGTTGAGGCGGGCAGCAGACAGCCCAATTGAGTTCCAGGCAGAAGGTCAGGTCCAGGGAGCAATCAAGGGAAGTCCAAAGTCAAGCCAAGGTCAAAATCCAGAAGGGCCAGACAATGGAGAGGGGTAACAAACAGAACCAGACCAAGAGAGTCAAGGGCACAAGAAACAAGACAAAGGAGAGGAACACGAGTAGGAAAAGGAACCACAAGACACAGGAAGTACAGAGAAGCACTAGAAACAAAGAAGCAACACACACTGAGGGACCAAGCATTCAGGGAACCTGTTGCCAAGGCAAGGAACACGGGGCACACTGTGCTTAAATCCCCAATACAGGCAATATCATCTCAGCGCAATTCTGGGACTGCTTCTTGTAGGCACGTACATGCGCGCATGCCCTAGTTGCACCTCAACTAGGGCATGCGCCCTAGTTGAGGTGCACTCCACTTATCTAGTGGAGTGCCATTCTTATCTAGTGTAAGATCACTTACACTAGATAAGAATGGCAGCATCCGCGGATCCTGAAGTTCGGTGAATGATTCGCTTGGGAGGTCGTAGAGTTGGGTTGTGGGATCTAACAGTACCTCCCCTTCCCCACAAGGCCCCCTCCACAGTTTCCTAGGTCTGGGCTTCAAGGGAAACCACCAATGGAACTTATGGATTAGTGCGTGGGCTTGAATGTTGGCTACAGGTTCCCAAGAGTTTTCTTCTGGCCCATAGCCTTTCCATGAGATGAGGTACTGAAGTCTCTCTCTTACTCTCTGAACATCTAGGATTTCTGCCACTTCATACTGAGTGTTCTCCCTAGGGGGGCGGTCGATGTTTGGGGCGCAGACCTTGATGGCCAAGATCGAATGGCTGGTTTCAGAAGTGGTATGTGGAACACATCATGGATCCGAAGTGTAGGTGTTAGCTTAAGTTAATAAGTGACATTCCTTAGCTGAAGTACCACAGGGAAGGATTCCTGAAGTGAGGAGCAAACTTCAGAGAGGGTATACGAAGCCTGCGGTGATGTGTACTTAACCACATTAACTCTCCTGGTTGAAACTGTGGTGACAGGCACTGTTTCTTGACTGCCTGTTTCTTTGAACAGGTGGTGGCCTCCTCCAAGAGTTGGTTAGTTATGTGCCAGAGATGGTGTAGTTCCTGGGCTTTGAGACTGGGGCATGGATGTTCCAGAATGGAATCTGCAGATCAGATAGAAGGAGGAAGTTCCTGTTGTCCAGTTAATGTGATTATTGTTGCATATTTTGGCTCAGGGGAGCAAAGAAGCCCAATTATCCTGGCATTGGTTTACATAAGAATGCAGGAAGGTTTTAAGACACTGGTTGGTACGTTCTGCTAGTCCATTTGACTGAGGGTGGCAGACGGAGTAGAAATCTAGGATGATTCCGAACTTTTTAGAGAGACTTCTCCATTACCGAGCAGTAAATTGGACTCCTCGATCCGAGAGAAAATGGCGTGGAAGGCCATGTAGATGGAAGACATGTTGTACAAAGAGTTAGGTTAATTCAGGAGTTGACAGTAATCTCAAGAGAGGAGCAAAGTGAGCCATCTTGGAGAATTGGTCTACGATATTCCAAACCGTGGTATTACCCTCAGAAGGGGGGAGATCTGTAATGAAGTCAGTAGCTAGATGTGTCCAAGGCTCCTTATGGGCCAGCAAGGGTTGAAGTAGCCCCTATGGTCAGGTTCTTGAGCTCTTGTTCACCACATAGGTGGGACAGGTTCCGTGTATCTTTTGACATCGTCCACCAATAGCAGTGAGAAAGAAGCTGTTTAGTGCGAAGAACCCCTGGGTGTCTTGCCAAATGTGAGTCATGTGTCCACCTAAGAACTTTTTCCCACAGGCGTCGGGGGACCATGGCCTTCCCTGCGGGTATGATGATGGCAGAAATCATGATCCTGGTAGGGTTGATAGAGCTGTCTGTGTCGAAGGATTTAGACAGGGTATTGGCCCGCCTTTTTTTCTAGACTGGTCAGTAATGCAGGTCGAAATTGAATTAACTAAAGAACAGGGACCATCTAGCTTGCCATGGATTCGGGCATTGAGCCCGTGTTAAATACTCCAGATATTTTGTGGTTTGTAAAAAAGTTTACCATATCTCTGTCTCTTTCCAGAAGATGGTGCAACTGTTCCAAAGCCAATTTGATTGCAAAGAGTTCACGATCCCCTATGGTGTTGTTAGGATTCTGTGATGTCAGAAGGTGTGTGAACCCTGGGCCGAAGTGAGAGGTGGTACCGCCCATGGGGAGGAGCCCCGTGAGCCTCACTGTCGGGAGGCTAGGTCTCAGCAGAGGAAGGCAGAGAATGAATAGGGTCTTTATTAAAGAGATAGATGCACTACCCATGGATTGGGGGGTGCCAGAGAGAGAGAGTCCACACAGAACCTGAGACACAGGGTTGATGGGCTAGGTAGTGCCCAGAAGGAATACCTCCGTAACGCTGGTAATAGTCTGTGAGATGGTAGTGGCCCGTGAAGCGGGGGACACCGAGGAGACCTGGACAGAGATGGTAGTGGCCTGCGGGACGGGGTTCACCAATGATGTACTCGGTAAGCTGGTAAAGTCTGCAGATGAAGCCCTCAGAAGAGGTGACAGCGGTCTGTGAAGTGAGGAGCACAGTTGAGGCCCTAGGTGGAGGTGGTAATGGCCTGCAGCGAGGGGTACACCGGATAGGGTCCTCGGTCGGTCTGGTAGCGGTCCGCAAGGCGGGGTGCGCCTGTGAGGTCCTCGATAGCGTGATGAAGGTCCGTACAGCAGGCATTGCTGACTGAGCTCTCTGTAGTGATGGTAATGGCCCGCAGCACGGGGTACACCCGATAGGCACTTGGTAGATAGAAAGTGATCCGCTGGGCGGAGTACTCACAAGGAGCTAGTTGGTTCCAGGAAGCCCCAGGGAACGGAGCAGATGGAGTTCCAGGCATCATACCCTTCAAGGAGTGGATAGCCAGGACGAGAGAGAGGCCCCCTGGAGCAGGTACCTGAGACGTCCACGTCGGAAATGGAACTGGAATGCAGGGTCCTCAGGAAGTGGGGGGGAAATAGCAAGGATGTCACTTTTTGCCAAATCGTCTTTGGAGAGGGCCAGCAGGTTTAAATATCCACAGATCCTGATGTCATCTGGAAGGGACGCCCCAGAGGTTCCCACCATGACGTGGATAAGACCAGCCTGTGTGCGTGCGCGCCTAGAGAGATCAGATGGCAAGATGGCAATCGGCGGCATCCATGCCGACCCGGGAGGCCTGGAAGCAGTAGGCAGGTGGTAGGTAGCTAGCGGATGCTGCCAATCTACTCCATGGAGTTAAGGAAGTGAAGAAAGAGGTGAGCAGCCATCTGCGACCGACGGGCGTGACAGTACCCCCCTTCTTAGGGCCCCTCCCATGAGATTTTGGCTTTCCAGGATGAGAAGCATGGAATTGTCAAATTAACCACATGCGCCTTGAACCATATGCGATTAAATTCAAAAAGAAACTAAAAACATTTCTGTTCAACCAAGTTTACTCAGAATAGTTCCTCCCATTCACACCATCTCCCACACCTTCCCCCAGGTGACCTCTCTTTTCCTTGTATTAAGGAGATAATTATTTTGTAAATTGTTCATTCTCTTGTTATGGTTCTTGTTTCACTGTTAAACTATTCTTCCATACTGCCTTTGGTTAACCCCCCTCCCAGTTCTCCTTCCCTGATGATATGTATTTCCAAACCTATTGTTAGTATGTGAACCGGTATGATGTCCCCACCAATACCGGTATATAAAAGTTTCTAAATAAATAATAAATAACTCTTAGTCAAGGATGTTTTTAGCAGGCACCCAACTGTTTTCTTCGGGGCCAGATCCTTTCCACGAGATCATTTATTCCCAACGCTTCCCTTGCTTCCTGACATTTAAGATGTCCTCAACCTGATAGGTGATGTTGTCCTCTGAGGTTAAGGGTTGCGGTTCAGGAGGTTTCCTAGAAAACTCTGATAGGATGAGTGGTTTTAACTGTGAGATGTGAAAAGCGTTCTGGATCTTAAGTGACGTGGGTAGGTGAAGGCTCTAAGTGACCGGGCCCAGCTGGAAAAGTACAGAAAAGGGCCTGATGTATCTGGGAGCAAAGCAGGCTGAAGGCAACTTTAGACAAATAAAACCGGTGCTGAGCCACACCTTGTCACCCGGGATTAACTGAGGAGCTGCCCGGTGATGAGTATCGTAGAATCTTTTTGCCTTCAGAGCTGCTTGTTGTAGTAATTGCGTGGTATGCTCCCAGAGTTGGTGCAGTTCTTGAGCGGAGGCTTGTGCCGCTGGAGAGGGCACAGATAGAGGAATCAGAGGAGGAGATAAAAGCTGACATCCGTACACCACTTGGAAAGGGGGTGATCCTGTAGCTGAAGATTGATGGGAGTTCAAGGCCAACTCGGCCCATGGCACTATTAATTAAGTTGACTTGGAAAATAGCTACCGCTATTACTAGCAACAGTAACATGGAATAGACTTATTTTTTGGGTACTTGCCAGGTTCTTATGACCTGGATTGGCCACTGTTGGAAACAGGATGCTTTGTCAAATGCCTTCTGAACGCCCCCTTCCAGTCATTAATTCAGAATTGATCATATTATGATCACTGTTGCCAAGCAGCTGTTGTCAATCTGTTAACAAAGCTCTGTAGAGAAAGCGAGAGTTAGCAATCTGGCAGAAGTTCTCCATGAGGAGTTAGCAATCTGATGTGAATCTGTTAACAAAGCTCTGTAGAGAAAGCGGGAGTTATCAATCTCTGTTGTTAAAGCTGGTATTTAGCAATCTGTAGTTATTTAGAATAGTTGTGGGTGGATCCTTGGACCAGTGGCAAGTGACCATGCCATCGGGTGAAATCCCGAGAGGGACCACTGGTCAGGCTTAGTGTAGGAGACAGACACACACTAGTTCTTTTATTAGACAATATAGTAAACCACCAAAGGTGGCAGTAGTGAGCTGGAAGCGCCCGGCTGGGCTGTAGTCCCTCAGGTATTGGAACAGCGATCCCAGGGTGGCTGAGCTGTAGAGAAACTAAGAAAGTGAGTAGACAGTATATGCAGAGTTCTGGAACAAGCCCTTGATGGTACATTAGGCCCTCAAGGAGCGAGTACCTGGACCCAGGGAAAGCTCTGAGAGATAGATGGAAACTCACAATGTTGTAAGCAGCGATGACTTCTTAGCAGAAGTGGTATTCAGGAGCAAGTCTGGGACATGGGCCCTCAAGGAGCGAGTACCGGTTCCGGACTGAGACCTGAAAAGAAAAGGAGAGAGCGAGGCCCCCGAGGAGTGGGTACCTCTAGTGAAGTCCGAGGAGGCAGAGTAGCTGGGTTTGCGGAGAACGAATCCCATCCACAGCGACCAGGAGGAAGCGAACCCTTGCTAACTCGTCTTGTTAGCGAAAACTGAGACCTTAAATATCTGGAGCTGGTGAAGTTATCTCAGGGGGACGCCCCTGAGGTTCGCGCCAACACTAGTACATCAGTCAGGCCACGCGCTCGCGCCCTTAGGCATCTGGTCAACATGGCGGCTTGCAGCATCAAGCCAGTCCGGGAGCGCTGAGGAGGACGGCCTGGAGACGCCGCAGCAGCTAGCCTTCCATCAACCCCGAAGGGAGTCGCCAACGAGGTAAGATGGGTGGAACAGAGATGTCGGACAGCGATGGACACAACAGTACCCCCCTTCAAAGGGCGGTCTCCTCTTCAGGTACCAGGTTTGAGTTTGAAAGATGCGCGAGATGAAATCGACGAAGCATCACTTATCTACGATAATGGTCTGAGGCTCCCAAGTGTGTACTTCAGAGCCGAACCCTTCCTGTCTTACAAGGTATTCAAAAATCTTGCCTCTATTACGAACATCCAGTATCTCTTGAAATTGATCTTAAGTCGTCTTCTGCATAGATGACAGGTGGATCTTGAAATCTGAAGACAATTCGCTGAGTATGAGCGGTATCAGATGAAAAGTTGAATGTGTTATGGAATTTGACCAGGTAGTAACTTCAGACGGTAGGTGACTTTGCCAATATGATGAAGAACTGGGAACGGACCCATGTAGTGAGGAGCAATCCGAAAGGAGAGTAGATGGATCAGAGGTGCAAAGAGGCCCCCGAGGAGCGGGTACCCCGTTAGAGACCCTGAAGGTAGTAAGAGTTCCAGAAAGCGCTGGAGTGGCAGAGTAGCTTAGGAACGGAGAGCGAATCCCATCCGTAAGAATCCTGTTGCTAACTCAACGAGCTAGCAAATACCATAGGCAGATATACCCGGAAGTCGTGATGTCAGAACAGGGGGACGCCCCTGAGGTACGTGCCAACGTAGAGTTAAAGATAAGGGCGGCATGTGCGCGCCCTAGAGGTACCTTGAAGGAGAATGGCGGGAGGCAGCACCAAAGCCGGTCCGAGGATGCCGGAGAGAACGGCAAGCAGATGCCGCGGTGGCCATCAGTCCAAGGTGAGCAGGAGGAGCTGAAAGTAGAGAGAGGTAGGCGGGGCAAAGCCATCGGAGACCGACGGACGCAACACCTACGTGCTGTACAAGACTGTCAGTGCCTCCCCACTCCTCGGGGCTGCGCCTACGTGCTACTCAAGAGACTGTCAATACTTCCCTGCTCCTCCGGGCAGTGCTCTCGTGCTATCTCGTGATTATCCTCGCCTCCCCACTCCTCAAGGTCACACCTTCGTACTATACTGAGACTGCCAGCACTCTTCTGCTTCTCGGGGCAGTGCTTCTGTGCTATACAGAGACTGTCAGAGCTTCCTGCTCCTCAGGGTTGTGCATACGTCATCAGTGGAAACCTGACTTGGGCTTCTCTGCTCCGCGGGTTGGCCTATGTTATTACATCAACACCTATGTCATTACATCAACACCTTCTACGCTGCGCAGCTCCGCCCCTCGGGGTTGCCTCTCCGGAATACCTCCTGCATGGTCAGTCTCACGCCTCCCACTCTGAGGCCTGTCTGGCGCCTTCCCCTTCGGGGTCTCTGCCCAGGTATTATCTCCAGCCTGTCTTCCTACTGAGTAGTTCTCCTGCTCCTTAGGACCTTTCCATAGCCTCACCCAAAGCTCTCCACTGTGCCTGACCTCACCTCCCAATGGTGTGTACCTGTGGGGCTCCTCCCCACAGGTGGTAACAACTCCAGTCTCGGGCCAAGGGTCCACATACCCACAATCCATAACAATTGTGTTATACTAGGTGAGTGGAACCAAGGTCGGTGACCGCTTACCTTGAGTAGATGAGGCACAAGGAACTGGAAACTCACAATGGGTCGTCAGGTAGGGTACTCCAGCTTATCCAGAAAACCCGTAGCGGTGACGGAGGCAGGCGTCAGGCAGGGTAATCCAGACAGTCCAGGTCAGGGCAGGCAGCAGACAACAGGAACCAAAGCGATAATCCAAAGGCAGATGGCAGGCAGGGTAATCCAGAGACAGTCCAGGTCAGGGCAGGCAGCAAGCAGCAGGGAAATAAACCAACAGAGAGACTCCTCAACGCACTTGTGGCCGAAGCAGGAAACAAGAGAGAAGACTCTCAATAAAAAGGCAAATCTTCCGCGCAATCCGAATCCCGTCGGCGTCTGACGTCATAGGGGGCGTGGCCAAGCCCCGATTCACACGGGACCGCGCTGCAAGAGACGCCAGCATCAGAGAGAAACGCCGACGCCATCGGGGAAAGTAACAGTACCCCCCCTGCAAGACCCTCCTCTCCTCTCTCTTGGCCTGGGCTTGAGAGGGAAACGGTGATGAAACTTCTTAAGTAAACGAGGTGCCTGTATATTATGAGCAGGTTCCCAGGTATTCTCTTCTGGCCAAAGTTTTTCCAGGAAATTAAATATTGAAGTTGTCCCCTAACCCTTCTGGAATCCAAGATCTCCTCCATTTCAAATTGGTTATCATTTTGTATTATGTGTGTATTGGGCCTCCTCCTTCTGGATGGCCAAGACATAATGGCAGGTTTGAGTAAAGATACATGGAAGGCGTTATGAATCCGCAAGGAGGATGGTAAATACAGTCTATAAGTGACTGCATTAATCTGTTTCTCAATAGGGAAGGGACCAATGAAGTGAGGGGCAAATTTTAACGAGGGCATGCCTAATCGAAGATTGCGCGTGCTCAACCAGACGAGATCTCCAACTTGGAGTTGAGGAGCAGGACATCTTCTCCTATCTGCTTGAGCTTTCATTCTAGAGGCATTCTTTAAAAGTAAAGCCCGTGTCTCTGCCCACAACCTGGTCATAGAAGCAATGGTTGTGTTGACAGCGGGACAATTCAAAGAGGCGTTAATAGCAAAGGGAGATGTGGATGTCTTCCAAAGACTACAAAAAAAGGAGATTTCCCCGTAGCTTGACTCAAATGATTATTATGACAAATCTCTGCCCAGACCAACAGGGAAGCCCAGTTATCTTGTCGTTGATTGACATATGATCGAAGAAAGGCCTTTAGGGATTGATTCGTCTGTTCCGTGAGTCCATTGGACTGGGGATGATAAGCTGAGGAAAATTCACGTTTAATTCGTAGAAGTTTGCATAGCTCCTTCCAGAATTGAGCTGTAAATTGCACCCCTCTATCTGAAACAATGCTGAGGGGTAAGCCGTGAAGACGAAAAATATGATGAAGAAAGAGGTGGGCTAACTCTGATGCAGAGGGTAACCCCGGCAGGGGAATAAAATGAGCCATTCTGGAGAAAGGGTCCACTACCACCCAGATGACAGTATTATTGTCCGAAGTTGGAAGGTCCGTGATAAAATCGGTGGCAATGTGAGTCCACAGTGAGGTGGGGACAGGTAGTGGTTGTAATAACCCAAGGGGTTTCCGTCGGGGAGTCTTCTGAGCTGCACACACTGGACAGGAATCCACATAATCCTTAATATCTTTTTCCCACCGGGGCCACCAATAATGTCTGGAAACTAGCTCCTTGGTACGTGAAATTCCCGCGTGCCCCGCTAATTGCGCGTCATGTGCCCAGCGAAGAACTTTTAATCTTAATCATTTGGGAACCACAGTTTTCCCAATAGGAACCGTGAAGGTGGCAGCCAGCTGTATTTGAGCCGGACCTATTATGTATCGGGGAGGGTCCGGTATGTCGTCAAGATCAAAGTTTCTTGAGAGAGCGTCCGCCCGCACGTTCTTCTGAGCAGGTCGGAAATGCAGAACAAAATTGAACCTGCTAAAAAAAGTGCCCATCGTGCTTGCCGATGATTCAATCGCTGGGCTTTCGCCAGGTATTCCAGATTTTTATGATCTGTGTAAACTGTAACAGTATGTCGGGCACCTTCTAAGAGATGACGCCATTCCTCAAAGGCCAATTTTATCGCTAAAAGTTCCCGATCTCCGATGGTATAATTTTTTTCTGCAGAAGAAAATTTCTTCGAAAAGAAGGCACATGTCACCAAATTGTCATCGTCTGCCATTTGTAGGAGTACTGCACCCACACCTACCGCAGAGGCATCCACCTCAAGGATAAAAGGTTTGGTGGAGTCGGGGCGTCTGAGACATAAGTCCTTGGTGAATTCCTCCTTTAATTGCAGAAAGGCCTTGACGGCCTCCTCCGGCCACTTCTGTATGGAGGCTCCTTTTTTAGTGAGAGCAGTAAGGGGAGCCACTAAAGAGGAGAAATTCGGAATGAATTGTCTATAATAATTGGAGAACCCCAGAAATCTTTGTAAGGCTTTCAACCCTACGGGTTGGGGCCAGTTCAGAATGGCTTTGAGTTTGTCCGGGTCCATGGATAATCCTTTGTTAGAAATGATATAACCTAGGAATGGTAACTTGTCCTTGTGAAATACACATTTTTCTAATTTGGCGAACAGTTTGTTCTCTCTGAGACGCTGCAGGACTTGTCGCACATGAGCCTGGTGCTGTTGCAGATTATTGGAAAAAATTAATATGTCATCCAAATATACAATGACATGAGAGTAGAGGATATCGTGGAAAATGTCATTGATCATGGTTTGAAACACAGCAGGGGCATTACAAAGGCCAAACAGCATTACCCTGTATTCATAATGTCCATCGTGTGTGTTGAACGCCGTTTTCCATTCATCTCCCTCTCGAATGCTTATCAAGTTGTAGGCCCCTCTTAAATCTAATTTAGTGAAGATTTGAGCTCCTTTAATCCGATCAAATAATTCTGAGATGAGGGGAATCGGATACCTGTTTTTCCTGGTGACGCTGTTAAGCCCTCGGTAGTCGAGACAGGGTCTTAAGGACCCATCCTTCTTTTTAACAAAAAAAACCCCGGCCCCTGCTGGTGACGTGGAAGGTCTGATAAATCCCCGTGCTAGGTTCTCCTCGATGTACTGTTTCAAGGCTGCCGATTCTGGCTCTGATAGAGTATAAATCCTATCTCTGGGCGGAACTTTCCTGGGGAGAAGTTCAATGGCACAATCGTACTGTCGGTGAGGTGGTAAAGATTCCGCTTGTTGTTTGCTGAAAATGTCCTCAAAGTCTTCATAAGGAGCAGGAATGCCAGAGGAGAGTTGTGTGGTCTGGATTAAACACGTCTGAACAGGTCTCAGACAATTTTGAAAACAGAATGGGCTCCAAGTGGTAAGTTGTAAAGAGGCCCAATCAAAACGAGGTTGATGTATCCTTAACCATGGTAGGCCCAGAATTATTTGGTTGACCGAGGATGGGAGAACATACAACTGAATGCTTTCTTGATGAAGAACTCCAGTGTTTAGTAGAATGGGTTTAGTAATGTGAGATATTAGCATTCCCACGGATTGTCCAGCCACCGAGGTAAATGAAAGGGAAATGGGTAAAGGTTCCACAGGAATATGATGGCTTCTTACCAGACTTTCCTCAATGAAATTGCCAGCCGCCCCTGAATCTTTGAAGGCTTGAAGTTGAATCGATTCACCCTTAAGAATAATGGTTACCGGAATCAGTAGTTGAGGAGAGGGAATGGTGGGACCCAGGGAGGCCTCTCCTACCCGTCCTAGGTTCGGGAGTTTCCCGACTTGTTGGGGCATTTATTAATGAAATTACCTGCCCTAGCACAATACAAGCAGAGATTTCTTAGTCTTCGCCGTTGCCATTCTTCAGGGGTTAATCGGAATCAGTCAATTTGCATAGGTTCCTCAGCATTTACAGATGCCTCTGCTGGTCGTGGAACGGAAATGGGTTGTTGAAATGTAGGGGCCAGGCGAAAGGTCCTTCGAGTGGCGGTCTGCTCCCGTGCCCTTTCTTGGAATCGTAAGTCCAGTCGAATGGCTAGCCGGATTAGTTCCTCTAAAGATTCCGGGGGATCTCTACCAGCCAGTTCATCCTTTATGTTCTCGGCTAGCCCCTGTCGAAAAATGGCAATGAGACTATCCTCACCCCAAGCGAGTTCTGCTGCCAAGGTTCGGAATTGGATGGCGTACTCCCCCACTGAGCGGGAACCTTGTTTGATTTGTAGCAAATCATTGGCTGCTGAGGTAGAACGCCCTGGTTCATCAAAGATGAGACGAAATTCCTTTAGGAACCGGTCCAAATTAGTAAGAATGGGGTCTTCTCTTTCCCACAAAGGAGAGGCCCACGCCAGAGCTGGGCCCTCTAGTAAAGACAAAATAAAGGTAGTCTTAGTTTTATCCGATGGAAAGGAAGCAGGCTGCAGCGAGAAATGCATTCAGCATTGGTTAATAAAACCTCGGCATAGTGTTGCAGTTCCATTAAATCGAGGTGGAGGAGGTACACGGATGGGGTTGAGAGGGGCAGCGGCATTCGTTACAGGTACTGCGGGAGCATGGGCTAGTGCATCCATACGGGAGACTAAACAATCAAGCACCCCTGTTACCTGATCAAGGACCCGTTGTTGTTGTTGAAGCCGGGAGGCCAAACCACGAATGGCCTGCAGAGCGGTCAGATTGACTGATTCCATGGCTTCGGCCAACTGTTATACTAGATGATAGGGGTGTGCATCCGTTTTCTATGAATTTGTAATCCGCAACTTATTTTGTCCTATCTGTTAAATACGTGGGGAGGCGAAACGCATCGCGATTCCCGATGTATTTAATAGATTTCTGTTTTATTCGGCGCGCCCAGCAGCGCCAGGGGAGTCTGCCTCTTTTGTGCTTACAAGCAAGCAGCTTCTGTGTACACGCCACACACATTGGTGCACAGCCAGGCACCGTGACAGTGGGCATTTTAAACAGACTGATCCTAAGTATTTGGTTGGGTCTGTGCAGTCAAGCGCCCGGGGAGTCTGCCTCTTTTGTGCTTACAAGCAAGCAGCTTCTGTGTGCACGCCACACACATTAGTGCACAGCCAGGCACCGTGACAGTGGGCAGTGGGCATTTTAAACAGACTGATCCTAAGTATTTGGTTGGGTCTGTGCAGTCAAGCGCCTGGGGAGTCTGCCTCTTTTGTGCTTACAAGCAAGCAGCTTCTGTGTACACGCCACACACATTAGTGCATAGCCAGGCAGCGTGACAGTGGGCAGTGGGCATTTTAAACAGACTGAACCTTATTATTGTGGGACAGTGGGCAGTGTTACTACTCAGTGACATAAAATGCATAATGTCAGGGAAAGAGAGATGCAATCGAGTGATTGGGACTGGCAGAGGAGGCACCCCAAAAGACACTAGTGTAACACCACCAGTACAGCTAAAAAGGCAACTGTTGCAATCTAAACTCTTTGTAGGGGATGGCAGTTCCATGCCAAAAAAAAGGAAATCTGACCATGATACATCGCCATCACCATGGGGCTCATGCTAATGCCACTCGCAACAGATTGCTGAGGCCTTGAGCTCGGTGAATGCATCTCCACAATGGGTCATTGCCGCATTGACCACCCAGATGCAGGAGCAAAAAACCAAACTGAATGGTCTCCTGAACAGGATTATGCAACAGACCCAGCAGCAAATTGATCAAGTAATTGGTTTATTACAGACCTTGCGCTGGAGTTTAGATATGGTACAAATCCATCTTCTGGGCCAAGTCCCAGTATGAGCTCTGGTGAACCTTGCACCAACACCCATCTAGACTGTGGAATCGATGATATTGCTCCCACCACCTCTGAGCCCTCTGCACCCCTTAAATCGCAAGCTTAAGGGGTGCAGAGGGCTCCTCAATGTTTGCAAAATGCATTTCGAGCTATGCCACCTCATTTTTTTTCTGATTGTGTCAAGCTAACATATGCCTGATCTTTGACCAACCTGAGTGAGCCTCATCCACTGCCACAGAACTTCTTCGCATTCATCAAGGCACTCACACCATTGGCAAGTACACAGTGGAGTTTCATATCTTTAATTCCAAGCTGAATTGGGGTGAAGACAGCCAAACTGCTATGTTTTGGCAAAGATTATCTGAGAGAATAAACGACAAATAGGCAGCTTGGGACCTTACTCCATCCCTAGAAGCACTTATCGCCTTGACTATTGGAATATATCTGAGATTCCAGGAACAAGCTCAAAAGAGGAAGGCCTCTGATTGAATCATTTCTGTGGCTCCTAAGCTTTTGAACCCCCTGGAGTCTACCCCAGAGCCAGTGAAGTCTGGTGTCGTGGAGGTAGAGGCCATTGCCAAAATAGCAGTGTTGCATCCGTCGGTGCTAGAAGGCTTCGCCCCGTTTGCCTCACCTTATTCGCAGCTCCTCCCGCTTTCCTAGGAAAGATGGCTACCACCGCGTCTACAAGCCGACCTCTCCGGCGTCCCCGGAACAGCTATGGTGCTGCCTCTCGCCATGCCCCTCCCAGGTACCTACTAGGGTGCGCGCGCGCATGCCACCCACGTCTTTATGCAACCCTTGGCGCGAACCTTGGAGGCATCCCCCCTTACTGACGTCACACCATCCGAGTATATAACATCTTCTATTTTGCTAGCTCGTTGACAGGCCAATACAGAAAAACGCGCGGGAGAGCGGGCGAGCGCCCACTCTCCTGGGCGCATGATTCAGGAGGGTGGCCTATGCAAATTAGGGCCCACAGTAAAAGGAGGAGCTAGGGACACTAGCACGACCCTAGCGCCTCCTTTTTGACAGGAGCAGCGGCTGTCAGCGGGTTTGACAGCCGACGCTCAATTTTGCCGGCATTGGTTCTCGAACCTGTTGACAGCCACGGGTTCGGAAAACAGACGCCTGCAAAATTGAACATCCGTCTTCCGACCCGTGGGCCGATTTTTAATTTTTTTTTTTTTAAATTTTTACTTTTGGGGCCTCCGACTTAATATCGCTATGATATTAACTTGGAGGGTGTACAGAAAAGTAGTTTTTTTCTGCTTTTCTGTACACTTCCCCGGTGCCGGCAGAAATTAACGCAAGCCTTTGGGCAGGCGTTAATTTCTGAAAGTAAAACGTGCAGCTTGGCTGCACGTTTTACTTTCTGTATCGCGCGGGAATAACTAATAGGGCCATCAACATGCATTTGCATGTTGCGGGCGCTATTTCGGGGGGGGGGGGGGGTTGGACGTGCGTTTTCGACGCGCTATTACCCCTTACTGTATAAGGGGTAAAGCTAGCGAGTCGAAAACGCGTGTCCAAACCTGGGCTAACAGTGCGCTCCACCGGAGTGCACTGTACTGTATCGGCCTGTGAGTTAGCAAGGACTTGTAAGGACTTGAATCTGGTCTCGAATCTGTTCCTGTCTATGCTACTCTGCCGCTTCCATGCTGCTGCTGGAAGCTCTCTCTCTGCCCTTCGGGGTAACTGTTAATCTGGGTACCCGCTCCTCGGGGATCCTCTGCTTTATTTCAGGTGCCTTACAGGGAACAGGTACTCGCTCCTCGAGGGCCTGCTTTCCCTGCCTCGGTGCCTGCACTTACTTCTACAACCTGGTGGAATTGCCTATCTACAGCAAACACCTAGTGAGTACTCTAACTCTCAGTCTATCTCATCCACAGTACTTCCTTGCTGGGAAACCTGCTTCGGAACCTCCCAATACCAACGGGGTGAGAAGGGCTCCCTCTGCCGAGGTCCCTGAGACTGCAACTACCAGACTGCCTCACTACTTCCACCGCTGGTGGTACTCTTCAAAGCTGTATAATAAAGATCTAACTGTGTTTGTGCATTCTGAGTCTAGCCTAGTACTGTGGTTCCTCACAGGACTCCTCCCCGTGGGCGTGGTCATCTGCCACAGTACCCAAGGATCCACCCAAACACCGCTCATTCATAACTAGCAGGGGCTGCCTCATTCAAAACGACAATCTTGGAACCTATGAGTCACATTTTTCCCCTTCCAAAAGGTCTTTGTCTGTAGAACAGGATCAATCACTGGATGTTTTTTCAGTTTAACCCCAAAACCACACAATCTCTGGACATTATGTTGAAACCCCAAGTTCCATGATGGTAAAGATGTACCTCCAACAAACTAACCCACACCTACTGTACTCCGGTGTACCGAATAGTCTACCAACAATATCCAAAAACAAAAGGTATCACCAGTATCTCTTTTCTCATTATATGCAAAAAGCCCAAATATATGTAGGCCCCTTACTAACCGAGTCTGTATTGTGTTTAACAGACACTGTTTTTTGTATAGGGTCACCTTGCTTTAATTTAAATCAACGATAGTCCATTTTTTAAGAATTTTTCATTATGCTAAAAACTAATGTCACACACTCTAAACAAGAGGACACAGATACTCATCTACTCCGTGGTAGTAGTGCACCCGACACAGCTGTGTTTCGGACGGAAACCGTCCTGCTTCAGGGGGTGTCCTTCAAAATCAGTTTATTTGAGAGCGTCGTAGGGAAGCCTTATAATTCCTTGGAACACATTTTCTTTAATAATCCATGGCAGCCCCGTTGGACTGCGTCTCCTTTTTTAAAATGGCCACCACCTCTAGTGATGTTTATATACCCCAAGACCGGAAGTCTGTTGAAACGGAAATTCCAGTCGTCTGTCACGTCCGTGGCTGACGTCACAGGCTACTGCACAGATCCCACTGACCGGAAGGATACGCCAACCAAGGCACTGAAATTTTTCGACTCCTCCCCCTGGGCATCGCCAGGGTAAATATACTGTAAACTACTGCAAAATATAGTCCCGTGTAATGGAAACCGCTCGACTCTGTACATATCTGTGTGAACGGCTCGCTCATTTCACCAAAGTAAATGTACTGAAACCTCGCTCATTTCACCAAAGTAAATGTACTGAAACATGCTCTGAAAAATGCTAAGACGTGCCGTGCCTGTCCATACATACGGGACGGCACGTCTTAGCATTTTTCAGAGCATGTTTCAGTACATTTACTTTGGTGAAATGAGCGAGGTTTCAGTACATTTACTTTGGTGAAATGAGCGAGCCGTTCACACAGATATGTACAGAGTCGAGCGGTTTCCATTACACGGGACTATATTTTGCAGTAGTTTACAGTATATTTACCCTGGCGATGCCCAGGGGGAGGAGTCGAAAAATTTCAGTGCCTTGGTTGGCGTATCCTTCCGGTCAGTGGGATCTGTGCAGTAGCCTGTGACGTCAGCCACGGACGTGACAGACGACTGGAATTTCCGTTTCAACAGACTTCCGGTCTTGGGGTATATAAACATCACTAGAGGTGGTGGCCATTTTAAAAAAGGAGACGCAGTCCAACGGGGCTGCCATGGATTATTAAAGAAAATGTGTTCCAAGGAATTATAAGGCTTCCCTACGACGCTCTCAAATAAACTGATTTTGAAGGACACCCCCTGAAGCAGGACGGTTTCCGTCCGAAACACAGCTGTGTCGGGTGCACTACTACCACGGAGTAGATGAGTATCTGTGTCCTCTTGTTTAGAGTGTGTGACATTAGTTTTTAGCATAATGAAAAATTCTTAAAAAATGGACTATCGTTGATTTAAATTAAAGCAAGGTGACCCTATACAAAAAACAGTGTCTGTTAAACACAATACAGACTCGGTTAGTAAGGGGCCTACATATATTTGGGCTTTTTGCATATAATGAGAAAAGAGATACTGGTGATACCTTTTGTTTTTGGATATTGTTGAAAGATGTACCTCCGCCATCTCCCCAGAAGCCGAAGATAAGGGGCTTCGGGAAGGGGCTTAGAGGAGGGGGTGCTGTTACATTTGCCACTCACGAGACGGTTCCACAAGCAGCTGCACTCACTTCGATGGCTGTAGTGGTGGCTTGCGGCTGGGATGCCACCAACATTGATGCCACACTCATGGCTGTAGTGGTGGCTTGCAGCTGGGATGCCACCAACATTGATGCCACACTCATGTGGCATGGGCACCGTCAACCTGCCTGGATCCCTATAGCATATGCCCACTGCAGGAACCTTCTTAGCGGGCACCTCATGATGACATCAGGCGGTGGGTAGCTGTTGCATCCATCGGTCATCGACAGCTTAGCCCCTCCTACCTCTCTCTACTTTCGGCTCCTCCCGCTCACCTTGGACTGATGGCCGCCGCAGCATCTGCTTGTCGTTCTCTCCAGCGTCCCCGGACTGGCTTTGGTGCTGCCTCCTGCCATTCTCTTTCAAGGTACCTTTAGGGCGCGCGCATGCCACCCTCATCTTTAACTCTACATTGGCATGAACCTCAGGGGGTCCCCCTGTTCTGACATCACGACTTCTGGGTATATCTGCCTACAGTATTTGCTAGCTTGTTGACTTAGCAACAGATTCTTATGGATGGGATTCTCTCTCCGTTCCTAAGCTATTCTGCCACTCCAGCACTATCTGGTAGGGATGTGAATCGTGTGATCGATCGTCTTAACGATCGATTTTGGCTGGGGGGGGAGGGAAATCTGATCGTCATATTTTGTTTTTTTTAAAAATCGTAAAAAATCGTAAATCGGGGGAGGGCGGGAAAACCGGCACACCAAAACAACGCTAAAACCCACCCCGACCCTTTAAAACAAATCCCCCACCCTGCCAAACCCCCACAAAATGTTTTAAATTACCTGGGGTCCAGTGGGGGGGTCCCGGCACGATCTCCCGCAATCTCCCGCTCTCGGGCCATGGCTGCTTTAATAGAAATGGCGCCGGTGGCCCTTTGCCCTTACCATATGACAGGGCAAAGGTAGCGCCGGCGCCATTTTGGTTCCTGTCACCCGACGTCACGAGTGCAGGAGATCGCTCCCGGACCCCCGCTGGACCCCCAGGGACTTTTGGCCAGCTTGGGGGGGCCTCCTGACCCCCACAAGACTTGTCAAAAGGCCAGCGGGAGTCCAGGAGCGACCTCCTGCACTCGCGCCATATTGCCAATATTCAAAATGGCGCCGGCGCTACTTTTGCCCTCACTATGTCATGACTTCTGGGTATATCTGCCTACAGTATTTGCTAGCTCGTTGAGTTAGCAACAGGATTCTTACGGATGGGATTCACTTTCCGTTCCTAAGCTACTCTGCCACTCCAGCGCTATCTGGAACTCTTACTACCCTTCGGGGTCTCTAACGGGGTACCCGCTCCTCGGGGGCCTCTTTGCTTCTTTCAGGTGCTATCAGGAAACCGGTACTCGCTCCTCGAGGGCCCACGTTCCCTGTGTTGCTGCCTGCAACCTCTACCCTTCTACTTGGAAGAACTAACTTACAGTTACCATCAGTGAGTACAGAAACCATCTCTTTCCACAGTACTGCTTCACTGGAACCAGGTACTCACTCCTTGAGGGCCTGCTCTCTGCTCCGGTGCCAGACCTCTCATCTAGTGGAATCTTTGTTATTGCTAAGTGAGTACAATGCTATCGAGTCTCTCTGCTCTAAGAGATCAGGTACTCGCTCCTCGAGGGCCTGCTCTCCCTGTCTCGGAGCTTCTCCTATTTTTACATTGGGACTCTGAATATTATCCTTATTGTGTGCTCATAACTCTCAGTCTCTTTCCACTACAGCATTGCCTAGCGTTCTGTGTGAGACGCGCTCAGCCGGGCTCTATAACCACTACTCACTACTGCCACCTCTGGTGGTCATTCAAACTGTTTAATAAAAGATGCAAATCTTTGTCTGTCCGGAGTCTAGCCTGACACCGTGGTCCCTCACGGTACTGCCCCTGTGGGCGTGGTCAGCTGCCACAGTGTCCAAGGATCCACCCAAACACCATTAACCATAACAGTAGCCTCAGCAAACAGATCACCTTTCCCAGCCTTGCCTTGTCTTCAGCCACAGACTTCAGCCTCAATCTTGCTCTGTCTTCAAACTCAGCCTTGCCTTGTCTTCAACCAGCTTAGTCTTGCTTCATCTTCAGCCTCAGCCTTGCCTTATCTTCAGCCACAGTCTTCAGCCTCAGTCTTGCTCTGTCTTTAACCTCAGCCTTGCCTTGTCTTCGATTCCAGTCTGGACTTCAGCTTCAGTTTTGTCTTCAGCTTTAGCCTGCTCTTCAGATCAGGCCACAGTGATATACTCCTGGACCGTACCTTACTTTGTCTCATACAAATACTTGTTTGCCCACCATTGGCACAGACCTTGGGGTTCTGCCCACAAGGTTGCGTCAACTGCACCATGGCAAGAAGGGCTCACTCTCATGCTACTTGCAACACACTCTAGTCCTCTCATGATTTTATAGATCTCTATCATATCTCCCCCTCAGCCATCTTTTCTCCAAGCTGAACAGCCCTAACCTCTTTAGCCTTTCCTCATAGGGGAGCAGTTCTATCCTCTTTATCATTTTTGTTGCCATTCTTTGAACCTTTTTCATTGTAACTATGTCTTTTTTGTAATGCGGCGACTAGAATTGCACATATCGTCTTACCATGGAGTGGTACAGAGGTATTAATGACATTCTCTGTTTTATTCACCATTCCCTAATAATTTCTTATATTGTATTTGCTTTCTTGATCACTGCAGCACATGGAGCTGATGTTTTCATTCTGTTGTCTACTATAATGCCCATTGCCCAGATCTTTTTCCTGGGTGGTAACTCCTAATATGGAACCTAACATCATGTAACTACAATGTGAGTTACGTTTTCCTATGTGCATCACTTTGCACTTGTCCACATTAAATTTCATCTGCCATTTGAGTACCCAGTCTACCATTTTCACAAGGTTCTCCTGCAATTTATCACAATCTGCTTGTAATTTAATTTTATGTCATCTGCAAATCTGATCACCTCCCTCATTGTTCTCCTTTCCAGATCATTTATAATTATATTAAAAGGCACTGGTCCAAGTACAGATCCCTGAGGCACTCCACTGTTTGACTGTCTCCATTGAGAAAACTGACAATTTAATCCTACTCTCTGTCTCCGTTATTTTAGCCATTTTGTAATCAACAAAAGGATACTGCCTCTTATCCCATGACTTTTTAATTTTCTTAGGAGTCTCTCATGGGGGACTTTATCAAATGACTTTTGAAAATACAAATACACTAAATCTACTGGCTCACTTTTATCCACATATAAACCTTTATCCACATACAAACCTTTATCCCTTCAAACAATATAGCAGATTTGTGAGGCAAGACTTCCCTTGGGTAAATCCATACTTGTTGTGTACCATTAAACTATGTGTCAAAGAGTATGAGCCCTTCTTGCAGTGGTGCGGTTGACACAGCCTCATAGGCAAACTGCTAGGCCCACTCTGACAGCAGGCAAACCCTCTTGGGCTGGGGCAAGGTAGAGCTTCACCTATACCAACCCCATTCCCCTCAGGTTGAGCTCTTGGGTTTGGGGGCTGGCAGGACTTAGGTGATGGCCCCTTAAAACGCAGATAGATGAAGTCAGTAGGCAGACCAAGGTCAAGTCTGGTGGCTAACCTTGGTGACAAGACTCAAGCAATGGTTGGGACAGGCAGAGGTCAGGCAGCGTAGGGTCTAAGCAATGATCAGGGCAGTTGGAGATCAGGCAGCATTGGGTCCAGGCAATGGTCAGGGCAGGTGAGGTCAGTCATCATCGACTCCATGTAATGGACAGGGCACAGTTATCCATCCAGGAGAAGGAGGACATGCAAATGCTGAAGCAGGGCAAGGCAGGCAAGAAGCAAGACTGGGCTGGCAGGAACGAGGCTAGGGAGGAACAAGGCAAGGCAGGCTGGAACAAGGAAGGTTATGGCAAGGCAAGATAGGGATGCAAGAACATGCAACATGCATTGCAGCAAGGCAGAAGAACCTGTTGCTGAGGCAGCATTTGTCAGCGTAGTCAGCGTTTAAATGACCTGATGGGTCTGATGTCATCAAGGGGTGCCAATAAAGGATTCCTACCGTGGGGCCTATTTAGTCCAGGAGATTACACATTCCTGAACCTAGGGGCTCACATGGGAGTGGCAACTTCGGATCGGCTTGGACTGTGTCCTGGGTTAAGTGAGGCCGGTCATGAATTCCAGTGCACCGGTCGAGTGTTACACTATGTCTATCTATATGTTCTGTTATTTTGTTCTTTAGAATAGTTTCTGTGATTTTTCCCTGCACTGAAGTTAGTGCAGGGAAAAATCTCTCACTCATCTATTGTTTCCCGGATCATCCCTGGAGCATTTTATAATATTGGGGTACAATTGACAATTTTAAATATAGGGTATAAACTACTAGTAATAGATTTTAATTTCATTTTTGAGTACTTTCAGAACCCTAGGGCCTTCATGGGATAAACACTGAGGTATATCTTCAAAAGATACGCGAGCGCGTACTTTTGTTCGCGCAGCAGGCGCGAGCAAAAGTACGCTGGATTTTATAAGATACATGCGTAGCCGCGCGTATCTTATAAAATCCGGGGTCGGCGCGCGCAAGGCTACGCAAAATCGGCAGCCTGTGCGCGCCGAGCCACGCAGCCTGCCTCCGTTCCCTCCGAGGCCGCTCCGATTTCGGAACGGCCTCGGAGGGAACTTTCCTTCTCCCTCCCCTCACCTTCCCCTCCCTTCCCCTCCCTTCCCCTACCTAACCCATCCCCCCCCGGCCCTATCTAAACCCCCCCCTTACCTTTGTCGGCAAAGTTACGCCTGCTGAAAGCAGGCGTAACTTTGCGCGCGCCGGCCAGCAGCCCCGCTCCGTCCTCCGGTCCCGGGGGCTGGTCCGGAGGCCTCGACCACGCCCCCGGGCTGGCGCCACGCCCCCGGGCCCGCCCCCGAAACGCTGCGGCACGCCCCCGAAATGCAGCGTCATTTCGAGAACGCCCCCGGACACGCCCCCTCCCGCCCCTTTTCGAAAGCCCCGGGACTTACGCGCGTCCCGGGGCTTTATGCGCGCCGGCGGCCTATGCAAAATAGGCGTGCCGGCGTGCGCGGGCCTTTTAAAATCCGCCCCTGTGAGTCTCTAAAGGCTAGAGGACAGAAATGAAGAAGAGAGTACATGGGGGTAACCTGCATGGTTTGGCAGTTTTTACCCTTAACAAGGATTACTACCCTCAATCAATAGCCTTGATGCTTTTGATGTAACTGCAACATCGTTTCCCGCTTTGATGGGGGGGGGGAGGGGAAGGGAACTGGATACAGACAACAGCCAGAATGGACCCTAACATTTATGGTCTGGGGTACTGACATGCAGACATAAGGAAAAAAGCACAAGATGGCTTCTACGCCCAAGTCCCAAAGCAAAGAAAGTCAAGCAGCATTGTCTGAACTATCAAAAAGACACAAGGGAAAAAGCACAGGATGGTTTCTATGGTCAGGTCCCAAAGGAAAAAATGTCAAGCAGCATTGTTTGCCTTATCAAGAAGGCTCTTCACCCAGTAAAACTGTTGCTATGGATTTGACAGTTTAGTGTTGATTGATTGTAAATATTACTACCCTTATCATAAGGCTTGGGGCTAAGTGCAGGGAGCAGCATTTACTACCCTTGAGAGAAACAAGGAGGTATCCTTCATGGAACAGCAAATACTAGAGATTTGCAGGGGGGAAAAAATGTGTTTTTGGTTTTGGTTTGCTTTCGGGAGGTTTTTTTGCCCAGGAATTTCGGTTTGTGGATTGTTTGATTCATTTCTTTAGTGTGAAAAAAACAAATCAAACAAAAAAAACCCCCAAATTGCCAAAAAACTAAAACATCCTTCCTCTCAAACTCCCGGAAAAATTTTGGGGCCAGGATCCCTCCCGGCCCCCACTTACCTAGTCTGGTAGGGATCTGGCGGCTATGACTAAGCCAAAGCCTCTGACTTGTGTAGGCCAAGGCTGCGGCCTATCAAAGTCTCAGTCTAGGATGGACGCTGGGAGCTTGGCCTAGATCCAGGCCCGATGCCACAACCTGACCCGGAGGCTGGGTCCCGATGCCTTGGCCTCGGCCTAGGCTAGCACCCGGACTCAGGCCTGACTCTGTGACCTAATGCCGGGACCTCGGCCAGACCCAGGCCCAATGCTGTGACCGAACTTGGAGGTCGGATCCCAACACCAGGGCCTTGGCACAGGGTCAGACCTAGGCCTTGGAGCCCAGGCCTGGGAACTCCTCTTCTCAATCTTCTTCTTTCTTCAGTGCTTCAATGCCAAAATGACAGCGTCCGCTGTGGTTGCGCCAGATTTAATTAACTCTGGTGTATTCACCCCAGCAAAAAGTGCCATTTTGATCAAAAACATCAGGAAGGAGGTGGATCGTTAATGATTAAAAGCAGTACATTACACGGTGGTAATGTCGTTGAAAAATATATGAAACTTTCCACCCTTTCCTTTAAAAAAAATTTTTTTTTGGTGTTTTGAATAAGAAATATATTTAAATTGATTCGTAATACTATATAAAAGGGAGCAATTTTTCCCGATAGTGAGTAGGGATGTGAATCGTGTCCTCGATCGTCTTAACGATCGATTTCGGCTGGGAGGGGGAGGGAATCGTATTGTTGCCGTTTGGGGGGGGTAAAATATCGTGAAAAATCGTGAAAAATCTAAAAATCTAAAAATCGCAAAACCGGCACATTAAAACCCCCTAAAACCCACCCCCGACCCTTTAAATTAAATCCCCCACCCTCCCGAACCCCCCCCAAATGAGTTAAATAACCTGCGGGTCCAGCGGCGGTCCGGAACGGCAGCGGTCCGGAACGGGCTCCTGCTCCTGAATCTTGTTGTCTTCAGCCGGCGCCATTTTCCAAAATGGCGCCGAAAAATGGCGGCGGCCATAGACGAACACGATTGGACGGCAGGAGGTCCTTCCGGACCCCCGCTGGACTTTTGGCAAGTCTCGTGGGGGTCAGGAGGCCCCCCACAAGCTGGCCAAAAGTTCCTGGAGGTCCAGCGGGGGTCAGGGAGCGATTTCCCGCCGCGAATCGTTTTCGTACGGAAAATGGCGCCGGCAGGAGATCGACTGCAGGAGGTCGTTCAGCGAGGGTTCCGGCGCCTCGCTGAACAACCTCCTGCAGTCGATCTCCTGCCGGCGCCATTTTCCGTACGAAAACGATTTGCGGCGGGAAATCGCTCCCTGACCCCCGCTGGACCTCCAGGAACTTTTGGCCAGCTTGTGGGGGGCCTCCTGACCCCCACGAGACTTGCCAAAAGTCCAGCGGGGGTCCGGAAGGACCTCCTGCCGTCCAATCGTGTTCGTCTATGGCCGCCGCCATTTTTCGGCGCCATTTTGGAAAATGGCGCCGGCTGAAGACAACAAGATTCAGGAGCAGGAGCCCGTTCCGGACCGCTGCCGTTCCGGACCGCCGCTGGACCCGCAGGTTATTTAACTCATTTGGGGGGGGTTCGGGAGGGTGGGGGATTTAATTTAAAGGGTCGGGGGTGGGTTTTAGGGGGTTTTAGTGTGCCGGCTCATGATTCTAACGATTTATAACGATAAATCGTTAGAATCTCTATTGTATTGTGTTCCATAACGGTTTAAGACGATATTAAAATTATCGGACGATAATTTTAATCGTCCTAAAACGATTCACATCCCTAATAGTGAGCAACAAATAGAAATACAACAAATAAATTGATATAAGTATCGAGTCAATAAGGATTTTTCTGGAGTTGGTATTAATTGAGCAATAATATCCTAGTAAATAAATTGGTGCATGGCATTTTGATGTACATCATTCTTGCCCATCATTCGTTTAATTTTAAACCAATTCATCAGGCCTAGGTCTAGGCCCAAAGCCAGGGCCTTGCTAGGGTATAGACTGAGGCTCAAAGCAGGGGTGGCGGTCTAGACCTGATGTGACACCGGGGTCTTGGTAAAGGCACGAGCTGACGACAGATCCTCGGCTGAGACCCCCAAAAATTAAAAAGAAAAAATACTTACCTGTTCATTGGCTAATCCGACAAAGGCTGGGTACCAAAGGCCAGGTCATGATGCCAGGGCCTCGGCATGGACCCAGGCCCAGTCCATGACCCACCCTGCTCTGGAAGCAGGGTCCCAATGCCTGGGTGTTGGCCTAGGTCAGATACAGAGCCCAGGCCTGATGCTGCGACCCGACCCTGAGGCAGGATCCCAACGCCAGAGACTCAGCCCAGCCCAGCCCAGGCCCGACACCGGGACCTGCCTCAGAGATCAGGTCCCAATGCCTGGGCCTCAGCCTAAGCCGGAGCCCAAGCCCAGGCCCAATGCTGCAACCTGACCCGGTGGCCAGGTCCTGAGACTGGGTCCTGATGCCGAGGCCTCAGCCTAGACCCAGACCAAATGCCAGGACCCAACCCGGAAGCCATACATCAAAATGGTGCCACCTACTGGGGTGAATGTGCTGGAGTTAACTCTGGCATGACCACAGCCGACACTGTCATTTGGCATTGATGCACCAAAGAAAGAAGAGAATCGAGAAGATGTGCTCCCAGGCCTGGGCTCCATGGCTTGGGCTTGACCCTGGGCTGAGGCCCCGATGTCAGGACCCAGCCTCCGGGTCAGGTTGCAATATCAGGCCTGGGTCTGGGCCAAGGCCTCAGCCTTAGGACCTGGCCTCCAGGTCGGGTTGCAGCATTGTTCCTGGGTCTGGGCCAAGGCTTCAGCAACAGGACCCAGCCTCTGGGACAGGTTGCAGCATCTGGCCTAGGTTGAGGCTCAGGTATCGGGACACAGTCTCCAGGTCTGTTTGCGGCATCAGACCTGGGTCTGTGTCGAGGCCCTGGCATCAAGATCCAGCCTCCAGGTCAGGTTGCAGTGTGGGTTCTGGGCTTGGGCTCCCGCCTAGGCCCAGGCTTTGGGACCCGGCCTCTGGGGTGAGGCTGGTTGTGGCATTGGGCCTGGGTCCGGGCTGAGCCTTGGCATTGGGACCTGGCCTTCGGGTCAATGGACGGCTGGTGCCATCTTAAAAAATGGCGCAGGCCATCCATTGCACATACCATGTGACAGGGGCCAGCCAATGGCACTGATAGCCCCTGTCACATAGTAAGGGCAAAGGGCCATCGGTGCCATTTTGATTAATGGCAGCCGACGGCCCGAGAGAGAGACACTGCTCCCGGGACCCCCGCTGGACCACCAGGGACTTTAGGCAGGTTTTGGGTGGGGGGGGGGGGGGGGGTCGGGAGGGTGGGGGATTGTAAATAATTAGATCTGAAGGGCTGGGGTGGATTTGGGTTTTTTTTTTCTGTGTGCCCTTTCTCCCCCCCCCCCCCCTAAAACGATAAGAAAACCACACGAAATTTCGTGGGGTTTTTCTATCATTTTCAGGTCCCCCAGAACCACGACGAAATAGGAAATGTGCACATTTCTACTCATTACTATTTTAGATGCTGCCTGCCTCTTGCCCTGGGACAGTACTATGGAACACAATCACATTTTCTCTATGATGGGTTGCTACTTCGGATGCATGGCTAAGGACTGAAGGCCTGCCACCTGATGCTGGAAGAGGTCATGGGATCAGCTTGAAGAAAAGATTTTCCTTTTTCAACCCCTTTCCTTTGGCTTTTATTTGGAGTGGCAGAAGAAATCCCTAGACTAGTACTGCCACCCTTCCCTGATACCAGTACTAGTGGGTGCACTTTTGCAGGTAATATTGCAAACCAGCATTTGTGAGATGTCCCACTTGCTTCCCTCAACTGATATCCTTCTTGCAGTCAATATACTGAGAAAAACAAGGGTCCTTCCTAAGAACATAAGATATGCCAAACTGGGTCAGACTAAGGGTCCATCAAGCTACTTGCCAACTTCATGGCAAGCCCCCTAGTCCTTCTATTATCTGAGAGAGTAAATAACCGATTTACATTCAAGTCCTTTCATGATTTTATAGACCTCTATCATATCCCTGCTTAGCTGTCTCTTTTCCAAGTTGAATAGCCCTAATCACTTTAGCCTTTCCTCATAAGGGAGCCATTCCAAGCCCCTTATCATTTTGTTCAACCTTCTCTGCAATTTATCCAGTGCAACTACCGTATTTTGTGGTCCATAAGGTGCACCTGACCATAGGACGCACCTAGGATTTAGAGGAGGAAAATAAGAAAAAAAAAATTCTGTCCCCATGACAGGCTCTGTACGGAGCTCCCCCTGGAGCGAATGTAGCGTCTCTCCCTCTTGCGCACTGTCCCCCTCCTCCTCCTCCCAACTCAGCCCAATCAGTATGGTGGCGCAGGTCAAATAATTTTCTAATATACAGGTATCTAAACAAATAAGAAGGAAATGGCGTGTACTAACTTTGATGTCATATATCGTCTTCTGCCGGCAGAGCTTTATCTCCCTGCCAGTCTGCTGTTCCCGGGGTGCATCTTTCTGTGAAGCTCGGCGAGGCGCAGGTCAAACATCAACTGTTTGAACCGCGTGCGCTATGGAGGCCCCTCCATTTCAAACAGCTCCCTGCCGGTCTGCTGTTCCCGAGGTGCTGCGGGGTGCATCTTACTGCAAAGGTCGGCGGCACCCCGGGAACAGCAGTCCAGCAGGGAGCTGTTTGAACTGGAGGGGCCTCCTGTTGCGTCCGTCGCTGCTCGACGCCCTCACTCCGCCCTTTTTACCTCTGTGGCAACTCCCTTCGGGTCTGATGGACAACTAGCTGCCGCAGCGTCTTCTTGCCGTCTCCCTCTGGCGTCCCCAGACCGGCATGACGCTGTGGATCCACCATGTTGCCTGATGACGTAGGGCGCGTGTGCGCTCCCATTGATGTACCAGCAAGGGCGCGAACCTCGGGGGCATCCCCCGAGATGACGTCATCTGCTTCCAATATAAAAAGTCTTAGTATTTGCTAACGAATTGAGTTAGCAAGGACTTGCTTTGGCTGTCCAAGCTACTCTGCCTCCTTGGACTTACCAGGGGTACCCGCTCCTCAGGGACCCCGCTCTCTTTTCTTTATTTCAGATTGCCGATAGGAATCGGTACTTGCTCCTCGAGGGCCCATGTTCCTGTACACTCTGAAGATTCTCTACTGCCTGGAAGCTATCGCAGATACAGACATTGTGAGTTACCAGCCCTCTCTCAGAGCTTTCCCTGGAACCAGGTACTCGCTCCTCGAGGGCCCATGTTCCGAACACTCTGAAGATTCTCTACTGCCTGGAAGCTATCGCAGATACAGACATTGTGAGTTACCAGCGCTCTCTCAGAGCTTTCCCTGGAAACAGGTACTTGCTCCTCGAGGGCCCATGTTCCTGAATACCCTGAAGATTCTCTATGCCTGGTAGCTATCGCAGATACAGACATTGTAAGTTACCATCGCTCTCTCTGAGCTTTTCCTGTAACCAGGTACTCGCTCCTCGAGGGCCTAACCCTTTCCAGTTACTGAGCTTAATTAAGACCTTATGTGAGTTTTGTCATCCAGTTCTGGCTATGAACACAGCATACCCTGTCTACTCACTATCTATAGTTTCTCTACAGGTCAGCAACCCTGGGATCGCTGTTCCAGTACCTGAGGGACTTCAGCCCTACCGGGTATATCAGCTCACTACTGCCACCTTTGGTGGTTCTACTAACTTGTCTAATAAAAGAACTATCTGTGTCTGTCTCCATATCCAAGCCTAGCCAGTGGTCCCTCTCAGGATATCCTCCTGGGGATGCAGTCATCTGCCATCGGCCCAAGGATCCACCTATCTACATTCCTACAGCTGAGTGTCCTCTCCAAGCACTCCGCTGATAACAGATTGCTACTCCTTTCTCATCAGGAGCTGAGCATATCAGATGGCTAACTCCTCCTTCTACAGGAGCAAAGCGTAACAGATTGTTGATTCCTCCCCTCCGCAGGAGTAATACCTAATAGATTGCTAGCTCCTTCCTTCTTTAGGAGCAGATTCCAACAAGATTGCTAACTCCCTAGCAGATCCCCAACACCTCCGTAGCGCACGCAGTTCAAACAGCTGATGTTTGACCTACGCCATACTGATTGGGCTGAGTTGGGAGGAGGAGGAGGAGGATGGCGCGCGAGAGGGAGAGACGCTACATTCGCTACATAAGACGCACAGACATTTTCCCCTCACTTTTGGGGAAAAAAAAAGTGCGTCTTATGGAGTGAAAAATACGGTATATCTTTTTTGAGATGTGGTGACCAGAATTGCACACAGTATTAAGATGCGGTGTCACCATGGAGCGATACAGAGGCATTATGACATCCACTGTTTTATTTGGCATTCCCTTCCAAATAATTCTGTTTGCTTTTTTGACCAACACTGCACACTGAACTGACGATTTCAATGTATTATCCACTATAACGCCTAGATCTCTTTCCTGGGTGGTAGCTCCTCATATGGAACCTAACATTGTGTAACTACAGCAAGGATTAATTTTCCCTACATGCATCACCTTACACTTGTCCACATTAAATTTAATCTGCCACTTGGAAGCCCAATTTTTCAGTTTCACAAGGTCCTCTGCAATTTATCCAATCTGCTTGAGATTTAACTGTTCTGCATAATATTGTGTCATCTGCAAATTTGATCAACTTACTCATCTAGATCATTTATAATATATTAAAAAGCACCGGTCCAAGTACAGATCCCTGAGGCACTCTACTGTTTACCTTTTTCCACTGTGAAAACAGACAATTTAATCATACTCTCTGTTTCCTGTCTTTTAACTAGTTTACAATCCACAAAAGGACATGTCCTCCTATCCCATGACTTTTTAGTTTTCTTAGAAGCCTCTCATTAGGGACTTTGTCAAATGCCTTCTGAAAATCCAAAATACACCACATCCACTGGTATACCTTTGTCCATATGTTTATTCACCCTTTCAAAAGAAATGTAGGATATTTGTGAGTAAAGACTTCCCTTGTGTTAGGATTTGTGGACCCTTTCCACGAGGAGGGATTGGCACTACCTGCGGCATTCAGCCCCGCAGGTCCCACCCATCAGGAGGTGAGGCTGGCCGGGAGCAGCGGCAGACTGGAACTTCGCCAGTACCAGCCCTCGTTCCCCGCAGGCTGAGCCCTTGGGTGCCGGCTGGTCTTTGGTGGGCCTCTGAGTAGGTGGTCCCAGAGGGAAAAGGTGGCTGGAAGCAGGGAGTGTCAGAGTGGTCAGATTCAGTCCAAGGTCGAGGTTCCCTTGAGGAGAGAGGGAGAGAAGGCCTCAAGTGATTTATTTATTTTATTTATTTACCAAAAGTTTTATACCGATATTTGGGGCAAGCTATCAAATTGGTTTACAATAAATACAATTAACTAAAATTCAACTACATTCAGATAAATAAGATAAAAACAAGACATAAAAATATACTAAAAGTTAACTTATTACAATCTTATTATTATAAAACATAAAAAGCAAATAAAATCACATAAAAAGAAATGGATGGAACCCTGATGAGTGGGGTGCTGAGGCAGGGTCCCAGATGTAGAGGCGCTGAAGCAGGACCCAAGGTGCGAGAGCGCAAAGACAGAATTCCGACGAGCAGAGCAGGGATCCATAGAACAGGAACAACAGGTCCGGAGACCTGGAGTAAGCACCAGCTAGGAACCAGGGAACTTGTTGCCAAGTCAGTTAGTGGTGGATGAAGGTAGTCCTTAAATATCCCAGGCCAGTGATGTCATCAGACGGAGACAAGCCTGAAGTTCCCGCCATTGGGCCTTTAAAGGGAGGACAGATGGCATGTGCGCACGCCTAGGGAGGCCCAGGGTCGGAATGCTGGTCGGCGGAGTCCCAGCCACCATGTGGAGCACAGGGAGCCAGGAGGAATGTGGCGGCAGTGACTGGCTGTGGCCGCATGAATACCGGGAATAAAGGGCCAAGCATGAGATGAGGTGATTTAAGCGTAACACCTTGGGTAAATCTATTCTGGCTGTGTCCCATTAAACCATGTCTTTCTATATATTTTGTGTTTATATCCTTTCTAACAGTTACCACAATTTTTCCCAGCACTGAAATCAGGCTCACTGGCTGTAGTTTTCCCAGATCACCCCTGGAGTCAAAGACTGCAATTAGCAAGGCAGTGGTAGCAGAAGTGTAATACCCCAAACCAGAAGCACACTCCTCTTTGGTTCCTGCTTCTGAGGCAGTATTTGCAAAACTGATTCAGAGGAAGAATATTGCCTGAGATTCTGTGAATTAGATAATATTGAAAAGCTAGCTGGTGAAGTTTATTCAGTAGCATCTTAGCTTCCAGTGAGCTGATGGGGAAGAAATATGATGCTGATGATGGGATCAATCCCCAGAAATAGAAAGCAATGCAGGTAGAGAAAGTAAGCGATGCACCTGACATTTTTACTCAGGGTTCACCCTCTACCTTAACTTCAGTGCCAACATTAGTCTCTAAGGATGTAGAGAAGGGATCACAGAAGAAATCCCTGATCTGGAGGCACTGCTAAGTGATGAATCAGCAAGTAGCTCGTTTATAACAAATCAGAGAAAATTCTTTTTCACTCAATGCATAGTTAAGCGCTAGAATTCATTGTCAGAGGATGTGGTTACAGCAGATAGTGTAACTGGGTTTTAAAAATGTTTGGATATGTTCTTAGAAGAGAAGTGCTATTAATCATTAAGGAATAGTAGCATGGGATCTATTTAATTTTTAAGTACTTGCTAGGTACTTGTGCTTGGATTGGCCACTGTTGGACACAGGATGCTGGGCTTGATGGACTCTTGATCTGAGCCAGTTGTTATGCCTTACTGAGGTAAAGAGTTACTGGGAGCTCTCCAGCAGAAGCAAGGAGAATGTGTGCCCTTTGTGGTGAAACCATCCAAGCCTGAGGGGTTTAGACAAACAAGGAAGTCCTTGGAGTAGGCGTGATAACTTGGAAGCAGACATGACGACTTGAGACTGGGTCAGACAAGACGAGGACTTGGAGCTTAGGAACAAGGAAGAGTCCAGGCAGTGCTCAGCGAAAAACCACCGGAAGGCGACTCCAGCCACCATGGAAAGGGATACTGGATGGAACGGGTACTCCCTGGATCTGGCTGGAGACAGGGTCCGGGGCAAGTGGCTGCACCAGGAAAGGACTCAAGACACAGTTCAGGGAGATGGCAACCAAACAGCCCTCTGAGGCCGGGACAGGATATGGGAATCTGGGCGAAGACTCAAAGCTCTGGAAACAAAGGTCCTCCGGAGGCGTAGGCTGCAGGGAAAAAGAAGCAACAAGGCAAGCAATGACCCTCAGGCGCCCTACACAGCCCACCTCAGGGCGGACCCACGGGGCTGGTCACGACCACACTGTTCCTCTACATGCCCTACACAGCTGGAAGACTGGTCACGGACCACGAGGGGAGCAGTACAGGTAAGCCTCAGCGCCTCTTGGAGACATCAGGAATCACAAACATTTGGAGAAGACATGAAGGAATTTGGACATCACGAAGTGGAACTGAAGACATCACGGAACTGGAAATGGAACTGGAACATCCATGGACGAAGATCAGAAATGCCAGGCAGGAGCTGGAGACAGGAAGTCCTTGAGAGGACAAGCCCCTTGCCGAAGCAAAGCCTTAATGCAGAGGAAGTCCTTTTGTAGCCCAGGAACAGGGCAACTCCCTGGGAGGAGTTCAGATGGGCCACACCTGGCTGGCCCTATAACTGAGGAGAAGTGCTGCAGGCCGGCCCCTAGAGAGAAGGGCGTGGCCCAACCCAGGAAGTCCATGCAGACCAGAGCAGGCCCCAGGCAACAACGGCCTCCCAGGCCCCGGATCAAATCCTGGACAGTTCGCAGGCGAGACCCCGTCCCAGGAGCAGCCTCCAGGAAAGAGGTGAGAGACCTCCTGTAGCTGTGCTACATTGTTTTCTTGCCCTAGCTTGCTAGTACCGAGCTAGAGAGTGCATCACCTATACCAACCCATGTTCCCCGCAGGTTGAGCCCTTGGGTCAGCAGGACTCAGGGCCAGCAGGACTTAAGAGCCGGGTCTCCGGGTGAAGACAAGTCAATGAAGGCAGAAGACAACAGTGAAGTCAGATGTACCAGTGTTCAGGGCCAGCGGCAAGACGGAGAGATGGTAGGCAGGCAGGCGGTCACGGCAGGCAGCAGATGAAGTGAAATCCAGGGATGAGCCGAATCAGGAACTAGGAGAGCAAGCCGAGGGAACGAGGAACTGGAAGGAAGCAGGGGCGGAACCGAGGTGTGGAGAGCAACAGGAACAGGAGCTGGAACTGCAACTGGAGCGGGAACAGGAGCACAGTCCGAGGAACAGGAGCAGGAACAGGAACTGGAATGGAGCGGAGCAGGAACGAAGCAACTAGCAATCTCAAGGGATCAGGACCTGTTGCTGAGGCGAGGGAGAGATGGCAAGGCAGGATATTTATACCTGCCTTGCCTGACTTCATAATTCTGGGCCGCGGGGACTTCCTTAGTGCTGGCCCTTTAAATGGGGGAAAATGGTGTGCACATGCGCCTGGGAGGATCCTGGACAGCAGCAGTGATGTCAGGAGGCAAGGGGAAGGTGGAAGCAGGCTGCACCTGCCTCGGTCATCGTCGGGGACGAAGGCCAGATGCGAATGGGGCCGGAGAAAGCCTTCAAGCCCCTGAGATGAGGGGGACCAGGCACGTGGGTCCGTGGCCGGGGTGCCTAATAGTACCCCCTCCTCTACGCCCCCTCCCAGAAGGTCCGAGTTTCTTGGGATGGGTGAGGTGGAAGTGCTGGAGTAGGGATTTATCCAGAATTATTGCATGTCCCACCCACGGAAGGCCCGTGACTGGGCCTACTTACATTCCTGGACCCAGCCCGTCCTCACTGGCGGCTATAGGCAGCCGTCTGCGCTCCCGCACCATCCATTGCCTCCTCGGCCATTCCTGGCTCCTCTGAGGATCTCCCTGGCTCCCGGCGGGTCTCCCCACGTGTGCCTCGGGGAGACGCATCCAGCATCTTACCTCTCCTAGGCGCGCGTGCGCACATCTTGCCAACATTTAAAGGGGCCGCAGTGGGAAACTAACCCGCAGTCCCGGATGATGACATCAGCGGGCCCTGCTATTTAAGGTAGGGCCCGCCACTTGTTCCTTGCCTTGGCAACAGGACTCCACGCTTTTCATGTGCTCGTTGCTCATTCCAGTTCCTGACTTTGTTCCTGGTTCCTGGCTCTTGGTGCCGGCCGTCCATTGCTCCTACCATGTGACAGGGGCCGACCAATGACACTGGTAGCACCTGTGACATAGTAGGGCAAAGTCTATTGGCGCCATTTTGAATACTGGCAGCCGACGGCCCGAGTGCAGGAGATTGCTCCAGGACCCCCGCTGGACCACCAGGGACTTTTGGCAAGTCTTGGGGGGGTCAGGAGGGTGGGGGGTTGTAGTTAATTAAATTTAAAGGGTTGGGAAGGTTTTTTTTTTTGTTTTTCCAACTTTAATGGAAAACGAATACCGAATTCAACTAATGGACAAATTGGGTTTCCCCCTATGAAAACGAATGCAACGAATTTGGGTCTTGACGAATATGAATACTGAATCAGATGAATCCGTCCCTTCTGCACATCCCTCGTCCTGGGGTTCAGGGAGTCTCTAATGTGGCCAGGACTGGACCAAGGGTTTAAGGAGGGAGACATGAAAGGAATTGTGAATCTTCAGGGACGAGGGCAATTGTAGTCGATAGGAAACTGGCCCAATACGTTCACAGATTGAGAAAGGGCCGATGTACCAGGGGCTAACCTCATTGAAGGTACCCTAAGATGGATGTGGTGAGTGCTTAGCCACACTCTATCTCCAGGGTGAAAAAGGGGTGCTGCTCGCCGGTGTTTGTTGGCCGCCTTTTTAGATTTTTCCGCTGCTTGCTGGAAACATTTTTGAGTATGGTGCCATTGTTCCTGAAGTTCCTGGGCAGTGAGCTGGGCAGGGTCCCGAGAGTGGTGTGGGAAGTGTTGGTATCGGATGTCTCCCATATACAATAAGGAATGGAGAGGAACCAGTGGCAGAGTTGGTATGGGAATTGTGAGAGAACTCAGTCCAGGGGAGAAGAGTAGCCCAGTCATCCTGCCGGCCATTCACAAAGGAGCAGTAAAGGTCTTAAGGGTTCGGTTCATGCGTTCGGCCTGGCCGTTGCCCTGGGAGTGATAGGCTGTGGTGAAGTCTAATTGAATGCTGAACTTCCTGCACAGGGAACGCCAGAAATTGGCAGTAAACTGAACCCCACGATCGGAAGCAATATGCTGTGGAAGCCCATGAAGACAGAAGATATGCTGGGTAAATAGTTTAGTGACCACACACTAGAGAAAATATTATTTCACTTATTCAGTGAATACAAACACTTTATTCATATAAATATCCAACCTATCTAGACACATCAAAACTAACTATCACATTCATCCATCTTCATCCATCCAATCACATATTTAAAAACATAAAATACTAAACTGTTAACCTAACAATATAGCTATGACAATCACTTTCTACAATATTAATATTATTCAAATCTTATTCTCTCTCGTTATCCTCTTCTCACATATTATTCTTGAAGTAATACAATACAGTCACATATGGCATGATCTTGTCCGTAGTCCGTCGTCCCTCTTCTCACATATTATTCTTGAAGTAATGCAATACAGTCACATATGGCATGATCCTGTCCGTAATCCGTAGTCCAACAAAGATCTCTGTTTCACCCTCACTGTTAGGGCTTCGTCAGGGACTCGAGTTCAGTTCTTAATATAGCTTGTAAGTGCTAACATATTGCATATCTCTTCAATATTTTCTACAAAACATGAAAGTCAGCCATATCAATGTATAACTTGCCCAAATTTGAAAATCTAATTACCTTGGATCTACCTAACCAAACTTACCCATTCAAATCCGTCTTTATCTTAAAGTACTATATTGATTATAATCCATTTAAAGGCATCCCGTATATACCGACATCTTCTATTATAACGCATTTGTTCTTCATATATTTCAAATTTCAAAAAAGCCTACAAAAACATATAAAGCTCAATTTAACCCATTTTTATCTAGCACCACATACCTCACACAATGCTGCCAATGCGTTATTCATGTTTTTCTGGACATTACGTCAAAAACCGCGTTCAATAGCACATACCATATACCTCTACACTTCCCTTTTTATCCACCAAACAATTAACCAATCCCAATGGAATAGCATACACATGGGACTTTTCACACTTATTATTAAATCAAATGGTACTTCTATGCAATAATGCACTGAACAAATCAAACAGCACGGAGCACAACCCAATAGAACCTATCAGGAATCTTCTTAATATCTTAGTTAACTCATAAATGCTGCCCACTCAATAGGTCCATTCAAACCTCCAGGATTGGAGGTATGCCAATTAAAAATGAAACGCTGCTCGATCCGATGAAGAGTGGCCAATAAATCTTCCCCATTTTCCAAGGTTACCTTTTTAATGACAAAAAATTTCAAATCAGCCAAGTTATGTTGCCATTCCACCCAATGATCAACTAAGGGTGTATGTTCCTTTAACAGCCTAATACGACTCTTATGCTCTATAATACGGGATTTAATAGATCTTGTAGTCTGCCCGATATAAATTAAACGGCATGGACACAAAATAGAATAAATTACAGCACTGGTCTCACAAGTAAATAATCCAGGTAACAAATATGGGCGACTCAAGTTTGGATGTTCAAAACTTTTAATAGCTAAGACATGCATCAAACCGAACACCTTCCACACGGGAGCTGTCCGTGGACCCAGTCAATATCATCCTTATACAATGTTTGTTGTTTTAGACAATCCCATAAACTGCATCGTTTTTTAATCGCAAATATAGGTTTATCCTCAAAATTATTTTTCAATGGCGATAATATATGCCAATGTTTGAGTATTATTCCCTTAATATCAGATGTACAGTAAGAGTAAGGATTAGAACATATATTCCGAGCCAGCACCTCTTGTTGAGATTTAATTAGCAAATTTTCCCTATTAGCATAGAGTGCACTTTTTTATTCTTTCTTAATGATAGATTTGGTGTAACCCCTCGCTATAAATCTGTTACTCAAATCTTGTGTTTGCATTTTAAACTCCTCCGTAGTGGAGCATAATCTCCTATAACGCAAAAATTGACCAGTGGGAATATTGTCCCTTAATTGGCGGGGATGAAAACTCTGGTAATGCAGTAAGGTGTTTTTATCTGTCGGTTTTCTATATACAGAAGTAACCAATTTAGATTTATGAATATAGACCCTGATATCTAGAAAGGTTACAGAATCGGTGTTGATGGTAGCAGTGAAGCTCAGATTCGGATCCCCAACATTAATTTCTTGTAAAAAACAATTCAATTTGTCAACTGTGCCCTGCCAAATCAAAAAAATGTCATCTATATATCTCCTCCACCTTATTACATGTTGAAACAAACTGGATCGATATACAACTAGTTCTTCAAACCGGGCAACCTTTAAGCAGGCTACCGTGGGTGCCATCGGTGACCCCATCGGAATACCTTTTGTTTGCAAATAGTACCGGGATTTATAAGAGAAATAACTACAGGTCAAAATAATTTCAGAAATTTTCATTAAGAAATTAAAACGTTTCTCCGATATCTCCATATTCCTAATCACATTTCTGATAATATCTAGTGCTTCCCTTTGGGGGATGTTGGTATACAATGCAGTTATATCATCCGTAACCAGAATACAGTTATGTTCCAACTTAGGTACAGATGCTAATTGATTAATAAAGTCTATTGAATCTTTTACATGCAAGGAATAAGTAAAGAACTCAGTTGTAAAATATGATCCATAAACTTAGCTAAGGGTTCCAGCACAGATCCGATCCCGGACACTGTAGGTCTACCTGGAGGTGCAGTGACAGATTTATGAATTTTGGGTAGAATGTAAAAATAAGGTACAGTAGGATGGATCACTTTCAAAAGAAAAACTCTTTACTAGAAATCACTGTATCTTTTACAGATTCATCCAATATGTTGTTAAGCATCTGATGTATTTGGGGAATGGGGTTGTTATCTATCCTTTCATAAAATCTAGTGTCATTCAATTGTTTCAAAACCTCACAATCATAATCGGTTTCACTCAGCACCACCACACCGCTACCTTTGTCTGCAGCAATTATTTTAATCGAAGTATCCTCTCGCAACTCTCTAATGGCTTCCCATTGTACTTTTGTCAAATTGAATGTTATCTGTTCGGATTGTCGATCTATCCCCTCAAGATCATTTAATACTAATGTTTGAAAAGCTAATAACAATGGACTGGGAGGTATGGGCGGCATCCACCCAGAAGGTTTGTATAACTTATTTCTCTCCTGTACCAAACTTTGATTTCTGAAGTATTCTCTGATGTGTAATCTTCTAAAAAATTTCTGCAATTCAATACGGGTTTGGAAAGAATCGTATCTACAAGTTGGGGCAAAAGAGAAACTTTTATTCAATACATCTATCATTGCTTTAGTCAAATTTTTAGAAGATAAATTAAACACAGCTATCTGATCATCTTTCTGTCCTTCATTTTCAAATACTGATGTTTCCGGTTCTGATATTAACAAAGTAGATTGTAATTTATATTGTCTCCTGTGCCTTTCTGAGATTGGGAGTCTCACACACCTTTGTTGCTGCGTGTTTTTTGACCCAAAAAAGAGGGCCAAATATCATTGTCCTCAACAGTTTGCTCATGAAATGTTACATGTCTAGAATCTTTACGATTCTTATTCTGAATATTACTAGCCTCATCTGCAGAGTCATCAGGTGATGAAAAGTCACCTTTTCTTTTACTGTTCTGTTTCCTGTTGACCTGCATCCAATGATAGACATATCCACCATTGTAGTCTTTTTCGTCTCTACGAAATTTACTAATTTTCATCTTTTTATTTTCTTTTCGAAATTCATCCAGCTGTTTCTATAATTCTATCATTTGGTTATCCAACAGGCCTTTAGGACACTCTTCTTGGATTTTCACTAATTCCAATTCTATTTCTTTCTGTATATTTTCAATTTTAACTTTAGTAGATTCTACAATAAGGACCATCAGGTCATGCGAGCACTTATTGAGGATGGCATTCCATCTCTGTATAAAAACGTCATCATCAGCATCTAAAGAAGGTTCTTTGTTAAGCCTTAGACCTCTAGGTATACATTTCATATGGCAGTATTCAGCTAGCGTGGCAGCATGTAGCTCCATTCTGATGGACTGAAGAAACAGCAAGGAAGGCTGTCTAACAAAGCTGTGAGGGCAACAAAACAAGATTAGCAGCCAATGTCCAAAAAAATAGGATTTCTTTATTGCAAAGTAACACGAGTGTATAAAAGTGCCCAACTCTGGCCGAGTTTCGCCCTCTCACAGTGGGGCTACATCAGGGGCTACAACATACAAATAACACACTGCTAATCTTGTTTTGTTGCGCTCCATTCTGATGGCCTTTTTATGATTTTTAACATAATTATCCCAATTACCCCCTACACTCTCTGTAGATGGGGGAATCAAACAGATGAAATCCAGCTAAAATCTCACAGGCAGCCTGCTCCGAGTATGTGTGCATATCCTCCATTGTACCCTCAAAAATATACCCTAGTTAGTGTGTCGCCTTGTGGGTAAATAGTTTAGCCAGTTCAAGAGCCGAAGGGAAGCTAGGAAGCGCCATGAAGTGGACCATCATTGAAAATCTGTCGATGACAACCCTGATGACATGGTGGCCATTTGAGGGAGGTAGGTCCACCACAAAGTCTGTAGACAGATGTGTCCATGGTTCCTTGAGCACTGGCAGTGGCTGTAGTAGGCCCCAGGGTCACCCCACCAGGGGTTTCTATTGGGCCAAGTAGGGCAAGAGTCTACATAGGCTTTGACATCCTTCTCCAGACTTGGCCACCAGTAGTAGCATTGTAAAAATACATGGTGTGAGCTCTTCCTGGGTGTCCGGCAGTGAGCGAATCATGAACCCTGGAAAGTGGCAGTGACATCAGGAGGCAAGGGGAAGGCAGAAGCAGGCTGCACCCACTGCGGTTGGCATTGGGAACAGAGGCCAGCCGGCAAATGGGGCCATAGCGAGCCTCCTGGCCCCCAAGGTGAGGGGGACCAGGTGTGCCATTCTGCAGCAGGGGCGCCTAACAGCTTGGACTTTTCAGTGGGATGACATCAGTGTTATTTGATCCAGAAAGCAGTTATAGGCTATTTAAAAATTTGCTGCACTGTGATTTGTCCTCTGGCTAGTCTTCTTGCCAACTTGTCCTGCTTTGGCTCTGACAATGCAGTGAGTTCACGCAGACATGACTATAGTTGCTATAGTTACTAGCGGTTTTTTTTTCTCTACACTCACAGCCATAGACTTCAATGAGCCTTAGAAATGAATGGGAAACATGAACAAATGGGACAAAGAATATTCATTTCATTTATTGGACCCCCTCTATTTGTTTTGAGTGGCCAGAAATGAAACAAATATGGGCATGTTTGTAGTGGGTTCCACTTCCATATTCCGTTTCATGGTTCACAGATTTCATAAATACCTCTTCCTTGGAACATTTTTCCTATTATAAGTTTAACTTGCATCTTTGCGATGGATCCCAATTCAATAAACATATCACTGATGCATCTTACTCAAAGTTCAGATATGCTAGGCAGAATAAAGCCCGGGATTTTAAGGTGTGTGGTTTTTCTCCAGCTTACCTTGGCAAAAGATCTGATTCATTCTCTATTTAACGCTTCCCTTTCTTAGCAGGTACTACTCAGTGAATCCTTCAGTTTCAGAGTTACTAAATAGAAGGGTTTTACATTCTCCATAACAACTATGTGTGTGTTTGGAGGTTCACCTTTTACTCACTGTTCCAAGTATCCTTACTGACTAAAAACTTTTCATTCTCTTCCTAGGAGCTCAGGACTTCAGAAGAAAATTGGCAGTCTCTTCAATCATTCCTCCTGTGGATTTTCTGTCTTTTCACTGCAGCTGCTCGCACATGTTGCTTCACACATTGAAATCCAGTTCCAGTCTGATACAATCCTTTAGAATAATGGTCTGGTTTTCAGAATAGCTACCATGAGTATTCTTGCAATAGATTTGCATCCACTGCATCCATTATATACAAATCTATTTCAAGCATATTCATGGTAGATATTCTTAAAACCAGAAAGGTCCATATTTAGACACAGTCTAGATAGCAAAGTTAACCAGATAAACTTATCCGGCTAACTTTGGAGGTATAGTCAATAGTGCAGCCACACTATTGAATATAGCTGGCTGTCTTAAAGTTATCTGGCTAACTATAGCCAGCTATTTGGCCCAACCAGACTTAGCCGGCTAAGGGGGTTATTTTCCAACTCTCATTATGGCCTTTTCACAAGCGGGTTTGACATGCAGAGTTAGACGTACGAACAGAGCAGTGTTTCGATTCTGCCCGCGGCTAAGGCTGCGAGCAGCTTCTCATCTCTTTTTCCCCTTCCTCCGCGGCCCGGAGGCCGCCGACATCCTTTTTGCGTGGCTGGAGCCGCTGTCATATCTACATGCAGCCCAGAGGTCACCGATATTCCTTTTGTCCTGCAACGGCGGGGAGCTGCTGCCGTGCTCTCCGCGGCCTGGAGCCGCAGCCATTCCACCGCTGCGGCCAGGAGGCCGCCGACGTCCTTTCCGCGTGGCAGGAGCCGCTGTCTTTTACTCTTGCAGCCAGGAAGCCGCCGATGCTGTCTCCATGCAGCCGGAGGCAGCCAGTGTTTTCCTTGCTGTGCGGCAGCAGGGAGCTGCCGCCATACCTTCATGAGGCTGATGTCAGTGCCTTCCTCCGCGGCTTTGTGCCATTCCCTAGTCTCCTTTCTGTGGCCTGGAAGCCGCTGTTAATGCTGGGCCTAGTCCTGCGGCCTGGCGCCGTTCCTGCTCTTCTTCACGGCATGGATGCCGCTCTCCAGGGTCCTGCTGTAGGCACGAGGCCGCGCCTCTCTTCGCTGCTTAAAGGGCCCGCGTGGGAGTTGTCCTGCAGCCCCTCCTGATGATATCATCCTGGGTGTTCCTGGTCAGCCAAATAAAGAGGGCCCTTCGTCAGTTCTTCGATGCCTTTGCAAGGAGCCAGTCCACTCCTGGACGTCTCATCATCTGAGCTTCTCCTAGGCACTCTGTTCTTCATGGGAATTCCTTGTCTTCATCTACGGTTCCATGTCCTCGTCTGTCGTTGGATCCTGTGTCTCCATCTCGTTGGTTCCTGATGTCATTGCCTTGATATTTCTGTTGTTCCAGATGTTCTGTTCACCTGATGTCCCGATGTCCAGATGATCTCATATCCAGATGTCCTTCTCGTGGACAGCGCAAGCCTCTGGAAGACCCTTGCTTTTAATGTGCCAAGCTCCGAATGCCAAGCTCCGAGTACCAAGCTCCCAGTTCTCTGCTCCGAGTTCCCAACTCCGAGTCTTGTATCCTGAGTCTTGAATCCTGAATCCTGTCCTGGTCTTCGGAGTTCCTTGTGTCTGCTTCTGTCTATGTCTGCCAGAACCTGCTCCGTTCTAGTGTGGCCCGTGCCTTGCCTTGAATGGCTGTGGAGGGTGCGTCTCATTGCAGGCCTCTCCTGAATCTTCATCATGTTCTGATTCGAAGTTCCATTGCTTCACCTGGAGTCTGCTTCACTTTCAGTGTGGTCCTTGAGTGGCTGTGTAGGGCGCATGGCTGTTGTGTCTGTGCCCCGACGCCCTCTCTCCGCCCTCCTTACCTCTCTGGCGCTTCCCTTTCCATCCGTGGGAAGATTGGCTGCCGCAGCGTTCTCCTGCCACTTGTCCTCAGGCGTTCACGAACCGGCTCGACGCTGCAACTGCCATGTTTCCTGGAGGCCTAGGGGCGCGCGCGCAGTGCGGCCCTGATTGAAGTACTGGTATTGGCTCGAACCTCGGGGGCGTCCCCCAAAGATGACTTCACCCTTGACGAATATTTAAGGTCTTGGAATTTGCTAACAAATCAAGCTAGCAAGGGTTTCGCTACCTAAGCTACTCTGCTCCTCGGACTTACCAGAGGTACCCGCTCCTCGGGGGCCTCGCTCTCTCCTTGTTTTTTCAGGTGACAGTCTGGAACCGGTACTCACTCCTTGAGGGCCTTCATCCCAGACTTACTTCGTATACTCTTCTGCCTGGAAGTCTTCATTACCAACTATCAGCTACATCAGTGAGTTACCATCGTTCTCTCTGAGATTTCCCTGGAACCAGGTACTCGCTCCTCGAGGGCCTATACTTTCCAGCTCCTGGGCTTCATTGGGACATTGTGTGAGTGTTACACCTGCATAACCTGCCTACTCACTATATCTCAGTCTCTCTTCAGCTCAGCCTCCAGGGATTGCTGTTCCAGCCGGGCTTGCCAGCTCACTACTGCCATCTCTGGTGGTTCAGTATACTGTCTAATAAAGAACTAGTGTGTGTTTGTCTCCTAACTCTGAGCCTGACTGGTGGTCCCTCTCGGGATCATTCCCCGGGGGCATGGTCATCTGCCAATGGTCCAAGGATCCACTCTCAACTATCTGATTGCTCCTCCCATCAGGCATCAGATCACTAACAGATTGCTAACTCCAAGCAGGCTGTTGACTTCGAACTGAACAGTGGCATGGCAGTACTTACTCAGTACGTCTCCATAATCCTGAACCTTGCCTGAGATCTCCTAGCAACCTGTCTTCATCCGAGTTGTCTGAATTCTGTGTCTTTGTCTGAGTTCTTGTTCCACCCTTAGCCTCTGTCCTTCCTGTCACATCTGCCATTCCCGTATGGCAGGTCCGAAAGGGCTATTGAGTGGCTGGAGGGCTACTCCAGAGACCAACATTGCATAGTTGGGTCCTTTTGATGCATTCAGGCTCAGCAGAAGCCAGGGCTCCTGATCTTCAGCCTGTCTGCCCGTGCTTGGACACATCTCGCCTGCCTCGGCACTTCCCCAGAGCCCCTTGGCAGTCGCGCCGTGGTCCAAGGGTACACTACCTGTTGCGGTCCCGGGTCGGCCCCGGCCGCATCGCCTACCTCCCGGGGCTTCCGGGCTCTCCCCGTCCTCCTCGGGCCTCCAGGGACGCTTGCCGCCGCGCTCCCGGCACTCGCGTGCAGTGCCCGGGCCTGCCTCTGCTTCTGCCGCCATGCCTTCACTCCGGCGGAGCGGCCGGCGTCCGGCCGCGGCTGGCCCCGTCCCCTAGGCGCACGCGCGCGGGTCGGCCCGAGATTTAAAGGGCCAAGCGCGCGAAACCTGCTTCCTCCCTCGGGTGACGTCAGACGCCGTAGGGGCTACTTAAGCCCTGCAGTCCCTCTCCTCTGGGCCTTGCAACGAGGTTCCCAGGTTCTCCTGTCTCAAGTTGCTGCATCCTGAGTTCTCCTGCTCCTCTTGTTTCCTGATCCCGGATTGGCTGACGGTGTTTCTTGGCTCTTGACTTTGGACTGGCTTACGACGATTCCTGGCTTCTGACCTCGGTTCGGCTTACGGTGATCCTCTGGCTTCTGACCCCAGACCGGCTTACGTTGACTCTTTGGCTCCTGATCTCGGACTGGCTTACGGTGATCCATTGGTTCCTGACTCTGGACTGGCGAGCGACGACCCTTCGGCAATCAACCTTGGACTTCGTCTGACTCGGCCCCCGCGGGTCCTCCTAAGTCCCAGCGGCCGAACTCCTACGAGCTCCTCTCGGGGGGAGGATCGGCTTCCAGGGCGAAGATCTTCCCACCACTGGACCAGCTCCGTCGTCTCCACCCTCCTCGCCAAAGCCCTTGGTCGCATAGGGCTTCCAGAGTTCCTCCTTCGACCAGTTCCAAGCCCGTCCTTGCCGCCTCCCGGTCGGGGCCACTGCTGCCACCATCTACAGCAACTTCTCCTCTGGTTCCGATCGGCCCAAGGGTCCACGAATCCAACACTACCTCTCCGGAAATGGGACCGCTTCCCAGTGCTCCCGTAAGAAACAGTACACTCTTGTGAAGATTTGATGGCCTTTGGAGTGAAGAAACTCACACAAAGATGAGATTTGTTCAATGTTCTCTCAACCTAGTTTGTTTCCTCACTCCAAAAGTCATCAAATCTTCACAAGAGTGTACTGTTCTGTTTGTACGTCTCACTCTGCATGTCAAAGTGGTCTCTAACCCCTACACTATTACCTAAACCTCACCTCGAGTTACTAGGTAGGCCTCCTACCTCCCTACTGTGTTACGTTTGGGCAGTGGTCCGGTGTTGTGAACACCACCTTCAGGAGTGACTCCAGGTGGAGAGAGACAGAGACAGCTGGAAGGTCTGTGATGAATGGCTGGGAAGGAATGAGATGCAGGCAGGAGTGAATGGAGCTGGGCGATGGCTGAGATATGGAGCCGAGTACTGGCAGTGAACAAGTCAAAGTCCAGGCAGGGTCAAGGTAGGCGGCAGGCAAACAGAGTCAATGTCCAGGCAGGGTCACAAGAACCTTATAGCAAGACAGAGAGCCAGAAGGCCACACACACACACACACACACGACTAGGCAGAGAGCCCGAAGGCCACACACACAGCAAGGCAAGGCAAGGCAGAAGGCCCGAAGGCCACACACCCACAGCAAGGCAAGGCAAGGCAGAAGGCCCGAAGGCCACACACCCACAGCAAGGCAAGGTAAGGCAGAAGGCCCGAAGGCCACACACCCACAGCAAGGCAAGGCAAGGCAAGGCAGAAGGCCCGAATGCCACACACCCACAGCAAGGCAAGGCAGAAGGCCCGAAGGCCACACACCCACAGCAAGGCAAGGCAGAAGGCCCGAAGGCCACACACCCACAGCAAGGCAAAGCAAGGCAGAAGGCCCGAAGGCCACACACCCACAGCAAGGCAAGGCAAGGCAGAAGGCCCGAAGGCCACACACCCACAGCAAGGCAAGGCAAGGCAGAAGGCCTGAAGGCCACACACCCACAGCAAGGCAAGGCAAGGCAAGGCAGAAGGCCCGAAGGCCACACACACACAGCAAGGCAAGGCAAGGCAGAAGGCCACACACAGCAAGGCAAGGAAGGCTAGAGCAGGGAGCCCAAACGAGCTCAATGCCGAAGCACTGAAGTCTAGGGTAGGCAGGGCTATAAAGGAACATCCAGGACATAGAGCAGATGGATTGGGCCAGCCAAGAGAGCCTGCACTTGAGGGACCCCTGGTGGTGAGGTGGTTGCACAGCAGCCATAGCCGTAACAGTACCCCCCCTTCAAGGCCTCCCCCTCCACCTGGATCCCAACTCTGCAGGGAGTACAGAGTGATAGCAAATCCAAACTCCTCTAAAGATGGTGTAACAAATACAACCCCTTCCCAGGATGGCAGAACAGTCCTAAACCCTTTCAGGGGTGAGTGAGCAGGGTCAAACCCCTCCTGGGACGGCAAGGCAGTCCATAACCCCTCCTGGGGTGACGGAGCAGACACAAACCCCTCCTGGGGCGACGGAGCAGTCCAAACCCCCTCCTGGAGTAACGGAGCAGTCCAAAACCCCTCCTCGGGCGACGGAGCAGTCCAAAACCCCTCCTGGGGCAGCGGAGCAGTCCAAAACCCCTCCTGGGGCCAGGCGGCAGGCTCAGCCACTGCTGGGGTGGGTGGGCAGGGTCAAGGCCCTCCTGGGATGATGTGAAGATTTCTACCCCATCCTGGAGCGACGAGAAGGTCCCAAACCCCTCCAGGGGCAACAAAGCGGCAGCCTCAGACCCCTCCTGGGGCGACAGCAGGACCGGTCCAGCCCCCTCCAGGGGCGGCAGCAGGACCGGTCCAGACCCCTCCAGGGGCGGCAGCAGGACTGGTTCAGACCCCTCCAGGGGCGGCAGCAGGACCGGTTCAGACGGCTCAGACTGCAGAGTAACAAAGTCTGTTGTGATGTGAAGGGAGGATAAAGATTGTACTGCAGAGGACTTGGTATCTTGAGACAGAGTCTGGAGCTCCCGGTTATGTTTCCCTGGTTTAAAAGTGTGGACTAGCAGCTTAAAGAAGGCACAGGCAGCTTCCGGTGACCCGCGACGGAGAAGAACCAACACGAGGCGGTAAACCACATTTAATAGACATGAAGGATCATTTTGCGGTGAGGTCGGAACCCTAAGAGGTTAGTTACACACTGTCATTACATTCCCCTGAAGAAAGACCACTGTCTGAAACATGAATGGGATTGTATTTAAAGGTTTAATATTACCTACCAACAAATTTGGGAAGTCGGTCACGGACCCGCTTTAAAATTTACATCGAGTATAATAGCTTGCACTGATTTGTTTAGCAAGTAAGATTAATGTCTACAGTGCCACGGAAGAACCTGATTTTTCATTTGGACTTTCACAAAAAAAATTTTGTTTCAAAAAAATCTTTCACGGAGGAGGAGGCAGGTTGATGATTATAACCAATCACGTATTGGTGCGGAGACACCTACACTGTATATGAAACCTCCCTCCCACTCCATAAATATATTTTCTGAGTTTTTGAAAAGTTTTCTGTTTGGAAATTACATAGTTCCACGGAGTGTAGATTCATGAAGGTAAATTCTTAAAAATTTAATACAGCTCTTATAAACGTTTTAAAAAATATATAATTTTGTCAGCAATTGAGTAACACCTAGTTACTCATGATTAACGCTTAATGTCTCACTTAGCCAGCTAAATGCTTTTGAATATGGACCTGAGAATGACTAGGGGGCTTCTCTAGCATCAGGCTAGGGACCAGTGCTCTAGCGCATGCTCATAATTTCTCTGATGCCACCATCAATAGGGATCAAGCACAGGGCTTTACATGCTCTGGGACATACCAAGTGGCACAGGTGCTACATACAGATGCTACCTGTAACATTTGACAGTTGAGATAATATGTGATTTGAAGGTTGTGTGGGCATGGATGAAACATAGGATTTTGCAGTTGTTATTGAGACAATCTCAAGTAAGATCTTGCCTATAGATGGAGAAACAATTCAAGGTGGGAAAAAAAGATTTATCACAGTGGCTTTCAGGCCAAGTTGCAGGATTATTTTACAATCAGAAAGAACTGGAAGACAATAAAATCTATCAGAACCTCTTTAATTATGGAAAGGCACAACAGATCTATTTAGATGCCATGGTAACCTAAAAGAAAAAAAAATCAAAGCATCCAGTAATTTTTGTGTAGATGAAGGAGAAGATCTAGAACGGAACCCTGGGTCACAACAAAAACCAGTAGAACCAAAGCAAGAAGATCCCTTTCCTATAATTTACATAAGAACAAATCCAAGATAGAATTTATTACATTTGTTACTTGCCTTTCCAATATAGCAAAAATTAAATAAAGTGTCACATTATCCATTCAAGTCCTTTCAAGTCTACAAAATCATGAAAAGACTTGAACAGGTAAATGTGAAATAATTATTTACTCTTTTAGATAATTCAAAGACTAGGGGGCACTGCATAAAATTAGCCATTAGCACATTTTAAAAAATTGGAGAACATTCTTTTTCACTCACTCCTCAGTTAAGCTCTGGAATTTGTTGCCAGAGGATGTGGTTAAGGCAGCTATTATAGCAGGGTTTTAAAAAGGTTTGGATAAGTTCCTGGAGGAGAAGTCCATAAACTGCTTTTAATCAGTAGGGAATAGACACTTCTTGTTGCCAGCATTAGTAGAATGGGATCCATTTAATGTTTGGGAACTTGTCAGGTACTTGTGATTTGGATTGGCCACTTTTGGAGACAGGATACTGTGCTTGATGGACCCTCGGCCTGACCCAGCATGGCATATCTTTTGTTCTTATGTTATGTCAGGAACAGCCACAGATGGGGCTCAAACTGGAAGCTGTTGAGAAAATAGTCCAGTACTTTGGCCACTAGGCAAACCATTAGCACAAGAAGGCTCAGGATCAGGGAGAAATGAATATAAACATAAGATCCTGAAACCATATCTCCAAGGAAATGGATTGGCCAGGAAGCCAGTGAAAAGGAATTGCTGGGTATAAGGAGGAGTTCCAAACAACTAGAAGGCTACATAAGCGATCTCCATTCCAAAACCTAATCCTGCTGATTTGCCTTCAAAGTGCTTATGCTTCTTTCATCAGCACTTTTGGTGCACCTGACTATTGATTGACCAAGATATTGTCTGCTTCTGACCCTACACTCCAATCTCAAACCCTCTGGGACAGCCCAATTGGGAGCCTAATACAAGTGGCTCCCAAGATTTCAGTTGCATCCCCATTGGTAAAATTCAGAATTATAAATTGTAAGTTCCATTAAAACTAAAATCACAAAATTCTCCTCATTAGTAAGTCAGCAGATTGGAATGTTTGCTTTTGGTGTTAGCAATACCTATGCCATTCTCATGAATATGAATTTGGGGTTTATGATGCAATGTTTGTACTCTAAATGCAATCAGTAAGCGTATTGTGTTAAATCTGTGGACACTGAATTAATTATAAATTATAAATCCTCTTGTGGTGCAGTACAGTACAGAATGAAATTAAATGAACAAAAAGTCAAACATTAGTGTCATGTGACCAAGAATCAGGACTCCTCAGGCAAGTACTGTTCCAGCCCAGTAATAATTGCCAAGGCTTGTTTTTGATTTATGGTGTCCAGATGACTCCAAGAATACCGTGGCATTTCCTCCTGGTCTTGGTTTTTTCATCCCATCTGAAAGTATTTGGGGCTTGATTTATCAAGGATTTTCTCCCATTCTATGCCTGTGGGAAAAGCCTTTGATAAATGATGTCCTAGTATTGGCAGTTCTTGTTTTTTTTAATTTTTTAATCAGAATAACAGGACTACAAAGTGGTGGTTTTGAACTGCTGTGCTGATTTGGTTATTGCATCACTAGGTTAGTCTTATTTTTAACTGTTTTTGTTTAATTAGTTTTGCAGCAGGATAGCCTTGTTTTGATACACTGCAGTTTTCAGAGGGGTCCTAGGGGATGTGAGATCAGAGAGCATTAGTATAGGTATATAGCATGTTAAATACATTAAAACATTTCCTGGTGACTTGGATGAATACCACAACGCCTGTAGCAAATGCTGAAGAGGTATTTGAGATTGGACCTTCTTTCTCTCTCTCATTCTTTATATATATATATGTAAAATAAGAGGGGATATTCAGCACACAGCTTCGTCTGCATAAATGGCTGTCCTAAATCTAATAACATATATTTTTTGTGGTTAGAGTTAACTGGGTATTCAGCGGCTGAATGGGTTAAGTAACTGGATATTCAGCAGACCTAATGGGTTAAGTGTAGCTGAATATCTGGACAAAGCTGGCCAGTTAACTTTGTCCTCTCTGCTGCCATTGAAAATCAGCCCTCCCTATTGTGTTTCTGGTCAAACTCGTGCTATAAATATTCACATGAGATTTACATTGCATAGGTGTGCTTGTGATGTGAATCTTCACCTCCCCCTCCTCATTTATATGTAATCTTCTCTTTTCTGCTGGTTTCTTCACCATAGGGCATTTTTCACAGTGCCCACATTGCTGAAAAGTGCATGAGCACATTTTAGCCCTGATCTTTGCACCAATTTTCAAAGCAAAAGTACGTGCATCCTTTCACTTTGGAAATTTCCCCAGGGAAAAGTATCAGTAGAGATTTGCAACTTCTGTTTCTGTGTATAATTTTTTTCTGACCACAATTTCACACATACTTTTGAAAATCCAAAACTGTGCACATAGTTTTCTGCCCTAGCCCTGCCCTGGGAATACCTCCACTGCAATGTGGGCAAACGTATGTGGATTGTGGAACTATGAGTGTATTTTACCTGCCATTTTCAGACAGCTGATTTACATAGTTAAAAATCTTCTTGCACCCAGAAATCCTTTGAAAATGGCCTTCTAGAAGAGATGTACCATTTATTTTTATTATGCTTTCCAACATATAGAATATTAGAAAGAATTATGCAAAAAGGATTGATGTCCATCCATCTCTCTGCATGTGAGCACAATATCGCTCCAAAAAAGGTATAGAAATTCACCAGATTTGGCATTTAGGAAGAAAATGTGAATATCTCAGATGAGTTTGAAAACCAGAAACATCTATTCAGTATTTTCAGTAAATCAAGCCTCCAAAAACTATCCCCATTGCTTCCAACAGAAAAAAAAATCATCATTGCTTTCTATGGGAAAGTATTAAAAATTGTTTACATTGTTAAAATGCCTCCGCCTTCCTTCCAACAATTTGCCACAGACCAACATAGGCAATGAGAGACTGAGACAGGGAAAATAATTGATGCAACTGGCAAAAAAAGGCACAAAGAGGCACTTCCAAAGTTCATGCACATACTGGGAAAAGATTATATACCTCCCCCACCCTGGTACACAAACACACACATACCCCTCCCATACACACCAACGTCCCCCACTACCCAAACCTCATACACACATACACACACACACAAACATGCACCCCACCCACACAACATCCCCATTTACCACTAACACACACATCCACACATTCATACATACACTCTATCATGCACCCTCCACATACACAAACACACACTTTCTACATACATGCACTACTTCCAACACAGCACACACACATCTGTTCCCAGCATACCCACACCTTTACCACCCCACAGAGACAGGGAAAATAAATGAAGCAACTTCTCACTTCACCACCTGCCCCCCCCCCCACACACACACTCTCCAATATACACACACATACTCCCATACACATACTCTTGCCCTAAAACACTCCAACTTACACATACAGTAATACAACAAAAACCCATAACTCCCTTTATACATACAACTGTGCTGCACATTTCCCACCCATACATACAAAATCCTACCCAAAACACATCCTTCCATCTCCCAACACACATGCTGATACTTACACCCACATCCCATACATATATAAATATACTCTCATATCCCCAGACACCCCCCCACACATGCAACTTACACACAACCCCTCCCACACACTTTCTCACAACCATATTTACTACCTACAAACACAGAGCCATACTACCACACCTCCCCCCCCCCACACAACCCCTACACAAAGCTCCCATCCATACAGCCCTTTACCCACACAAAAACACCCCCATACATACCTATACTCTACATGCCCCCTAATAAACCCCCACCATAACCCCTCCCCCACAGCCACAGCCACTTCTACCTCTTCTACAGATTACAGATCTATGTTGGAAAGCATTCCTGAAGCCATGCCATTTAATGCTTTCCCTTCTTCTTATATCTCTACAGCTCCACTTTCAGTAGACCTGCAATGGCAAGTTACCAGTTTAAAGGTAACTGGGTAACAGTATCCAGTATATTCAGTAGGACTTAAGAGGTTTGGTTTCCTGCTGAATATACCTGGCTAAAGTTACCAAGATAAAATTATCTGGGTAATTTTGCTGCTCATTGGCTTACTGAATATTCCACCCCCCACAAATGATTGTGGTGATTGTGTGGTGACTGATGACCCCACTCTTGCCCCCAAGAATTATTTAAACATTTAGGGGTAGATTTTAAAACATTGCGCATGCAAGTCCATGTGCACGCACTACCTGGTGCACACACATGGATGCGTGATTTTATAACATGTATGCGGGGATTGGGAGGGAACTTCCCAACCCCCTAGCCTGACCTTCCTTCCCCTTCCCCTATCCTGTCCTCCCCCCATCCCTATCCTAAATCCCCCCAAAATCGTTAACTTACAGAGGCAGTATGATATTCTCTATTTTATTCTCAATTCCTTTCCTAATAATCCCTAGCATTCTATTTGCTTTCTTGGCTGCTGCTGCACACTGAGCAGAAGATTTCAATGTATTTTCAACAATGACACCTAGATCCTTTTTCTGAGTGGTAACTCCTAATGTGGAATAAATCTTGTATTTTGTAGCTATAATTTGTAGAGATGTGAATTGGAACCAGAATCGGTTCGGATTCCGGTTCCGATTCACATGTGGGTTTTTTTTTTCATCGGGCCCGAACTCGGTTTTGTTTATCGGCTGCGCCCGAGCCGATAAACAAAAAACCCACCCCGACCCTTTAAAACTAATCCCTTTGCTTTCCCCACCCTCCCGACTCCCCCAAAACCATTTTACAGGTACCTGGTGGTCCAGTGGGGGTTCCGGGAGCAATCTCCCACTCTCGGGCCGTTGGCTACCACTAATAAAAATGACACTGATGGCCTTTGCCCTTACCATGTGACAGGGTATCCGTGCCATTGGTCGGCCCCTGTCACATGGTAGGAGTAATGGATGGCCATCCGTCCATGGCACGGATACCCTGTCACATGGTAAGGGCAAAGGCCATCGGCGCCATTTTTATTAGTGGCAGCCGATGGCCCAAGAGCATGAGATTGCTCCCAGGACCCCCACTGGACCACCAGGTACCTGTAAAGTGTTTTTGGGGGGGTCGGGAGGGTGGGGGAAGCAAAGGGATTAATTTTAAAGGGTCGGGGTGGGTTTAGGGTTATTTTTGTGTGCCGTTTTTCCTGCCCTCCCCCCAAACGATAAGAGAACCCCCACGAACAATATCGTGGGGTTTTCCTATCGTTTCGGGGGAGCCCCCGATTTCAGACAATTTTGAAAATATCGACGATATTTTCAATCCTCCGAAGCCCGATTCACATCCCTAATAATTTGGGTTACTTTTCCCTAAGTTCATCCCTTTGCACTTGTCTAACTCTGTATTGTCTTATTGAACTTGGCATAATAAAAAAAAAATATGAAGAAGTTCGGTGCTGTAATTCAGCGATATAAGTGAAACAAGAAGATGCCCAATGGCTGCCACTCTGCAGAGGTGCTTCCCTGTGAAAGAAAGATGTCTCACAATAGTAGTTTGTTTAGAAATGATGTATGAAAAATTTGATAGCAGTAACTAATGAAAATTTGTTATATAGACAAAAAGTATTTTATTTATTTAGCTCACACCTTTTTATTGGCAGCTCAAAGTGAATTACATCAGGTACTAGAGGTACTAAAGGTTTTTTCCCATTTTGTGTCTAAGGGAGAAATGCTTAGTTAATAAGGGCTTAACTCCTAGATTCATCAAGCTGCTATGTCCTCTTTCAGGAGAGGTCCCACTACCATGGGGGGTGTCGCCATGTTAGCACGGTCCCTCCCCCCAAAATGCACCGTGACTCGATGGAGCATTCTTTTGTATTGAGGCCAAACACCATGAAACAAAACAACGTGGCAAGCAGCTCATTAATGCAATGTCAGCTCCAACCTCATGGGACTGCTATCGTCATGAAGGGCTGATGGCCACCAAAAAAATAAACCATAGGCAAACAGGAAGGTTGAGCGATGGTCATTACTGAACCCCATTTTAACCCGGGGCCATGACTCCCCCAAAAGAAAAAAAAAGTTTAAAGTATGCGCGTGGCGGCAGCGGCCGTGGTGGCCTCGGCCCTCCCGGATATCCAAGTCCTGTACCCCCACATAGTCAAAGCCCCCAGCCCCCCTGATGGAGCAGTCCCCCCCCCCCATGCCCCTGGCCCACTGACAGTCAAAGCCCCCTGTCCCCCGGCTCCCCAAAGGAGCAACCCCTGACTCCTAGTTCCCCAACAGTCAAAGCTCCCCTTCTCCTGCCCCCTGGCCTCCCCGATTGACAAGCCCGCCACCCCCCCCCCTCCAGACACCCACTTATCATCAATCGCTCGTCGGGGTGCACCCTTGTACCCTTCCCGGTTGGTGCCATTTTGGAAAATGGTGCTGAGCTCACCTTGCCCCAGCCATGAGACTGGGGTGAGATCTGGGGATTGGACTGAGGCCCAAGGTCACAAAGACTATCAGAGGGATTTGAACCCTGGTTCTCAGGCTATTGCTCTTATCACTTTTTTTTATCAGAACATGGTCTTCTATTTATTTATTTAAAAAATGTTTATATACCGCTATTCAATACATCACAGCGGTTTTCAAGAAAACCATACATAATAAAATTACATAACAGTTAAAACAAAGAATGCAAATGATTCATCTTAAAAAATACCGGAAATAAAACATCTATTACAAAATATATACATCAATATTCATTATAGAATAGCACAGCATGTTCCACTGCAAACTCTTCTTTATATAGCCAGGCCCTTTCTTAAAAATGTTTACATCACTCTCTGTTCTTAGGCATTCTGGTAGGGTATTCCAGAGGACTGGACCTGCTATAGAAAAAGCCCTTTCTCTCACCTCCCTGATGTGTGCCAGGTGTACTGTTGGGACTTCAAGCAAACCCTTATTTTGCTATCTCAAAGTTCCAGATGGAGCATAAATATGTAGTCTGGAACCTACCCATGGAGTATTTGTATTATTTATCAATTTATGAATTAGTATGAGTGTCTTGTATTTGATTCTAACTCTTACTGGGAGCCACTGTAAGTCAGCAAGAACGGGAGTGATATGACCATATCTTTTTGTATCTGAGAGCAATCTTGCAGCGGAATTCTGTAGTAACTGGAGAGAATGTAAAGCTGAAATAGGGAATACCCAAGAGATATGAGTTACAATAGTCTGTTCTAAAAGTCTTCTAAGTGTAAAAGAGGTTTTAAATGTTTCAATGTCTGTAGTTTCATATAACCATTTCATATTATGGTATTAATATGGGTTTTCATGGAAAGATTAGTTTCCAGTACCACCTCAAAATCATGAACTGTGTTTTTTATGGATATGGAATGCGTCTCAAATTTGAATCTAATGTTGTCTGGTATATTTTTTCCAGGATAATATAATAATTTCTGCCATTGATCAATAGCGCTTAGATATATCTTTAGACAGTTCATTGTGTCAGTTATGGAATCTTTTATCAGTATATAAAACTGGATGTCATCAGCATAGATAAAAAAGTTAAGGCATAATCCAGCTAGAAGTCTGCATAATGGTATGAGATATAGATTAAACAACAATGCAGATAGAGCTGATCCTTATGGTAAGCCAGTTTTAATGTTCCTTACAGAGGAAATGTTATCGTTTACATATTCTTGGAATGTTCTTTCACACAGGTAAGAACTAAACCATTTAAGAACTATGTTGCGCTGGAGGTGAACCCTTGGTCTGGCACAGGATTGGTCCGAACCTCTGGGGGGACCCAGAGGGCACCTGCCTCCAGGAGCCGGAGCACAGGAGGAGACATGGCAAGCTGGAGCTTCACCAATAATGGCCCGGGGGCTCAGCGGGTTGAGCCCTTGGATTCCCGGGCTGCCTGGGCTTAGGTGGTCATGGGAGGAGCGAAGACAATGTCCGAGTGGAGCGCATGGGTCAAAGCCAGCGTATCTGTCCAACGATGGTCAGCAAAAGGAAGGGTCAGGTCCGGGTATCAGTCAAGCGTGGTCAGAGGCAAGCGGAGGTCAGTTCCAGGTATCAGTCCATGCGTGGTCAGAGGCAAGCAGAGGTCAGTTCCAGGTATCAGTCTGTGCGTGGTCAAAGGCAAGCGGAGGTCGGTTCCGGGTATCAGTCCGTGCGTGGTCAAAGGCAAGCGGAGGTCAGTTCCAGGTATCAGTCCGTGCGTGGTCAAAGGCAAGCAGAGGTCAGTTCCGGGTATCAGTCCGTGCGTGGTCAGAGGCAAGCAGAGGTTAGTTCCAGGTATCAGTCCGAGCGTGGTCAGAGGCAAGCGGAGGTCAGTTCCAGGTATCAGTCCAAGCGTGGTCAGAGGCAAGCAGAGGTCAGTTTCATGTATTAGTACGTGCGTGGTCAAAGGCAAGTGGAGGTCAGTTCCAGGTATCAGTCCATGCGTGGTCAGAGGCAAGCCGAGGTCAATACCAGGTATCAGTCCAAGCGTGGTCAGAGGCAAGCCGAGGTCAGTACCGGGTATCAGTCTGTAGGAAGTACATCCTGGATAGACAAACATAGAGACGAACTCGGGAACGGAGGGACATAGGAACAGGTGCTGGAACACAGAAGGGACCACGGGAACGCGGGAGCAAAGTCAGGGACACTGGAGCAAACACAGGAGCACGAGGATGGCAACTAGCTCACACAAGGTGTGACGACCTGTTGCCAAGGTGAGGGGCTGGGGTGCAGGCCTTCGCTTAAATAGTGTGCTCAGGTGACGTCATCCGTGTGTGCCGCGGAGCGGTTTCCCACCCCTTGGCCCTTTAAAGGACCGGGTGGTCCGCTCACGTGCGCCTAGGGGTGGGCCAGATGCAGAAGAGGATGCCAAGTCCTGGTGTGGGGCAAGCTGAGAGGTCACAGGCCCCGAAGGTCCTGGGGGTGCCGCCATGAGGCGCAGGGAGCTGGCTGCGGCTGCGGGTGAGGTCGGCCCGGGGCTCGCTGGGGTGAGACCGAGGTGAGCAGGCCCAGGTGCGGGTCTATGGCAGACGGGAAACGCAAGAAACTATACCGGAAATCCCTAATTCCTCTAAACAGCCAATTAATATGTTGTGGTCTATGGTGTTGCAGGCAGAGGAGTCATCAAGGAGAATTAAAAGATAATCTTGCCCACCATCAAAGCCACACCATATAGTATCCAGTGCTGATAAAAGGAGTATTTTAGTACTATTGTTTCTTTGGAACCCATATTCATTGGGAAATAGTATGTTAGTGCTCCTTCATGTGCACGACACAGGCGCACACACCCCTAGCACGGTACGCCTTTGACATTAGACAAATCCCAATATACCTGCGCCAAATGATGATATCAGTTGGTGGACAGGGCAGTTGGTCTGGGGAATAACATGGAGGGAAGAGAGTAGGTGAGGTGTTTGCAGGGGCCCTTTGATGATAAACCGGGCAAGATAGTTAATGCTCTGAATGAGTTGTGCTCATTGTAATGTGCCTCCGGTGTTAGATGACTCCCGATATATCCATGCCCAGTGATGATGTCAGCTGGTGGCTGGGGCAGCTGGTCTGGTGAGTAGCACAGAGGGAAGAGATTAGGCGTTTGAAGGGGCCCTTTAATTAGAAAACATATAGCTCTTTTACTGTAATAAATGAGAAATGCAAACCAAAGGCATTCTCATATGTCATTCAAAATAGAATTGGTACATGGCATTTTAATGATGGGTGAAGCAATCTAACCCATTAGAAATCTAGTGACAAAAATATAGATTATAAGTTTCTAAAGGCAGGTCGGACAATTAGATTTCTCAACTGAATGATATGCTTACAGCAATACTAAATAGGGATGTGCATTCATTTGAAACTAATGGATAGAATGCAAAGAATAAATACATTTTTGTTTCATTTATGGACCCCCAAAATGAATGGAGAATGCCCACAAATTTAATGAACATTTTCTCATTCATTTATGTTTCCCATTCAAGTCTATGGCTGTGCTGAGCAAATTAAAACTTGTAACTATAGCAACCAACTCTTGTCTGTATATCACAGCCTCCTGGAAACTGAGGCAGGAGAAATTGGCAAGAAGACCAGATGGAGGACATATTACAGTGAAGAATGTTTTCAACTAGCCTATATCTGCCATCTGGATCAAATGATGCTGATGTCCTCCCACTAAAAGATCTGAATATGTGCACGAAACTATTTACTCTGGTATTTTGCAGAGAAGCATTTCTTTTCTAGAAGTTTTTCAGAGTTTAAAAATGCTTTAAAAATAGAATTTGGCACTGGTAAAAGTCTTTTCTGATCTTCTTTACTGCAGTGAGTGGTCTAGTCTCATTTACTATGTCAGAAGAATGACAGAGGCAGTGGCACTGCTTTTGGTGTGTTACGTTCTGTGTGTTTAGAACTAGTTAGTGGGCCCTTTGGTCATGGCAAGAGCTGACTCCACCCAACTGCCCTGTGGGGACTCACCATGACAGGCGGGGTCTCAGCAGTGATGGACACCAGAGGCAGTTGTTTTATTATACAGCAAGATAACCCGAGGAGCGGGTTAATACTCTCAGACCATGGTAGATGACTTGTAAGCTGGTTTCTCTGGTAGTGGCCCACAGCGCGGGGTAGGCCGGGGAATACTTTCTCTAGATGAAGCTTGTGTAGGTTGTCCCGGTAGTGGTCTGCAGTGCGGGGTAACCCGGGGAATACCTTCTTTCGTAGAGACTTGTGCAGGCTGTCTCTGGTAGTGGTCTGCAGAGCAGGGTAGGCTGGAGGCTGGTGGTAGACGTTTGCCCAAGAAGACAGTGTGGATGCGGTAGTGGTCCACAGAGCGGGGTAACCCAAGAATCCACACAGAGAAGAAGGAGGAAGTTGTAGAGCAGATTCAATACTTACTTTATGTGAAAGATCCTTGGTTTGAGACCAGAGTTGATGGATTTAATCCGCAGTAGCTTGAGCTACCCGAGGAAGTGGTGGAAGTGGCTGACGACCATAAACAATCTGAAATGGAGTAGATCTAGTAGCAGACGCCAGATGCGAGTTCAAGGCAAACTCAGCCCAGGGTAGTAACTCCGCCCAATCATTCTGCCTAGAGTTGATATAGGCACGGATGAACTGTTTGAGGGTTCTGTTCATTCTCTCTGTTTGACCATTAGATTGGGGGTGATATGCTGAAGTCACATCTAAAGAGATGTTGAATTTATGACACAGCGCTCTCCAGAACTTGGCGGTGAACTGAACACCTCTGTCCGACATGATGTGTTTAGGCATGCCAGGCAGGTGGAAAATATTAGAGATGTGAATCGGAACCGGAATCTGATCGATTCCGGTTCCGATTCAAAATCTTAAAATTTTTATCGTCCAGCTTGATTTTTTTTTTGTTATCGGCTGTGCCCGATCCGATAACAAAAAAACCCTCTCCCACCCTCCCGAACCCCCAAAAACATGGTAGGAGCACTGGATGGCCCGCGCCATTTTTAAAGATGGCGCTGGCCGTCCATTACTCCTACCATGTGACAGGGGCCAGCCAATGGCACGGATACCCTGTCACATGGTAAGGGCAAAGGGCCATCGGTGCCATTTTTATTAGTGGCAGCCGACGGGCTGAGAGAGGGAGATCGCTCCCGGGACCCCCACTGGACCACCAGGTAATTTCAAAAAGTTTTGGGGGGGGGGGGGGTTGGGAGGGTGGGGGAAGCTAAGGGAGCTGTTTTAAAGGGTCAGGGTGGGTTTAGGGGTTCTTTTTGTGTGCCGTTTTCCCGCCCTCCCCCAAAACGATAAGAGAACCCCACAAACAATTTTGTGGGGTTTTCCTATTGGTTTCGGGGAGCCCCCAATTTCTGACGACTTTGGAAATGTCATACGATATTTTCAATCATCAGAAATACGATTCACATCCCTACCAAATACTTGAAGTGGCCATCACGAGTATTAAAGGCCGTTTTCCACTCGTCCCCTGGATGGATATGGACAAGATTGTAAGCGCCCTTTAGATCCAATTTAGTGAAAATTTTTGCGCCTTGAAGCCGATCAAACGACTCCGAAATTAATGGTAAGGGATAATGATCTTTGATGGTAATTTTCGTTCAGACCTCTATAGTCAATGCAAGGGCGAAGAGATCCATCCTTCTTGCCGACAAAAAAAGAATACGGTTCCTGCCGGGGACTTAGAGGGTCTGATGAATCCTTTCTGCATATTTTCTTGAATGTAGGCTGACATGGCCTCTGTCTCTGATAAGGACAGTGGATAAACTCTTCCTCTGGGTGGCTCTGTGTTATTGTTTGTAAGGTTTTGGGTGGACCCTTGGACACTATGGCAGACGATCACACCCACGGGGGGAAGTCCCATGAGGGGCCACAGGTCAGGTTCAGCTTTAGGACACACAACACAGAATTATCTTTTATTAAACAGAGTTGAGAAGTCACCAGGGGTGGCAGTAGTGAGTAGAGATGAAGCCCGGCTGGGCTTGTAGTCCCTCAGGACACTGGAACAGCGATCCCTCAATAGCTGTGCTGTAGTGGAGAGAAACTGAGATAGTGAATACAGTGGAGCATACACAGGGTTCTGGTATAGAGCTTCGTTGGTTGATTACTCACACAGCAGTTTCTCCCGGAAGGTAACACAGAAGCTGGAATAGAGGCAGGCACTCGAGGAGCGAGTACCTGGTTCCAGGGAACAGCTCTGAGAGAATATAGATGGTAACTCACTGATGGTGTAGGCAGCGGGTTCTTTCAAGCAGAAGTGAGCTCAGGCAGTGAGTCTGGGAACATGGGCTCTTGAGGAGCGAGTACCCGTTCCAGACAGAAAAGAGAGAGGCCTCTGAGGAGCGGGTACCCCGTAGAGTAAGTCCAATTAAGGAGAGGCAGAGTAGCTAGGTACGGAGAGCAAATCCCATCCGTAAGGAGTCCCTTGCTAACTCGATTAGCTAGCAAATAGAATAGGCTTTTGTATCCGGGATGTGTGACATCATCACAGGGGGATGCCCCTGAGGTTCCGTCAAAGAAGGAATAAGAAGCAGGGCCGCGCGGAACGTGCGCCCTATGGCAGCTGAACAACATGGCGGGATGCAGCGCCCAAGCCAGACAGGGGACACTGGAGAGGACGGCAGACAGACGCCACGGCAGTCAAACGTCCATCAACCGTGGGAGGAGTCGCCAAAGAGGTAAGGAGGGCAGAGTGGAGACATCGGGCAGTGACAGTCGTAACACTCTGAATCAGGTTTTAAGTTGATTGCACAGTCAAAAGGTCTATGTGGTGGAAGTACATCTGCTGCTAGTTTAGAAAACACGTCTTGAAAGGCTGCGTGCTGTGGTGGTAGACCAGGAGGAATGATAGCGGTAGCCATACATAGTAGTGGAGTTATTTTTTTTAAGCATCTGTCATGGCAGTTAGGCCCCCATTGTGATAACTCCATAGAAGACCAGTTGAAATGGGGGGAGTGGTCTTGTAACCATGGTATGCCAAGCACTATGGGGTGAATAGCCTTTTCAAGAACCAGGAACATGATGGTCATGGTATGCAGGGATCCCGTGCGTAGGCAAATAGGTTGTGTGGAGTGAAACCTCTCCGGGCAGTGGCTCGCCATGAATGGAAGAGAGGAGCAGCGGTGTGGGTACTGGCTCAGTGGGAAGTCGTAGGTGCTCTTCCAATCTCTTCAGAATAAAATTCCCACCTGCACCAGTGTCAACTAGTGCTTGAGTGGCAAATTCGAGAGGCCCAGGGATGATGGAGACAGGGAGAGTCAGTGGAGGAGATGGAGCAGTCAGATCTAGGAAGAGACCTCCAGCAGATCCTAGGTCTGCGTGTTTCCTGGACAGATAGGACAGGTTTGGACTGCATGGCCAGTCTTCCCGCAATACATATAGAGGCCCATCCTTTTGCGATAGTGCCTCTCTATGGCGGTCAAGTGGCTACGGCCTAGTTGCATAGGTTCGTCTTCCTCTTCAGGATTAGGTAAAGACTGGACCGGAGCTGACGGTAGGAGCCGAGAGCGGGTTCCTCCAGATATGTGCTTCTTAAGAGGTTTCACCTCAACAGAGCGTTCGCGTATACAATGATCAATACGCCCAGCAAGGTCCAGAAGTGAGCTTAAAGTATCAGGCAATTCCCGTGCAGCAAGTTCATCTTTTATATGGGGATTGAGGCCTTGTAGAAATATAGCTCTTAAGCAACCTGAATCTCATAGGAGTTCAGAAGACAGTGTCTTGAATTCAATCACATGGTCTGGGAGTGGCTTGGTTCCTTGTTGGAGGTTCAGGAGTGCAGAACCAGCAATGGACTGGTGAGCGGGGTCATCAAATACTGATTTGAAGAGAGCCAGGAACCCAGACAAGTCATTAAGGACTGGATCATTGGTTTCCAAAGAGGTGAAGATGAGGCCAGGGCTTTTCCATCCAACAAGAACAAAATATACATCGTCTTGGTAGCAGCAGTAGGAAAATACACCAGTTGTAATGAGAAGTGCATGCAGCACTGATTTAGAAAGCCCCTACACAACAGGGAATCTCCTGAGAAAGAGTGGGGGCTGGCAAAGGAACTGTAGTACACCTGGTAACGACCGGGGTGATGCATTCACGTCAGAAGTTGTGGAATTACTCAGATTGGAACTCAGCTGATTAAAGGCAGTAGCCAAGGTATTGAGAGACCTCTGTTGTTCCGTAATCCATTGGGCCAGGCCAGGAATGGCCTGTAAGGCTGAGAGCTGAGCCAGGTCCATTGAATTAGCAATCTATTACGTTCTGTGTATTTAGAACTAGTTAGTGGGCCCTTGGGCCATGGCAAGAGCTGACTCCACTCACAGGGAGGAGCCCTGTTGGGACTCACCATGACAGGCGGGGTCTCAGCAGTATTGGACACCAGAGGCAGTAGTTTTATTATACAGCAAGATAACCCAAGGAGCGGGTTAATAGGCTCAGTCCAGAGTAGATTACTTGTAAGCTGGTTTCTCCGGTAGTGGCCCGCAGCTTGGGGTAAGCCAGGGAATACGTTCTCTAGTTGAAGCTTGTGTAGGTTGTCCTGGTAGTGGTCCGCAGAGCAGGGTAAGCTGGAGGCTGGTGGTAGACATTTGCCCAAGACATGTGGATCCAGTAGTGGTCCACAGAGTGGGGTAACCCGAGAATCCACACAGAGAAGAAGGAAGAAGTTGTAGAGCAGATCCAGTACTCACTCTGACCAGAGTAGCCAGCTGTAGTGGTAGGCACCGTGGAGACCCGATGTACAGGAGCACTGAAGGGTCATCTGTGGAAACAGGAAGAGACTCACTGGTTAGTGAAGTGAGGCAAGTAGAGATGGCTCTAAGAGGAGCGGATAGCCCTGAGTGCGGCAACGCCCCAGAGGAGCGGGTACCTAGATCACTCAGACAGGAGTGCAGGAACAGCGAAGCGAAGTCCCAGTATGGCGGAATTGAGCAGGACAGGAATCCTTGCTAACTTGATGGTATGCTGGCCCAAGGAGATTATATACATGTAGGCAGTATCGTCATGTGGTGGGGACGCCCCCAAGGTTCCCGCCATGACATGGTTAAGACGGGGGCAGGCATGCACGCGCGCGCATGCCCTAGGTAACCCTAGAAGTAAGATGGCTGCTGGGAGCGCCAGCGTTGTCCCGGGAACACCATGGAGGGCGGTGTGCAGAAGCCGAGGCAGCCATCCTCCCCAGACTTGGAGCTGCAGGGCAAAAGAGGTGAGCAGCAGCCATCTGCGACCGAAGGGCATAACATGGTAGAGATGTGAATCGTGTCCTCGATCGTCTTAACGATCGATTTTGGCTGGGAGGGGGAGGGAATCGTATTGTTGCCGTTTGGGGGGGTAAAATATCGTGAAAAATCGTGAAAAATCGTAAAAAATCGAAAAAACGTAAAATCGCAAAACCGGCACATTAAAACCCCCTAAAACCCACCCCCGACCCTTTAAATTAAATCCCCCACCCTCCCGAACCCCCCCCCAAATGTCAGGGAGCGATTTCCCGCCGCGAATCGTTTTCGTACGGAAAATGGCGCCGGCAGGAGATCGACTGCAGGAGGTCGTTCAGCGAGGCGCCGGAACCCTCGCTGAACGACCTCCTGCAGTCGATCTCCTGCCGGCGCCATTTTCCGTACGAAAACGATTCGCGGCGGGAAATCGCTCCCTGACCCCCGCTGGACCTCCAGGAACTTTTGGCCAGCTTGGGGGGGACCTCCTGACCCCCACAAGACTTGCCAAAAGTCCAGCGGGGGTCCGGAAGGACCTCCTGCCGTCCAATCGTGTTCGTCTATGGCCGCCGCCATTTTTCGGCGCCATTTTGGAAAATGGCGCCAGCCGAAGACAACAAGATTCAGTAGCAGGAGCCCGTTCCGGACCGCTGCCGTTCCGGACCGCCGCTGGACCCGCAGGTTATTTAAGTCATTTGGGGGGGGGGTTCGGGAGGGTGGGGGATTTAATTTAAAGGGTCGGGGGTGGGTTTTAGGGGGTTTTAGTGTGCCGGCTCACGATTCTAACGATTTATAACGATAAATCGTTAGAATCTCTATTGTATTGTGTTCCATAACGGTTTAAGACGATATTAAAATTATCGGACGATAATTTTAATCGTCCTAAAACGATTCACATCCCTATAACATGGTGTTAATTGAGAATAGGGTAGGAATGGAATGGAGATTGAAGCAGTGCCAATGATTTTTTGTTTCTGGCATACATCAGTGCAGTGAAGTGAGGTTAGCAGTCAGAATGAAGTGAAGAAAGGACTTACCAAGCTGCCAGTCTTCTTGGTTCTGTTTCTAACAGATTTAGTGTGTGCAAAATGAATCAGTCAGCAGTGCACACACACACACACACACACATGTACACTGTATAAGGTGAATTTTAAGACCTGTGCGCGGGAGCACATGTGTGCATGTTTACTGGCTTGTGGATATGAAACACGGCAATTTTAATAGATTTTAGTAGATATGTATGCCAATGCAATTTCCTATTTCTCAGTTCATTCCCAGTTCACCCCAGTAAAGGAGAGGACTTCCTAAACTCCCTAGTTAACTTGCCTCCCTTTTACCCTATTAGTCCCAACTCTTAAAACCCCACTGACTAGCATAGTTTTTTTGTTTCATGACTTACACGCCATCCATAGTGGAAGTAAAGTTACACAGATAGGGACGCTGGTCTGTGCTGGTGTGCACAAATACTTATGCGCTGGTCTCTTTCATATTTCCTGGAGTGCCCATGCCCATGCCCTGCCCAGACCATATCCACATCCTGCCTCAATTATGAAAACAAATTTCAATTGCATACCAGGAGATATGCGCTTACCCGAGTGCCTCTTAAAATCCATGTGGCGCATACTTGGCCATACAAGCACATTTCTCCTGGCTTTGGCATGCGAAAGACTTTTAAAATTCACCCATATAAGTGTCTGGTGTGTGTTTGTGTCGGATATTTTTGCACACACTAGAGTGGTACTATGAGTGGTGGTAGAGTATCAATAAATTATTTTGTGATATCTAAATCCCCGGTAGGTGCTTCCAATTCCATCTTGCCACTTCGAGGACAGGGCAGAGGAGGGAATGGCAGGGGCAGTGTATTTTCTGCAGAGCCAGCTCAGCCTAACTGTAGCAGCATGAAAGAAGGCAATCTTCTCCTAAATTGAAAAGATACTTTTTTAGCTGCAGAATTCCAGCAGTGGAAACCAGCTCAAGCCAGAAGAAATTGAACAGGCAGCATGTGCCAATGCTACCTGTTTTTCTTGTTTGGAGCAGGGCCAAAAAGAGGGAGAGCCATCCAAAGCTGGCATTAGCAGGGCAGGAATATGGACAAGAGGAGCCGAAGTGCAACAGCCAAAACCAGCTGCTTTCTCCTCTATTGGTACTGCTTTTCAGGCAATAGAGGCAGTATTTTCAGTAACTGATTCTGAGGAAGAACTTTGTCTGCAATTCCCTAATTCAGAAATTGAAAAGATAGTAGCTGAAGAAAATTTGGGAGGTTAAGTCAGTAATGTTTCAAGTTTCAAGTGTGTTGATAGGGGAGATAGCTGAAACTGTCGGTATTGAGAACAACCCCAGGGAAATGCAGGTAGAGAACAAGGAAGTGCAGATAGAGAGCATGATTGATGCCCCTGGCCTTTTTTTCTCACTCTACCCTCAATCTCAACTCCAGTGCTAGCAGAAATACCCAAGGAAATACCTAAAGTGCTGAAAGAGCTGAAACATGAAATTGCAGACCTATTGTTAGTAATCTGTAAATTATCATTAAAATCAGCAATGCTACCTGAAGATTGGAGGGTGGCCAATGTGATGCCAATTTTTTTTTTTTTAAATCTTTATTTATTAATTTTTCATGATACATTATCCAATTAATAACATTGAATATATTAAAGAAAGCAGGTATACAACATTATAGTTACATAAACCTCTAAAAGTAGTATTATTAACATATCAATTCCTGCTTTCTAAGTACTAGACAAGAGGGAGCTGATCTAGCAAATTATATATTACATAAATTTTTCTATAACACAGAAAAGAAAAGTCAGAGAATTTTTTATATCCAGTTATAATATTTATATTAAACATCCACATTTCGGTTTCTCCGCTCTTCCAGAAATCTTTCTAATTGAGAAGGATCTAAATATACGTATTTCACTCCTTCTACCCTCATGACACATTTACATTGAAAACGTATCATAACTTGAATTCCTAGAGTTCTCGCTAGCTTAGCTAATACAATAAATCTCTTTCTTTTGTCTTGGGTTTCTTTAGCCACATCTGGGTAAACCCAGATTCTTTGTCCCAATCTTAGTGCCGTCTACCTCCAAATTTAAGGGAGACGCGCTCCTCTGACGTCACTCGGCGCCGCCTCTTCGAAAACCGAAAGGTATTCCTTCACCACAAAGATGTTATACGGGTGAGTCCGGGCTGCTCCGGGGGCAATTCTCGCCAAGTGGTCGTATGGGCAGCTGTTCCTCGCTCTCTCCTCTCTCCAGCTCCCCGCCAATTTTTAAAAATATTTCCAGGGGTGATCCAGGAAACTACAGACTGGTGAGCCTGACATCTGTGATGGGAAAAATGGTTGAAATTATTCTAAAGATTACTGAACATATTACTGAACATATAGATAGGCATAAATACAAATAGATACATAAATACAAATAGATTACTGAACATGTAGATATACATAGTTTAATGGGCTAATGTCAACACACAGACTTGGAAGGCACTATGCCAGCCAATATTTGTGTTGTCTGTGTTGTATAAGGTGTGAGTGTGCTTGCAGCATTGGAAATAATGTGGCATAGCCTGTATTTTGGCATGAGTGTTGGTGATTTAGGGTATATGAAATCATGATGGAGCCCTTGTATAGAAAAGAGAAGGCTCCATTAGTCAGTGATCTTCAGTGGACACTTGACATTTATTATTCAAAGCCTTTGAACAAGCAATTTTTTGAGTTACATGCTCAGAAACTGAACTTTGAATATTTTTCTCCACTAAATACATAAAGATTGTGCACACAAAATTTACCCACACAAAAAAGGGCATCAATGGAGGAGTACTGGGAGTAGGATCTCACTTTATCCAGTCAGTCAGTACTGTTTGGATAAATTTATATGTAGAAGTCTGGTCAGAAAAATCACAGTTCTAACTTTATCTGGATAAATTTTCATGCATATCTTTATTCAAATAAATTTAGCAGGAGACTTGTGTGCATAAATCCCACTAAATAACAGGGAAAGTTACATGTGTAACTTACTCTGGATAAATTTGCTACTCACTATGCCACTGAATATTGACCTCTGTTAAAGGGGATTTCCAGTGTTGCATTCAGCAGTTTGCAGGATGGGCCTGCAGACCACCGCTCTTACCTCCAGTCCTGTGCCCTCTCCAAACACCTCTGATGCAGTGGTCAGATCCTGAATGGCTGTGCAGCCAACTGCCGCATCTGGGAGGCTGAGATATTGGAAGGGAGTGAGATGCTGAAGTTGATTCCGGGCTATCCTAGGCGTGTGTGCGCCCGACTTCCTGCAATTTAAAGGGTCCACGGTGGGAACTTTCCCGCAGCGCCCACTGATGACATCAGGGCTCCCTTCCTATTTAAGGCTCTCTCTCCTTGCATTCCCTGCCTCAGCAATAGGGCGTTCTTCAGAGAAGTGCATTGCCTCAGCCTTCTTGATTCCTGACTTCTGTTCCTGATTCCTGATTCCTGCTGTGTTCCTGAGTTCCTGTGTCTTGGTCCTAGTTCTGATGGCTGTCTAGTTTGTCTTGAGCTCTTGTCTTTCTGGCTAGTTTTATCTATATAGTTTTAGATTATCGAACTGTCCTGCAGTCTTTGATTTTCTCGGGTATGGATTATTGTAATGCCCTACTTTTAGATTTATCGGACTCTGCTTTATATCCTTTGCAACTAATTCAAAACTCTGCTGCTCGGCTGCTTGTTGGTACCTCACGTCGAAGCCATATCACTCCTGTTTTATCATCTCTCCATTGGTTGCCAATCAAATTCCGAATTCAGTTTAAAGTACTATCTATTATTCACTCACTCATCTATAATACTTCATCTACCTGGTTATGTACTAATCTTCGCATATATAAACCCCCGAGACAACTCAGATCCCTTTCCAAAAACCTTTTAGATGTACCTACAGTCAAACTGGCTAAATACGATATAACTAGAAAAAGGGCTTTTTCTGTAGCCGGCCCTGTTTTATGGAATTCTCTTCCAGACTCTCTCCGCCTCATTTCCTCAAAACAACAATTAAAAAAATCATTAAAAACTTATCTATTTCAGAAAGCTTACAGTTTATTCTCCAACTTGCAAAATTAACATTCATTCACATCTCCTTCACACATTATTTTAATAGTTTTAGTCATAAGATACAATATCATAGATTCAATCTACTTACTGTCTAATGATGCAGGGCATAAATGTTTAGTGAATTATTTATTTAATGATAATTTTAATTTGTTTTTATTTTGGTTTATTATGTATGTTCGGTTGGATACCGCTTTTTATTTCCATTTTTTCAGTTATTATGTATGTTTGGTTGTAAACCATTTTGATTAATTCTCTGAATTGTAAAGGCGGATTATAAACATTTTAAAATAAATAAATAAATAAATAAATAAATAAATAGTTTTCCTCGACTGTCTTCTGTGTTCCTTCTTGCAATTGCAGTCCTTTGTCCTTCTCTTTGTTCCTTGTCTCCTCAGATTGGACTTCTGGCTTGACCTCGAACTGGACTTTGACGCTGTTTGAACTCTGCCTGAACCTTGACCCTGAGAGAACTCTGCCTGCCTTGACCACAGCCTGAACTGACTCTGTTTGCCTGCTGCCTGCCCTGACCACTGCTTGACCTGATTCTGATTTTCTCTGTGCTGGTCCAAAACATCTTCCACTTTACGGATCTTCACCCCCACATAGGCCCTTGCCTAAGTCTATCTGGTACTGGCACCCAAGGGCTCAACCTAAGGGGAATGAGGACTGATATTGGTGATGCTCCAATTGGGTCTCTGCTTCATTCAGCTCTGCCTGCCAACAGTGGGGACCTGTAGGGCCCCTCCCTGCAGGTTGCGCCAACTCCCCCTCAGCCCAAGTGTCCATTTTTGCAACAGATTGATGAGGCCATGGGCCTGGCGGACGCCTCTGGCTTGGTCATTCCAGTCCTAGCACAGAAAATTCTGCAACATGGCCCAGATGCCACCACCTGCTGCCGTGCGGCGGGATGCAGCTGCCTGTTTTCTGCGGCAGGACCACTGCTATCGCTGCCAGTTTTTCGTGGCAGGAGTGCAGCCAACTCTGTTTGCTGTGGCAGGAGCGCCGTTAATGCAGTCCATCCTCGCAGCCTGGGAGCCATTGACATGCTCCAGCTCTCCCCGGCATTCTCTAGGCGTGTGCATGGTTCTGCAGTGAATTTAAAGTGTCCATGATGGGAAAAGCCCCAGCCCTTTCCAATGACATCATTGCCCCGTCAGTCCTGTTTACTATAAAAGGGTTCTCTGCCACTTCCTCGTGGCCTTCACAAAGAATCTCATGGTAGTCCATGACTCTTATCCTTCAAGGTCTTCCATGGTCATGCTCCTGTATTGATGGTCTTCATGTTCTTTGTCAGATGTTCCTGGTTTCCTTATTCTTCGTCAGTGCTCCTTCATGTTGTCTGTTCCATGTTCCTGGTCTCTTGTCAGTTCCTCATCCAAAAAAGATATAATTGCGATGGAGAAGGTACAGAGAAGGGCTACCAAAATGATAAGGGGAATGGAACAGCTCCCCTATGAGGAAAGACTAAAGAGGTTAGGACTTTTCAGCTTGGAGAAGAGACGGCTGAGGGGGGATATGATAGAGGTGTTTAAAATCATGAGAGGTCTAGAACGGGTAGATGTGAATCAGTTATTTACTCTTTCGGATAATAGAAAGACTAGGGGGCACTCCATGAAGTTAGCTTGTGGCACATTTAAAACTAATTGGAGAAAGTTCTTTTTTACTCAACGCACAATTAAACTCTGGAATTTGTTGCCAGAGGATGTGGTTAGTGCAGTTAGTATAGCTGTGCATTATACTCTTTTCCCTAAGATTGGGTTATTGATTGTACCTGTGTTGCTCTCTAATAAAAAGGATTTTGGAAAAAAAAAAAAAAGGATTGGATAAGTTCTTGGAGGAAAAGTCCATTACCTGCTATTAATTAAGTTGACTTAGATAATAACCACCGCTATTACTAGCAACGGTAACATGGAATAGACTTAGTTTTTGCCAGGTTCTTATGGCCTGGATTGGCCATTGTTGGAAACAGGATGCTGGGCTTGATGGACCCTTGGTCTGACCCAGTATGGCATGTTCTTATGTTCTTAAGTCTTCTGAGTCTTCGCCTCGTTCAAGTCTTCCATCAAGTTCTTGATGTTCCTGGCTTTGTTTAAGTTCTGCTTCCCAGTTCCTCTCTCGTCCTTTCTCCAGGAATGCCAGCGTCTTAGTCTGTGACCAATCCATGGGGGCTGTGTAGCGTGCTTCCTGGCAAAAGGCCTATCTTCGTCTGTCTTTGCTGGATGAAGTCCTCGGAATCTATCCTTGGATTTAGGGTTCCAACTCCAAGCCAATTTTTAAGTTCCTAGTCATGTTCCTAGTTCCAGGTCTCGTGGAGCTTGTCCAGCCAGCGGAACTCCATATTCCTCATTCCAAGCCATGTTCCTCATTCCAAGCCATGTTCCTTGTTCCAAGGGATGACCTGTCTCCTGTCCTTGTCCAAGTCTCAGTCCAGAGCCTGTCTCGCTCCCAGCATGGTCCGTGACCAGCCTAAGGTGGGATGTGTAGGGTGTGCAGTGGGACAGCGTGATCCGTGACCAGCCAACCGCGGGCTGTGTAGGGCATGCTGTGGTGCAGTGCCCATAGAAGCTGAACTCTAACCTGAACCAGAGCCTTTGTCCATGTTCCTCATCTCTAGAGTTTTCATCCAAGTTCCATGTCTTGTCCAAGTTCCAAGCCTTCAGTGTCTTTGTCCATGTTTGTTGTCATGCAATGTCCTGTCCTCAGCCTTCATCTGTCCTGAAACTCTTGCCATTCCAAGTGGCATGTCCAAAAGGGCTAGAAAGTAGCCGGACTATCTCAGATGCCAGCATTGTGTTGTTGGGTCTTACTCTGGGCATACAGGTTCAGCAGAGGTCTGGGTGAACTACATTCCAAGTCCAACAATGTTCCCGGCCCAGCCTGTGCCTGGCTACATTCACCTCCCACACTGCCTACTTTGGAGCCTCACCCTGAGATTGTATCGTGGTCCAAGGGGTCACTCTCTCTCAAGCAAGTGACCACACCCTGCACTTGCAACACCTGCAGGTTGTGCCAACTCCTCCTTGGCCCAAGGACCCACTTCCACAACAGCCAGGAGTTTGTGGATGGAGGATGTCATATTGTATATAAAGAAAATTTGTCTGCCTAGTCTTTAATGAAGGTTATATGTTTATGGTGAAGAGAGCTGGGAAGAAAGGATGCAGAATATAAATTGAGTACATCCCAAAAAGTATGCTTGTTGACTTTCATACATGCTGACCATGCCTGTCAGCAATCCCTTCTTCTTTCAAGTAAATATACCGCATGGAAATGCCACAGTGAACGTGCTGGAATAAAATACCATAGAGACTACAGAAGGAAGTAATTTGTTTTTCCTTCTTATGAACTTTAAATATTTTATTTGCAATTACTAAAATTTCCAAAAATCTGAGGCAGTTCTAGTGAGATATATGGACATAATGCCTGCATGCTAGATAGGTATTTATATCTCTATGGGAGGCCCACCTAGTAACTCGAGGTGAGGTTTATGTATTAATGTAGGGGTTAGGGGCCACTTTGACATTCAAAGTGAGACGTACGAACAGAACAGTGCTCTCTTGTGAAGATTTGATTGTAACATCAAGCTAGTTTGAGAGAACATTGCACAAATCTCATCTTTGGGTGAGTTTCCTCACTCCGAAGGTCATCAAATCTTCACAAGAGAGCACTGTTCTGTTCGTACGTCTCACTTTGAATGTCAAAGTGGCCCCTAACCCCTACATTAATACATAAACCTCACCTCGAGTTACTAGGTGGGCCTCCCATAGAGATATAAATAGCTATCTAGTGTGAACATATTGTGGCTAGTCTCCCTCTCTCTCTCTCTTCCCCCCAGGGCCCTGATCAGGAACTCAAAAACATCACAACTGCAATAAAGCCCTATCACACAGCTTTGCACCAAACATTATGATGCATTAAAGACATTTTTTGCATGCAAAAACGCCATATAGCACTTTGATAAATGACCCCCTAAGTGACTTATAGGTGATGCATGAAGCAATATAAAATAAAAAATGTGAATGCTTTTTTTTTTTTTTACCATTCTAATACATGCAATTCTAATATGTACCATTTTAATATGTTACTAAATGTAATGTCCACAAAGTGGAATATATGTAATATCAGAAACCAAAAATCCACTATTAAATTACAATAAAATTTTCATAACATTATTCAATTAATAGTTCACTCAAAGAAAAACTTTAAATCATTTAAGGACCTTCATATATTTTGGGCTTATACATTGCTTTAGCTAGTAAAGCAACTCAACAGTTGCCTACCCACACTTCTTGAAAAGTGCACTTCTCTGATTGGTTTGCAATTACATAAAAACTAGGGGTGTGCATTCGTTTTGAACTTATATGTAAAACGCTACTTATTTTTTTTTTTTTAACTTAAAAAAGTGATGAGGCGAAAACGATCGGATTTCCAACTTATTCAACATAGCTATGTTGAATATGTTGGAAATTGTGATCGTTGATCCTAAATAAAAATTTAAACCCTTCACCCTCCTTAATCCCCCCCAAGACGTACCAAAACTCCCTGGTGGTCCAGCGGGGAGTCAGGAAGCCATTCCTCTATTCCTTTGTGAGGAGCACGTGACGTCCGCATCACGTCGGAGTGACGCGGCCGTCACGTGGTCCACCGCGGTTCCGCTCCCGGACCCCTTGTTGGACACAAACGGAACTTTTGGCCAGCTTGGGGGGGCCTCCTGACCTCCCCAAGCTGGCCAAAAGTTCCGTTTGTGTGCAACGAGGGGTCCGGGAGCGGAACCAGCTTGGGGGGGTCAGGAGCACGTGACGGCCGCGTCATGAGTGATGCAGCCGTCACGTGGTCCACCGCGGTTCCGCTCCCGGACCCCTCGTTGGACACAAACGGAACTTTTGGCCAGCTTGGGGGGGCCTCCTGACCTCCCCAAGCTGGCCAAAAGTTCCGTTTGTGTCCAACGAGGGGTCCGGGAGCAGAACCGCAGTGGACCACGTGACGGCCGCGTCACTCCGACGTGACGCGGACGTCACGTGCTCCTGACCCCCCCAAGCTGGTTCCGCTCCCGGACCCCTCGTTGGACACAAACGGAACTTTTGGCCAGCTTGGGGGGGCCTCCTGACCGGGAGCGGAACCGCGGTGGACCACGTGACGGCCGCGTCACTCCGATGTGACGCGGACGTCACGTGTTCCTCGCAAAGGAATAGAGGAATGGCTTCCTGACTCACCGCTGGACCACCAGGGAATTTTGGTAAGTCTTGGGGGGGGATTAAGGAGGGTGAGGGGTTTAAATTTTTATTTAGGGAACCGGTGCACGTATGGACATAGACTCAACTTATGGAATTCTCCATATGTCCATATTGACCGAAATTGACCCCCTTTTCGACTTATGGACTTATGAACATAAACTTTTTGTCTGCACATCCCTAATAAAAACGGCTGTATATATGCAGATTTTGCCACTTGGATTTGGGAGAAGCCGCAGAACAAGGACTATGGATTATTGCAAATGTTTCAAAATGTTTTCGATTTGAGCTGCCCTTACCAACAGCCCCTGAGGAATGAAGTTTCACTTCTGAAACTTGGACCATGTAGGGCGTTTCAATGGGCCAGGAATGAACAGAGGTGGTCAGGGTGTTGCCATAAAGGATAAGTTATTTTTCCGTTTTGGATTTTAAGTGGGCCAGTGATTATAGACTTGTGGGCTTGGCAACTGTTGAGTTGCTTTACGAGCTACATAAGCCCAAAATATATGAAGGATTTTAAATGATTTCCAGGCCGATCCAATACAGAGTACTCAGCTGAGCACACTGCTTAACCCACATGGATGCGGGTTTGCATGCACATCCACAACCCCTTATACCCAGAGCAGGTGCTAATTTCTGAGCAGTCCAAAAAATACAGCTTTTCTGTACATCCTCTGACTTAATATTGTGGCAATATTAAGTCAAAGGAAAAAAAGGCTTAAAAAACTTTTATGTTTAAAAGTGCGCCGGCAGTCAGATTAGGAAAAGGGACGTTCAATTAATGAGCATCCATTTTCCTAACCCGTGGCTGTGCACAGTTTAGGAAAACGGTCACTCGTAAAATTGAGCATTCTTTTTCCTAACCCGCTGACAGCCACCTGACAGCCACCTCTCCTGGGCGTCTGCTGCCAAGGAGGCACTAGGGGCGCACATTTGTCCCTAGTGCCTTCTAGGGCAGCACGACCCCCTCATTTAAATATTCTATCACATACCCAGAAGAGGTGGCTGAGCGTGCATTAAGAAAGTGGGCGCTTAACACTGAGTGCCCAATTTCCGCGCGGTTTTATTGTATCAGCCTGATAAAGCTGTTCTTTGAGTGCACTACTAATTGAATAATGTTATGAAAGTTTCATTGTCATTCAATAGTGGACCCCCAGTTTCCACCATTCTAATTTGCACCATTCCAATATGCACCTTCTTGGGTGAATTTCTTATTCAAAAAAAGGCAGATAATAAATCCAAATAAATAAAATAAAATGTAATTTCTTTGAGTTGGCACTTCCTCCCTTCTTTCCCTATGGTGAATACACTGGAGGGAGGGAGGAGTCAGAGCATTGAGTTGGAGCTGCTTCTACCATGGCAAAGCAAGGGAGAAGCACTGCTCTAGAAGCTTAAACTCCCATTCCCCCATTGCACCCAAGTTGCTGATTTAAAAACATGATGCTATCATACATCATAATAGGGATGTGAATCGTTTTCCATATCGTCTTAACGATAGAAATCGTCTGGCAGGGCAAGAAAATCGTCTTAGGCACGATTTTTTAGTTAAAAAATCGTTAAAAATCGTTTTTTCCGATTAGTGCGCACTAACTGGGAGTTAGTGCGCACTAACTGAAAATGATACAATTTGACACTTTTCAGGTCAGTTAAGGTCAGTTTAGGAATGAATATGTATTCCTATTGGCTGCCCTCTTATTTATTCATGTTACCAAGTTTCCTACTGACAGTATATGGGGGATGGGAAATGGAAACAGTTGGTAGCTTGACAAAACAAGTAATGTGATCAGTCAATGTGACTAGAACTTGTGCCCTAACCCTGATACCAGGGGTATTGTGATCTTCCTGCACACAGTGCCCTATCCCTATTAATACCAGGAGTGTTGTGATCTTCCTGCACACAGTGCCCTATCCCTAATACCAGGGGTGTTGTGATCTTCCTGCACACAGTGCCCTATTCCTGATACTGGGGGTGTTGTGATCTTCCTGCACACAGTGCCCTATTCCTGATACCGGGGGTGTTGTGATCTTCTTGCACACATCCCGATATCAGGGATAGGGCACTGCATGCAGGAAGATCACAACACTCCTGGTATTAATAGGGATAGGGCACTGCATGCAGGAAGATCACAACACTCCTGGTATTAATAGGGATAGGGCACTGCATGCAGGAAGATCACAACACCCCTGGTATCAGGGATAGGGCACTGTGTGCAGGAAGATCACAATACCCCGGAGGAGTGAGGGTCAGGCAGCTCCCCCCTGTCTGTGAAGCCAGCCTCTCACTAGTAATGCAGGGAGGGAGCTGTCTCAGACTTCACCATCCTCCCCCCCCCCTTACCCACACACCATTCACTAGCTGGGACATGGGGGAAGTCAGGAGTGAGGGTCAGGCAGCTCCCCCCTGTCTGTGAAGCCAGCCTCTCACTAGTAATGCAGGGAGGGAGCTGTCTCAGACTTCACCATCCACCCCCCCCCTTCACCCACACACCATTCACTAGCTGGGACATGGGGGAAGTCAGGAGTGAGGGACAGGCAGCTCCCCCCTGTCTGTGAAGCCAGCCTCTCACTAGTAATGCAGGGAGGGAGCTGTCTCAGACTTCACCATCCTCCCCCCCCCCTCACCCACACACCATTCACTAGCTGGGACATGGGGGAAGTCAGGAGTGAGGGTCAGGCAGCTCCCCCCTGTCTGTGAAGCCAGCCTCTCACTAGTAATGCAGGGAGGGAGCTGTCTCAGACTTCACCATCCTCCCCCCCCCCCTCACCCACACACCATTCACTAGCTGGGACATGGGGGAAGTCAGGAGTGAGGGTCAGGCAGCTCCCCCCTGTCTGCGAAGCCAGCCTCTCACTAGTAATGCAGGGAGGGAGCTGTCTCAGACTTCACCATCCTCCCCCCCCCCCTCACCCACACACCATTCACTAGCTGGGACATGGGGGAAGTCAGGAGTGAGGGTCAGGCAGCTCCCCCCTGTCTGTGAAGCCAGCCTCTCACTAGTAATGCAGGGAGGGAGCTGTCTCAGACTTCACCATCCTCCCCCCCCCCTCACCCACACACCATTCACTAGCTGGGACATGGGGGAAGTCAGGAGTGAGGGTCAGGCAGCTCCCCCCTGTCTGTGAAGCCAGCCTCTCACTAGTAATGCAGGGAGGGAGCTGTCTCAGACTTCACCATCCTCCCCCCCCCCTCACCCACACACCATTCACTAGCTGGGACATGGGGGAAGTCAGGAGTGAGGGTCAGGCAGCTCCCCCCTGTCTGCGAAGCCAGCCTCTCACTAGTAATGCAGGGAGGGAGCTGTCTCAGACTTCACCATCCTCCCCCCCCCCCCCTCACCCACACACCATTCACTAGCTGGGACATGGGGGAAGTCAGGAGTGAGGGTCAGGCAGCTCCCCCCTGTCTGTGAAGCCAGCCTCTCACTAGTAATGCAGGGAGGGAGCTGTCTCAGACTTCACCATCCTCCCCCCCCCCCCCTCACCCACACACCATTCACTAGCTGGGACATGGGGGAAGTCAGGAGTGAGGGTCAGGCAGCTCCCCCCTGTCTGTGAAGCCAGCCTCTCACTAGTAATGCAGGGAGGGAGCTGTCTCAGACTTCACCATCCTCCCCCCCCCCCCTCACCCACACACCATTCACTAGCTGGGACATGGGGGAAGTCAGGAGTGAGGGTCAGGCAGCTCCCCCCTGTCTGTGAAGCCAGCCTCTCACTAGTAATGCAGGGAGGGAGCTGTCTCAGACTGGTATCAGGGTTAGGGCACTGTGTGCAGGAAGATCACAACACTCCTGGTATTAATAGGGATAGGGCACTGTAAGAGATGACTGTAGTAGATTGAATAAAGATCTGATGTTTCTGCTCTCCTCACACCAAACAAAAACAACACACAAGCAGAGAAGCCCTTCTTACAAAGCTGAGCTAGTGAGTTAAGTAGGAGGAAAAGTAAACATACTGGTGCCAGTGTGGCTACTTAAAAAATACACTTACCAACAATCAATTACATATATTTGAACTGTGTACAGTTCCAGCCAGGACCACCTTTCTAAAATGCACAGTGATTGGCAAATTCAACATGCACTAGCATTTCAGGTGCCTGCTAACAAAAATAATAAACAAACAAGTTCTAGTCACGTGAGTGCTGATCATTACATTACTTTTTTTGTCAAGCTTCCAACTGTTTCCATTTCACATCCCCCCAACCATATTGGTAACATCAATAGATAAGAGCACAGCCAGCCAATAGGAATACATACATACATATTCATTCCTAAGTGACCTTTACTGACCTGGGAAGTGTGAACACTTTGTTTCATTTTCTGTTGGTGTTCGTTAGTTTCCAGTTCCATTTCCCATCCCCCCAACCATCACCTCAGTGGTAACCTTGGTAATATCAATAGATAAGAGGGCAGCCAGCCAATAGGAACACATATTCATTCCTAACTGACCTTCAGTGACCTGGAAAGTGTTTATTTGTATCATTTTCAGTTAGTGCGCACTAAATCGAGTTAGTGCGCACTAACAGGGAGTTAGTGCGCACTAACTCGAGTTAGTGCGCACTAACACGATTTAACGATTTTTAACGATAAATCGTTAGAATTTCTATTGTATCGTGTTCTATAACGATTTAAGACGATATAAACATTATCGGATGATAATTTTAATCGTTGAAAAACGATTCACATCCCTACATCATAATGTGTCTAAACAACGTCTGCCGTGCAGAAAATATTACTTGAAAGATAATGATCTTAAACTGTGTATTAGCAGTGCCTGGCTCGCCAACAGACCTTCTGCTGCCAGTGAAACAGCTTGAAAATGTGTAACAATGTCTTCCATTCTGGATGCAGTACTATAAAGCACACCTTATCTGTCTCAGACTTTTGAGCTGTCATGTGGGAAAGTGTAGAAAGCATTTAAAAGTGGATGGGAAGCTTAACATAAACAAAATTGCCTGCCGCATGTCTGTGGATGTTATCACTGGCATGTGGGATTCAGTGGCCATATGGTATCTGGTAATTAGAGCTGTATTTGGAACAGAATCGTGTAAGGTAAGGGTTTGTTGCCATGCAAGTTGCTAGGATGACATCATAAAAGGTTGGAAGCAAAGTGAGAATTGATAGTTTGAAGGTATGTGCTGCGCTGAGGCAGAAACAGAAGGGGAAAGCTCTCTCTGAGATATGAAGGCTATATGTTTTTTCATTTTAATTGCTTTTATTCTAAGGGTGGCAATACGGGGGATATATATATATGCTACTATAATTTTATTTAATATTCTATATGCAGGTTGAAAGATTAATTTTCTTACATAAGAAAAACAGAATACTTTGCAAATAGTCATATCTGAAGACAAGACCATAGGTATAGGAGTAACTTTTTTGTGCCTTCCTTTTTGTGACATTTTCCATTACCTTTAAATGGGGGAAAAATGCTACTTCCTCCCATAGAAAATCATGGAAACTGTGCCTTGCTATCTTCTTTTCTTCTTATCAAATTCCACTGGAATGGAATATGGAAAAAGTGTCAGGAATGAGAAATGAAAAGTCTTATTCACCACTTATAGAGGGTAATTTCCAAAGCTATTTGCATGCATGAAACCTGTTTTTCTGTGTGTAAATGTCTGTACTAAAATAGCCTGGGGCTCAGTTCACGTAAAAGTATGCGTGTAACCCAGTTTCATGTGTACTTTTATGCAAACTGGCAAGAGGCATTCAGTCAGCAGAGTTTACTTTTGTGCATACCTTTTTATTTTCAAAAATATGCCCTTAAGTTCACCTGCACAAGTTATGCCATCTATAGAACAGGTGTCACTTTGTGCTGGTAGTTTTTTTTTTTTTTTTTTAATTTTCTCTTTATTAAATTTTTCATTACAACAACAAAGTAATCACACCTTGTATTAGAAAATCAAGTGTGTTCAACCATAAATAATATAATATGAGAAAAGCAATCAACTGTAGGAAATTATACATAGTTATTCCACACTTTCCAACATCACAGAGGTAAAAAAAAAAAAGGGGGGGGGGGGAGAAATAGGAAAAAAAAGGAGAAGAGAAATTAATCATATATAATATAGAAAGGAAAATATAACTGGCTTAGGGCCCCCATTTTCCAATATCGCATTGGTATCGCATGCGATACCAAAAAGGGGTGTACCTTATGCTAATAAGCATGTGTATTGCAAAATCAGCTATGCAAAAGGCTGTTATTGCACTATTAGCCCAATTTGGGCTACATTGCCAGCATATCATGGTGTCTCCTGACAGGCCTGTTTTGGTGAGAGTGAGAGAGAGAGAGAGAGAGAGAGAGAGAGAGAGAGAGAGAGAGAGAGAGAGTTGCTATAGTGTTGCCTCTCTACACAGGTATTTGTATCCCTATGGGAGGCCCACCTAGTAACTCAAGGTGAGGGTTAAGTATTAGTGTAGGGGGTTAGGGGCCACTTTTACATTCAATGTGAGACGTATGAACAGAACAGTGGTCTCTTGTGAAGATTTGATGACCTACGGAGTGAGGAAACTCACTCCAAGATGAGGTTTGGGCAAGGTTCTCTCCACCTAGCTTGATGGACTCTCTACCTGGGTAACAACAAGCTAGGTGGAGAGAACCTTGCCCAAATCTCATCTTGGAGTGAGTTTCCTCACTCCGAAGGCCAACAAATCTTCACAAGAGACCACTGTTCTGTTCATATGTCTCACGTTGAATGTGAAAGTGGCCCCTAACCCCCTACACTAATACTTAACCTTCACCTTGAGTTACTAGGTGGGCCTCCCATAGGGATACAAATACCTGTGTAGAGAGGAGGCACTATAGCAATTCTCTCTCTCTCTCAACATCATGAACCATGATAAACCTTTACTGGCTGTAGCACACAAATGAAAGAGGTGTATTTAGGAGCCACGGTAGCTGTTTTGTGGCACATGATAAATCCTCCCTGCTTTACATTTGCTCCGCCCCTGAATACAAAATTCACAAAGCGCGATTTGCGGAATTATCACACGCGGTAACTCCTTGGAAAATGAGTCCCTTAGTTAGATCCACTTATAGTAATGACAGGGCCTTGCTTTCTAGCTGCCAAGAAATCTCTTAGCTGAACAACATCGGAAAATATATACGTGTTACCCAACAACTTCACCACACAAATGCATGGATACTTTAATAGGAAATTTGCCCCCAAAGAAACTACTCGAGGTTTCATCTCAAGAAAAGCCTTTCAGCGTAATTGGGTTGCCCTGGCTAAATCAGGATAGATTCTTACCAGCCCCCCCAGGAACAATGTATTCATGCATTTGAAATAAGAATGCATTACAGTATTCAGATCTTGCTCCGCATAGAAAGTCACAAGCAGTGTTACTCTGGGATTCTTCTAGGTATTGGGTTAAATTAGATTCTCCGGAGGATTTAATCTTGATAAACTTTGCTTCTGAGACAGGTATATTACCCTCTTAGCCACTGGGACGCTTTCTGGCAGGATTATTAAAATCTCCCCCAGATACTTTTTTAAAGTAATCACTGTAAGTTCATCTTTTGCTTTAGAAAAATTTAACATCCGTAAATTGAGATGACAAATAGAGTTCTCCAAGAATTCCATTCTCCTAACTGAAGTTAATCACTCACATGTGATCACCGCAGTTGTATTTTTTAAATTTTCCACCTCTTCCTCCAATTTTTGAATAGCTGTAAATTGTTCCGACAAGATAAGTTGATGATCCTGGGCCACCGTATCCAATTTTAAAGAAACTCCTTGTTTACATTGAGACTGTTCTTGAAAGTTAGTGGAGAGTCCTGCCATTAAATCCCAAAGGGATTCTAGTGTCACAATTGTTGGTTTTACAATCCCCACAGGGCTCTGACTCACCCCTCCAGCACCAGGTACACGATCATCTCCACTTACCACCACTGGCAGACCTTCCCCGGTAAAACCATCTCTTTCTCCTGGGGAATCCAAACTCTGGTCTGGGGTTGATGTCCAGCCCTCTCAGGATCCACACCGCTGACTCCGTCCGCCTGGAGATAACTGGCTGGAATCCCTCCTGCTCCTCCAGCGCCTGCGGTAGTTCTCAGGGGGGAAGCCAAGAGCAAATGCCGAGGATCTGGGGGTCTCAAAGTTATTTTCCCCAGTGAGAACGGAGCTCCTCTCTCCATTCCACCAGCGGGGGTTGCTGCCCCCGAAGTCGCTGCAGGAACCACAAATTCCCGGATTAGGTGCTGATCCATAGGAAGGCTAGGTTCAGGCGGTTATACCCTAATCTTCCCTTTTCTCTTGTGTGGCAAAGTGAAAATTGCAGGAAAATTTCAGAAAGCAGCGCCGCACAGCCGGGACAAGCTTCCTTTCAAGCCACCATATTGGATCCGCCCCTGTTGCTGGTGGGTTTGTGTGTGTAATAGAGCACTTCCACACAAAATTTCTAAGCAAACTTATGCATACATGTTTGCTTAGAAAATTCTGAGTACAGTCTGCTCATTATATGTGCATTCAGGTTTTACCCCACACATCCAGTTATAAAACTACCCTCCATATGACATAGTACTGCTATGTCCTCAGCATGTATCCTATTGTTACTCTGGAAGGACAGCTGGAGATACAGAAAGGAAGGGCATGGTCTACCATGGTGGCAACGGCCTTTCTCTATTATTTTGCCATCATGCTTTCTTTAAAAAAAAACCAAAAAAAACTCTTTATTTAAGACGCCAAATACCAAAAGATTTGAATGATGGTAAGAAGCAAATATTACATTAAAAAACATAAAATACAGTAACATTCCCCCAAAACACAAATAACCATATATAGATACCCTATAACATATTACTCAAGCTATAAAGAAGACCTCCTCCATTGCCAATTCTTCCCCACACCTGATTATAGCCCTCAGAATTATTTTTAAGGCTGAAAGTAATTTTTTCAAGTATAGCAGTCTCTGCCACTACCCCCTTCCAGTCACTCAAAATGGGGCCCCTTTCCAAACATATGCAGTTGTGATCTGGGCTACATGTAGGAAATGTGGAATCAGCTGTTTGAGCTTCCTACCAATGTCAAGAGATTTCCACTGTCCCAACAAACATAGAGGCTAATGTTATCATAAGGGTTCCCAGTACATTTTGCAAATAATACCCACAAACTCCGGTACTACTGTACACTTTCACCACATATGAATATAAGAACCCTGCTACCAACACCCAAATCAGCAGAGAAGACTAGAGTTACTGAACTTGAAGAAAAGTAATGGATATACCGGTATATATGTTCTATGCCTCAATCTATACATTAACTCTCTATTTTTATTGCAGATAGACAATTTCAGAGTAGCATACCACATATCTCTCCAGTCCACCTTATCTAGATGATGAGACAGATCAGTATGCCATTTCTGAATTAATAAATCAGAAGTCTCTGTATTCTGAGTTCCATCTTGAAGATAATAAAATTTTGAGATCAGTTTAGAAGTAAAGCCTTGTTGCATGATAACGTTTCCAAACCAGTTTGTGTAAGAAGCAGCATGAGGATGAGCCCATAGTGCTTTGGTATAGTTGCCACTGCCTTGTTGGCTTGCCCACAAGGTCTACACTGACAGCTGGAGAACGTGCCTTGAAACAGGCCAGGTTAGAGCTTCATCTGTACCAGCTGCCTCTCCCACAGGTTGAGCCCTTGGGTTCTGGTGGCTGGCAGGAATTAAGTGGTTCTGAGGGTGATCTGAGACAGAGTCCAGAAACAAGCCTAGAGTCAGGGCAGGCAACAGACAAGGCATAGTCAGGATTCAAGGTGGGGTCAGATCCAGGTGGCAAACAAGAGATAGTCGAGTCCAAAGCTGAGGTCAGAACCAAAGAGACAGGCCAAGACAGATGACAGACAATACATGAAGAAACAAGACAGGACAAGATGGACAAGGCAAGGCAAGACAAGACTCTGAGGACAAGGCAGAGAGACAAGTGAGGCAACAAAGACAGGACAGGAGCAAGAACAAGACAAGGCAGAGTAAGGCAAGGTTGGATGAGACTGGATGAGGCAAGGCTGGAAAAGGCAAGGCTGGATGAAGAAAGCTGGATGAGGCAAGACTGGAGGCAAAGCAGGACAAGGCTGGATGAAGCAAAGCTGGATGAGGCAGGAAGATGAGTCAGGACTGGATGAAGCAAAGCTGGATGAGGCTGGATGAGGCAAGGCTGGATGGGACAAGGTGGAACAAGGCTGGACAAGGCAAAGATGGACAAGACAAAACTGGACGAGACTGGTTGAGGCAAGGCTGAATGAGGCAAGGTGGGACCAGGCTGGACTAGGTAAAGCTGGATGAGGCAAGGCTGGATGAGGCAGGGTAAGGCAAACCTGGCTGAGACTAAAGGCAAGGCTAGACAAGGCATGGCTATATGAAGCAAAGCTGGATGAGGCTGAACAAGGCAAGACTGGAAAAGGCTGGACAATGCAAGGCTGGACTAGGCAAGACAGTCAAGGTTGGATGAGGCAAAGCTGGGCAAGGCTGCATGAGGCAAGGCTGGATGAGGCAAAGTGCACAAGGCTGGATGAGGCAAGGCTGACAAGGCAAAATTGAATGAGGCTGGATGAGGCAAGGTTGAACAAGGCAAGGTGGGACAAGTTTGAATGAGGTAAGGCTGGACGAGGCAAGGTGGACAAGACTGGAAGGTAGGACAAGGCAAGACCAAACTAAGGCAGGCAGGAACAGGCACCAGAAGCAATGCGCTCAGAACTAAGCAGGATGACCTGTTTCTGAGGTAGTGCTTGGGCGCGTAGCTGGGGCTTATGTACCCAGCTGCATGATATCATCCAAGGGCACTGGTATACAGGATTCCTGCCACGGAGCCTTTAAAGGAATGTGCATTGCATGTACACACACCTAAGGAGGACCCTGCAGGAAGATCGGCATGATATTGTCCTGGCAGCATCCCTGCCACTGGGGAAGAGAGCAGCAGTATCTTAGTGGTGCTGGCAGTGAGTAAAGCTGGTTGTGCTGACCTGCCACAACCGGCAAACATAACAGTACCACTGCTTCTATGCCCCCTCCCCAGGCCTCTTATCTTCTGCTCCTGGAAAAAACGTCAATCGAATAATTTTATCATCTGGGGACCTGGGAAGCTCAACATGAGTTCTAGAGAAAGTTCCAAGAGTTCTTTGGTTTTGGAAGAACATGATAGGACATCTGCTGGCTGACCCTCTTCTGCAAGGAAGGATTCTTTGGAAAGCAAAGGGCATGACTTGTGAGTTCCTGGGTCATGTTGAACAAAGACAGCTCCTGCCTTCATGGCTTCCACGATGAAGGGCCTCGAGAAATCTAGGTGATCAGCAAAGTTGCAAGGTGACAAGGTTCTAAGTTGTTGCTTATAGCGTAGATCGGTGAGAGAAGTATACTAGAGCGGTAGAACTGGCAGGTCAGACAAAATAGTTCAGGCCACCGAGACTGAAAGCAGAATCTGAGCAGAACAATGCTCCCAGCAGAAGGGGCCCCATTGGATAATTTGCAAAGTAGACCAGTCAATAGAAGGTTTTTGGCATCTGAGCCGAGGCAGCCTGTAAATGACAGGGTTGACTACTTTAGGTAGTACATAAAACTCGATGCTTTCCTGGTATGGGCTGATCTTCATGGCAATGGGAAAGGAAGCCATGGTCAAGAAGCTGGGCAGAGGTTCACCATAAACTGAAGAGATGGTATGCGCAGTGGTCAAGGTGATGGTGGGCCAGCCATACTGGTGTAGCTGTGACTCCTGAATAAAATTGCCTCTCACTCCAGAATCCAGTAAGGCTTTGGTTTTAATGGATTGTTCCCCAGAGGTGAGACACACCGGTACCACTGGCTGTGGAGTTGGATGACTTAGGTCTGTCTTCCCGACCCTGCCCCCGTTGTGAGGGTTTCCTGACTTTTTCAGTGCCGCAGCTAGTGAAAGCCCCTGTGCAGTATAATAGAGGAAGAAGTTATGCTATCACTTTTAGCATAAAAGGTATAAATTCTAGGGTCAAAAAAGCAGGAGAAGCAGAGGCCTTCCTCAAAGAGAATGGCATAATATTGTTACCTGCATCAGCATCTCCTGGATCTGCTTCACCAGTGTGTGATGAGAAACCATGCTGGCAAAGGTTAGAAAAGGGAGGCAGAAGACTGCAGCACCAATACGAAGGGTCTAGATCCTCTAAAGACAATATGACTTGAACTATTTTAACAGCTCTCGTCCTAAAACCCATTTGCTGCTTGGTGAAGAGGTTGCAAATGAGAACTTTGCAATAACCAGATGGTTGAGTTTATTATGAGTTTACAGCTTGAGCTGTTTTTGTAGTTTCTACAGTCAGTAGAATGTTTTTTAAGATTATTTTAATGATGTTTTCTGGGGGGGGGGGGAGGGGAGGGGGCCCTTCATGTTTAGCCTCCTTATAAAATCTTAGATCTGCTAGGAGCAAGGGCAGATCTCTTTATGGGTATGGGGGACAAGGAAAAGGAGGGTTTGGGGTTGGTGAGGGTGCAGGTGTGGGTAGGGTGGTCATCGTGGGGCCTATTAGGTGTGAAGTGAGGGAAGAGATGTAGGAAAAATGAGAGTAATACTGGAGTTTAATCTTTATTGGCAGCTCCCATTGTTACAAGGAAACTGTACATTGCATTTTTTAATGTGCCTACTCTGTTATGGTAGCCTATGAATTTAATGGGGCTCAAAAGATGCAGTGGGTTTGGGGGATCCCCCTTACATTTGGTGTCAGAGAGCATAATCAATGCAGTATACTTTTAATTTGTTTTGTCTGATCATATCGATGGCTTCTTTCAGATTGATTTTCACTTAACGTGAAAGGTCTTAATTCACTCCATAAGCGTCAAATGCTTTATAAGGAAATGGAGAGGCTGGGAGCTATATAGCATTTATACAGGAAACACACCTCAAGAGCTGTCATGATGGACCCTTGGTCTGACCCAGTATGGCATTTCTTAATACCTAATGCGTTCTCATAAATACATTCATCGCTTCTTTGATTCCAGTTCCAAGGTGGCTAAGTATGCAGGGGTGGGCATTTTGATATCCAAAGATTTTATTTTTGAACTTAAAAACTGTATCAAAGATCCATTAGGCAGATATATTATACTGCAGATTTTAATTAGCAGTATAGAGTTTACATTTGTTAATATATACACCCTTAATAAAGATCAAGGGGGATTATTTGATAAAATACAAATGATCCTTTCTAATCATTGTGATGGAAATGTTATCCTTGGGGGTGATTTAATTCAGCAAGGATACCTGCTCTTGACATATACTCGGGAGCAATTCCTGTCACAAAATCACAGAGAGAAGTTGAAAAAATTGTATGGAAGAATGGAATTTGGTTGATATCTGGAGAACATGGTATCCTGCTTCCAGATCTAACACTTTTTACTCAGCTCCCCACAATTCTTACTCAAGCATTGACTATTTTTTGGTGGATAAAGGTTTAGTTAATAGGATTCCCAAAACAAATATAGAGGTCATTTCATGCTCCAATATGGTTTGATCTGCTATTTAGAAATTATGATTCAGGATACAAGTTTTGGAGGCTAAATGAATCTTTATTATCAAACAAAAACTATAATAACAGCCTAACACATAATATCAAAGAATTCTTGAAAATAAATGATAATGGTGAAATCGTCGGCCCAGTGTGCTGTGGAGATCAAAAAAGCAAACAGAATGTTAGGAATTATTAAGAAGGGAATGGAAAACAAAATGGAGGATGTCATAATGCCTCTGTATCACTCCATGGTGAGACCGCACCTCGAATACTGTGTGCAGTTCTGGTCATCGCATCTCAAAAAGGATATAGCTGCACTGGAGAAAGTGCAGAGAAGGGTGACCAAAATGATAAGGGGCATGGAACGTCTGCCCTATGAGGAAAGGCTAAAGAAGTTAAGGCTGTTCAGTTTGGAGAAGAGACAACTGAGGGCAGATATGATAGAAATCTACAAAATCATGAAAGGACTTCAGCAAGTTTAATGTAAATCGGTTATTTACTCTCTCAGATAATAGAAGGACCAGGGGGGCACTCCATGAAGTTAGCAAGTAGCACATTTAAAACAAATCAAAGAAATTCATTTTCACTCAGCGCATAGTTAAGCTCTGGAATTCATTGCCAGAGGATGTGGTTACAGCAGTTAGTATAACTGGGATTAAAAAAGGTTTGTCTAAGTTCCTAGAGGTTAAATCCATAAACTGCTATGACAGTAATTAATAAGCAATAGTAGCTTGTCATCTATCTAATGTTTGTGTACTTACCAGGTACTTGTGACTTGGATTGGCCACTTTTGGAAACGGGATACTGTTGCGCTGGGATGGGAAGAGTGCTAGGGGGCGAGAGTTGTGTGTGCCCCTGCGGTAGGACGTACCTCATCTGGAAGTGGAGACAGCTAAGCCCCTGCCTACCTGCATGCCTTTGTGAGACCAACCACGCAAGGTTGGCCTCTGAGTGGTCCTCCAATTAGTCCAAGCCCTTTCGGACCTGCCACAGGGAGCAGCAAAGGCAGCAGGCTGGACATGAGGCAGATTGCAAGGTAGACGAAGGCCAAAGGCACTGGAGCTTGGGTCTTGGAATGAAGATGAAGACTTGGAACTCACACATGGAGGAGACGGAGTCAAGAGCAAGGAGTTCCGAAGTAGAGATGTGAATCGGAACCGGAATCGGTTCCGATTCCGGTTCCGATTCACATCGTGAATTTTTTTTCGTGTGGCCCGATTGGGTTTTTTTTTATCGGCTGCGCCTGAGCCGATAAACAAAAAACCCACCCCGACCCTTTAAAACATCTCCCTTAGCTTCTCCCACCCTCCCGATCCCCCCCCCCAAAAAAAAACATTTTAAATTACCTGGTGGTCCAGTGGTGGTCCCGGGAGCGATCTCCCGCTTTCGGGCCGTCGGCTGCCACTAATAAAAATGGTACCGATGGCCCTTTGCCCTTACCATGTGACAGGGTATCCGTGCCATTGGCCGGCCCCTGTCACATAATAGGAGTAATGGATGGATGGCGCCGGTCGTCCAGGTTGAGAGGGGAACTAGGCATGGATGCCTTCTTTCTCCTCTTTTATTTGCCTTATTTCTAGAACCCTTTGCTATTAGAGTTAGGAGTAACCTTAATATATTAGGTTTCAAGGTGGGAAAAGATGAATACAAATTATTCCTTTTCGCAGACAATGTTTTATTCACAATAACAGATCCACAGGTCTTTGCCTAGAATAGAAAAAGAGTTGGATGATTTTGGTTGGGTATCAGGGTTTCAATTTAATTGGAGCAAGTCTGAAATCTTGAATGTGTCCTGTCCAACCCACATAGAACAATTCTTAAAGCTGGCCCACCATTTAAATGGCGGCCCATATAATTAAATAATTAGGGGTAATGACTGGGAAAAGGGTTGAAGACATATTTAATTTAAATTATCCTGGCTTGATTCAAAAACTTGGGAAGGACTTTGAAAAATGAGAGAGATTGTCTCTATCCTGGTTGGGACGGATAGCAATTATCAAAATGAACACACTCTCCAGGTTGGGTTATCTTTTTCAGACCCTACCTATTAGGGATGTGCATTCGTTTTCAATGAATGTGCAATCCGCAACGCATAAGACCCTATTCATTGTATTCATGGGTTCGCGAAACGCATGGTGATCCCCCACAAAGAAAACATATCATATTAGTTTCATTCTTTTGGTTCACAGTGATTTCTTAGCGGCCATTTGAAATAGGAGAAGGCCATGTGGGAGTATCCATAGAAAAAACCAACCCTTTCCTGTGAGTCATAAGTGACCTCACAGCCCTGTCATAGAGTGGGTCAGACAGGTTGGCAAGGAAACAAGAATGCAACCTATCAGAGCTAAGCATTTTTCTAATGCAGCCAATTGCCGCTCTCACTCAGTACTCTGTGTCACTGTTCCAGACTCACATATATTGGAACAGCAGTGCTCTTTTAAGCCAACAAGGCAGTGCACTGGGCGTCAGTGGGCAGTTTTCCAGACTCACATATATTGGTACAGCAGTGCTCTTTTAAACCAACAAGGCAGTGCACTGGATGTCAGTGGGCAATTTGGTGTGCAGTGGGCAATTTGGTGTGCAGTTCAACTTCACCACAGCCTGTCACCCTCAAGGGAATGGGCAAGCTGAATGAATCAACCGGGGGTTGAAGACCTTCCTCCGCTCTTTCATAGGGAGCCGCCATGATGACTGGGCCACACTACTGCCCTGGGCAGAATTTTCGCACAATCACATGTACACTCTGCTACTGGAACTTCTCCCTTCCAAGTTGATTTTGGCAAGTATCCAAGGCCTCCCTTGCCCTTGCCTCTCTCTGTACCTTCTCTGGCAGCTCAGCTCATGGCTGAACAGCTGCACGAGCTGTGGGAGACTGCCAACGCTAACCTTCTGAAAGCCGCCAATTCAGCCAAACGCATGTCAGATAAGCGCCATCGTCCTGCGCCACTCTTTAACCCAGGGGACCGGGTTTGGCTCAGCACCTGCCACATTCGCCTTCAGGTTCCATCAATGAGGCTGGCACCTAGGTACATTGGACCATTCTCTGTCAGTGAATGTCTGGGTCCAGTGACCTATCGCTTGCAGCTTCCCACCAGCCTCAGTGGTTACATCATCACTCGTCCCAGTCCAAGGGTCCACAACCATAACATAAACTCTGTCTTATGGGTAGCTGTCCTCCTCACTCTGATCCTTTGTAGGCCTTGTCCCTTTGCAAATAACAGCACTCCAACTGCTCTCATACTGCCTTCTCAGTCCATTCCTTCTCTCGTGTGACCGACTGATCCTTCTTAATGGGAATCCCATGAACACTGCTGCCGATCTTCATATTAATTCCAGCTACAGGCAACCTTCCCACCTGCGGCACAGACTCCTCATTCAACTTCTGTCCCCCAGTCCTCTGACCTAAATCCTCCCCTATCAGCAGCAAACAAGACCACCTTCTCCAATTTGCCCCAATTCTCCCCACATGCTGAGTCCACCACTTAATTAAGTTCTTTCTGATTGGCTCCCCACTACCTGCCTTCACCTCTGTCTTCTCCTTATTGGCCCCCACATGGCTGTTTCTGCATCAACATAGTATAGGCCAGTATAAGAGACAATGGTGGCCGATAGCATTGGCAGCTGTGGCATGCATCTCTTGCTCCTTTGCTATTCAGTGTTATGCCACTGCTGCTGTGCCACTAAAGATTATTTCAAGTGCCATGCCTTAGGTTGTTTACTCCTGATGTAAAGGTGAACTGATTGATGTAATATATTTTGATTTTCAGAAGGCATTTGACAAAATACGCTATGAGAAACCTCAGGAAATTAAAATATCATGGGATAGGAGATAGTGTCTTATTGTGGATTAGTTGAAATTGTCTAATTCGGAAAAAACGAATGCACATCTCTATTCTATTGTCCCCATAGCCCAGAGAAGTAGCAGTCAAGTTACTCTGGGATCATAGAAAATGATTTCTGGTAGGGTTGCCAACTGGCTCCAGATTTTCAGGGCAGGCTGATCCAGACCTGGTTTTACCTCATTGCATACAGGCATTTGTAGTCTTGCTTTTCTAAGGGAATGCAATAGAGGAAATGAGAACAACAAGTGCCTGCATGCAAAGGGGTAAAACCAAGACTGAATTAACCTGTCTTGAAAATCTGGAGCCAGTTGGCAACCCTAATTTGTGGAGGAGGTTTGGACTTCTATACCCTACAAAGATATTATGTAAGAGTTCATGTGCAGAGCTTCTTCGTAGTCTATGTTGTCTTCTTTTTTTTGAGTCCACATCTTCCCACCTCTGTCTTGGACATGCTCAGAGACATGGGTGTTTTGGCAGAGGCATAGGAAGCACTTCATAAGGGAGGGGCTTAGTTGTCATCTGATAATTAGACCATCTACACCAATAGTTCCCAAACCTGTCCTGAGGACTCCCCAGCCAGTCGGGTTTTCAGGATATCCACAATGAATATGCATGAGAGAAAATGTGCATGTTATGGAGGCAGTGCATGCAAATTTTCTCTCATGCATATTCATTGTGGATATCCTGAAAACCCGACTGGCTGGGGGGCCCACAGGACAGGGTTAGGAACCACTGATCTACACCATTTCACAGTTTATTATTTTGGAAACCTTGCCATTTGTCTTTCCTTTTAGTTGCTAAATTTCAGGAGGAAGGACTGTCCTACGCTATTTTCATCCAAAAACGTATTTTTTCATCTGCATTGACTTTACAATGTACTGTTTTGCTGTGCCTAGAAATGCATGTGTCACATTTTGGAGGTTAATTGACTTTTCTAGGTGAGGGGCTGGGGGTAGAGAAGGAAAAGACAAAGTTATGGTCATATATGGAGTATCCATGGATACCATGATTACTATGCACTCCATGGACAAAATCCTTTTTCCCCCCAGGAAAATACAGCATATTTGCTAAAAATGAATCATTCTAACCATTGTTTCCCTTTTAACTAACTACACATACTTTGTATGAACAGAACTTTCTAAAAATATTTTTAACATGGAACTGGATTACTTGGAAAAGAATACTGCATAAAGACAATTTTAAGTTACCCATTTGAACAATAAAATCATCATTCTTTAGCACAGTTTGAAAATAAAACTAAGGCACTTTAATATGTATGGCATTTGCACAATATGAGGATAATTTGTAAAGGGACTTCTGGGGGTATAACAATTTTTCTGTGCAGAAACGGCTTTTTACAAATTTGCCTGCCCAATATGCAGGTAAACTAGTGCATGGATGTCATGTTTGCGCATAGGTTTACCCGGTCGGAGAGGGTGCATTCTTGGGGGCAGGGCAGGGAAAGAGTTTGTTCTTATATCCACACTTTTGATTTGCCAAATGTGTACTTATGAAATTTTCTGAAAAATTTCTTTCCACAATTTAGCAGGTGTAATTAATTGCGTGTGGGTAGTGTCGGTCTGATAACTTTCAAAAGGAAAAGTATGTGCGGATGCATGTATTTTCCCTTTGAAAATTGGTGTAACTTATGTGCGCATGTAACAGCAATTAAAACAAACAAACAAACTTGTATGTCATATAATTAAAGTTTTAATGTTTAAGCAATGTTATACCAAAATTGGTAATTTCACCATGGTGCTCTGTAGTTAGGGGTGCTTACAGCTTATATTGGCCTCTATGTCCTTCCTCCATTTTGTCCAGACTGCTGAATGCTAGGAGAGGACATGATCTACAAGAAATTGTTATTCTCTTCATTCCAAATGATCTGAATAAAATCCCTTTGGAAATGCAGAGTTGTTATTGAGCTTTTAAAATAACCATAGGAACTGGCTGTATGCTAGAAGGGGAGAGGTCCAGTGGCAGGAATCTGCATGCACATGGAAGGGGTGAATCTCTCTCAGGGGAAGACAGCAAGGTGAAGCTGGTCAGGAGCGTCTCGAGGCAATCTGCTGCCTGAGGCAAAGGATGAAATAGCAAACCCCCCCCCCTCCCCAATGGCCCGGTGCATGTGAAATCACCGAGGAAAAGGGCAGGGGGAAAGCAATGGAGGGTGAAGTGACTTGCCCAAGGTCACAAGGAATGGCAATAGGATTTGAACCCTGGCTTCCCTTGTTTGCAGCCCAATGATCCAAGCACTCAGATTTTGGGCCTGTTATTTTTTGGTTCTTAGTCTTCAGTTTCTACACTAGGGGACGCTGGAGAAATGTTTAATGGGGCGGGGCGGGCTTTGGCCGCCCCACCTCCTGGGTCTAGAAATAGGACTCCTCATTCCCTATTGTTTGCCTCCCACCCTTTTCCAGGATCTTCCCCCTGGAGTTTGAGAGGTTGGTGAATGATGGGAGTCTGTGTGTGTGTGACAAGGGTATTAGATGCCCTAGACTAACTTTACAGCCTTTCATTCCCCCTTCCCTCTCTTTCCCACATAATTAAAACTTATGCATTCTTTTCCATTTTAAAATTTATTTTCCCCAACCTAAAAAGTAAGGTGGATTGCATATGGAAAATAGACATTAATGGCTGGATTTTTAATGGCCCGCATGCGTAAAACACAGGGGTTATGCGTGCGGCCAGGCCTTGTGTGTGCCACTCAGATTTTAAAAGGGGCCCAGCCGCGAGCGTAACCCCTGTGAAGTGCATAAGAGCCGGGCCTCAGCAGAGAGGCGGTCCAGGGGGCAGAGCGGGGCGGAGCTAGAGGTGCCTGGTGCAGTGGCCATTTGCCGCTGTGCTGGGGGATCACACGCCAGCAGGGTACATGCAACTTGCTCCAGCTCCTTTGCAGGAGCAAAAAGTAAGTTAAAAAAATGGGGGGGGGGGCCTAAGATAGGGATGGGGGCAGGTAGGATAGGGAAAGGGGAAGGGAGGTTAGGATAGTGGGTAGGGAAGTTCCCTCCCAGTCCGCTTCTTAATTGGAGCAGACTGGGAGGGAACTGGGGAAGCCTGATGATGCATCGCTGTGCGAATTCGCAAAATTCTACCCCCCTTGCGCGCACCGACGACTGGGATTTTATAACATGCGCGCGTATGTTATAAAATTACACGTCCATGTGCGCTCCGGGTAGTGGATGCACGCATGTTCTTTTTTTAAAATCTACCCCTAAAAGTACAATCTTCTACAGTAAAAATATCACTTACAGTATATATATTATATAGACGTACACTGCAAAAAACACACTTTCAATAATAATAGTTTAATAAAGTTAATAATCTACCTTTTTTATAGTAATCAAGGCGGTTTACTGGATCCCATATGGTATTAGGCCTATGGTAAAGTGCACTGGGTGTGGACTTGGCCCACAGGAAGCCAGGAATAAACTGAACTACTATTTCAATATAGTAAGCCTTCCATATCATAATTGCCAGCACTCAACCTATGAAAAAGCCATACTGCAAATATTACATCAGGTCCTAAACACCAATACACTTCCTATTAGGAAAACAGATTAAAGCCAGGTTGTTGTAAATCCCTGCACAGAAACTACATGCTAGCAGAATACCTAAAGCCTCAGTCACACAAGCAGAACACAGATAGACGCTCACCAAATACAGAATAAAGAGATCATAAAATATAAATTGGAAAGTGCAGACAAAAACTGAACTGGAAATCACAAGATGCCAAACTATGGGGGTCATTTTTCAAATCGCGTTAGGGCATTATCCCGGACGTTTGGGCCCTAACACCTGCGATAATTAATACATCGCAAGATGCATATGCAAATTTTACTGCTGGAAACAGGATTTGTGATGCTGCTATCATGCTAGATCGAGAGTACGATGTACAAATCTTATCTTTGTGTACCTTTCATTACTCCAAATCACATAAAATCTTCACTGATTTATACTGTGCTGTTCGTACCTCTGACTATGCATGTAAAACTGCCCCCCCAAAACCTAGCCCACCACCAAAACCTCACCCCGAGATGCTAGTTGCCCCTCTTACAGTGGTATAAATAGTTTACTTATGCAAGCCTTATAAATAGTCTGTCTGTCTGTCTGTCTCCCTTCCTCTTATAGTTAAAAAAAAATCTCCTAGCTTTAGACTTCTAGTTCTCCTGGACTTTAACCTCTTACACACACATATATACAGGTACCCACATGCATATATGCACATCCACTCTCACATACATATAAACAACCTTCTCATATACACACACACCCCACCACCCTCTCATATATTCACATACGTTCACACACTCACTCCCACCCTCCTTCTCATAAAGATACACACCCCACCCTCTCATATTCATACACATTCACATAGTCTCTCTCACACACAGGCACTCACTCTCGCAGGGCAAGTCTCTTTCACATGCACATTTTGGACCTTTTCTCTGGCTGCACAGTAAGGCCTCTTCTGCTGCCGGCTGCGGGGAAAACGCTGGCGGTACCTCGGACCCTTTCCTGCTGCTGGATGCAGGAAAAATGCTGGCTGCATCATAGGCCCTTTCCTGCTGTCAGCTGGGGGAAAACGCTGGCGACACCATAGTGAATCTTCTTTGGATGCTGAATCGTCCTTTTGCTGACAGGGAGTGGGAACCCAGCCCCAGTAATTTTTTTAAAGATTAAAAGTGCCGCTTTTGGGGACTTGCAAGTTCGGCCCTTTAGGGCCTTGGCAACACAGATGGGAGGGAGAAGGGGGTCAGGCCACGATGTGTGATTTTCTTTTTAATGGAACCTAACTTAACCAGATATATTCTTTTCTGAATATATCCGGTTAAGTCTAAAATTATATGGCTAACCATAGCCGAATAACTTTATATATAACCGACAATATTCAAAAGAATATCTGGTTATGTTTAAAGTTACCCAGCTATAGTTAATCAGATAACTTTAAGCAAGTTTATTCAGCGGGATGTTTATCCCGCTGAATATATGGGACAAGTTATCCAGCTAATCTTAGCCGGATAAGTTGTCCCCTAAACTGCCTACGGAGTATTGGCCTCAATGTCTAATGAGGCCAGAATTTATGTTTTTATTTATACCAGCTCTAAGCATTCTGCTAGAGGTTTTATAGTAGTTACATATGTTAACAGTAAAGTTGTTGCAAAATTTTAAAGCTGGGTATTGCAACATATTTTTATAAGCCTTAATATATTAAGTTGCACACAGGGTCAGGTGCACAAAGCATTTCCCCTATAGACACAAAATGGGAAAAACCCTTTAGTACATCTGGCCCATAGGGTGCCGCAACTATATATTTCCAAGATAGCCATGCACAGCATCCTGGATCTTATTCACTTTTGTAGCTTTGCTAAAAATAGCAATATAATTATAAAAGTTTAAGGAGTGTATTTTTTGTTTGCTTTCTGTTGCTAGTCCATTTTGTTACTATGTTGCATTGCATTTACTGTATTTGCTATTACCTTAATCCATCAAAACCATTATTGACATAGTTGGCTTTATTCCTCTCATGCACAGTCTTGGTGTTGTGTTATTATATTTTTCATCATCTTAATGTCAATTGTACATGAAAAAAAAATCAAAGTTGACATAGCAGCTTACTTTACTACTATAGCTGTGAGACTATATTTGATTTCTTCCAGTGTTTGCAACAAGAAATGGATGAACTGCACATTCAGAATAAGCAGTAAAGCTGGTTTTGCCCAACTAAACTAAGTTTTACTTTCTCATGATTGAATATTTACATTTGAAGGTCTCATGACATTTATAATGTGAACTAAATAACACTTTCTAGTTAAAAATCATAAAAATAAAATTGTTCAACAAATAGAACTCAAGAATTTTACAATAAAAATACTTTGTTATAACTTTTCACTCTAGGTTTGCAGCTCAAAGGCATTTTGGCAGAACACCAAGCACAAACCTGTTTAAATTCTCTTTGATTTAGCAGGTAAGGCACTTTTTAATATTTTGTCGCAGAACAAGGTTAGTAATTTACCTTATACAACTATTTGAGTGCATGAATAAAACTGGATACTAAATATTGATAAACATATGAAACTATGTAAAAATATTGAGTAGCCACTGTCAGTTGCAAACACAGTTTATCCTTATAATACCTATCCTCTTTAGAATTAAGCAGGTTAAGGGCCTATATACTACAGTTTGTTAATAATAATGCAAACATTAACATATGCTAAATGCATTGATTATTTAATGTAATTGATTAGCTCACTGTTATAAATCTGCTGCTCGGAGTTAGCAATCTGTTATCGAGCTCCTCCTGTAGGGGGAGGAGTTAGCAGTCTGTTATGGATCTCCTCCTGGAGAGGGAAGAGTTAACAATCTGTTATCAATTCCTGCTGCTAGGAGTAGCAATCTGTTATAAGTCCACCAGGGAGTTAGCAATCTGATATGGATCACCCTGCCAAGGGGAAGAGCTAACAATTGTAATACTCCGTAGGCGGAGTTAATGATCTGTGGTGGGTTGGCTTCCCACAGAGTGGCAGTCGTATAATACCACTCTAGAGGTGTAAGGAATGAACACTTAAAGTAAATTGGTGAATCCCTGGGCCGATGGCAGATGACAGCGCCCCCAGGAAGATATCCTGAGAGGGACCACCGGCTAGGCTGGAGTATGGAGACAAACACAGATAGTTCTTTATTAGACAGGAAGTAGAACCACCAGAGGTGGCAGTAGTGAGCTGATGTGCCTGGCAGGGCTGAAGTCCTTCATATACTGGAATTGCGGTCTCTGGGTTGCTGAGCTTTAGAGAGAGACTATAGGTAGTGAGTAAGGCTATGCTGGATACATAACCAGTAGTAGATGATACACTCATAATTGTAGATATCTGTAATGGCTTCTATGCAACAGAGAGTCTTCAGTATATTCAGGAACAGGAGCTGTAGGCGAGTACTGGTTCCTATATGCAGTCTGGAATGAGAACTCACAATATCTGTGTATGAGATGGCTTATGGAATAGAAGAGAGTCTTTGGAGAGTTTTAGGAACATAGGAACTGGTACTCGCTCCACGAGGGCCTATCTGCAATCTATAATAGTAATTCACAAGATATAGGTATATGATAGCTTCTGATATAGAAGAGAGTTAAGAAGAAATTTAGGAACATGGGCCCTTGTGGAGCGAGTACCAGTTCCTATCTGCAATAATGATTCACTATCTCCATACCTGCAATTACGTCTTAGACAGAAGGGAGTCTTCGGAGATTAGGAACATAGGCCCTCGTGGAGCGAGTACCGGTTCTTATCTGTAATAGAACTCACAGTGTTCACGTCTGCGATTGCTTCCAGGAAGTAAGGAGTCTTCTGAGCATTCAGGGACGTAGGCCCTCGTGGAACGAGTACCGGAACCCGTCTTAGCAATCTGAAATCAAGAAGAGAGAGTGGGGCCTCCGAGGAGCGGGTACCCCTAGGTAAGTTTGTGGAGGCAGAGCAGCAGAGAAAGAATTCCCCTTGCTAACTCGATTCGTAGTTGCAAGCAAAGATCTTTTAAGGTGGAAGTGGATGACGTCACTACGGGGGGACGCCCCCGAGATTCGCGCCCTGCCGGTACAAACTCTGGAGCACGCGCACACTCCCTTATATCATCAGGAACATGGCAGATCTGCAGCGTCAGGCCAGCCTGGGGATTCCAGGAAGAAGAGCGAGGAGAAGCCGCGGCAGCAACTGTCCGTCAGACCCGAAGGGAGTCGCCACTAAGGTAGAGAGGGTGGAGCGAGGGCGAGAACAGGCACGAATGCAACACTCACATCAACACTTCTCACATGCATAAACTAGCTTGCATTAGTGCTAATGTGAAATTGATGCTGGGGTAATGAGGTGCAAAAAAAGTGAAATAGTGAAAATGTACAAAATGAAATGCAGATGCATTAATGTCAAGAAACTACATCTCATAGAGGTGTGGCTAAAGTTGTTTCATTGCCATCTGTATTAATGTATGTACTTTACTGTCTGCATTAACATGTTCCTCATTTGCATCTCATTAACATTGGCTGTGAATATTCATATTAAACATTACCGATGTGCATTAATGGCTGTTAGTAATGCAATTTAGTTATGTGTTTTAGGAGGCAGTGTTATAAATCTGAGCATTTAATCATGTTAGCTTCCAAAACCTTACCTCCATAGTCAACAGCATAGAAATAAAGCTCTATGTCAGTCCAGGCCTTGTGTTCGTACAAGTGTTTGACCTCCATTGCTGTGCCTGTTCATCCAGGCCTTGTGTTCCTACAAGTGTTTGACCTCTACAGTACAAAGTCAACATAGGTTGATATTGCAGATTTGGACTTGAGTAGCAGTATTCTTATTTCTGAGAGCTCTTCAAGTTCCTTTGTCATCAGCTGAAGTGCGTTAAGTACAATCGGAATTCACTAGACGCCAATGGAATTCACTAGACGCCAACAGAAACACCCCACTCTAGGGGTGAACCCGTTCTAGGGAGTCCTTTCCTGCACAAAGGAAAGGGAACTCTCTCCTGGGACAGCCTGTCTTTCCCCTATCAAAACCACAGGGACCAGACTACCTCCACTCTGCCAGCCTGTCTTGACCCTATCAGCTTTCTGCCACTCTGCTTTGCTGCCATACACCAGATGACTCACTTTACTCCTTGTGGTGTTCTTGCCACTCTCATGGTTCCTCAGTGTGTTGGTGCTAGTCTATCTGCTTGCTATGTTCCCCCTTCATTGTGCTGTTGGATGTCAATGCCACTTGTCTTGCCGCTTTGCCTGTCGTGCTGCCTTCGATGGTTCATGCATCTGCTATCGGTGCTCTCTTTTGAAGCTGTGGTGTGTTTTTGACATTCTCACTGCTGCTTTGTGCCTCTGTTAAAGCACTCTTGCCACTTCTGGTACCCCTTTGCACCTTTCCAGTGCCTTAGGCTATTCATGCCACTTTGGTGCCACTTTGCCATAGTCCAAGTGCCTTGGAGCTCTTTTGTTGTTGTGATGATTGCTCCCCAGCAGTTTCATGAAAATTGATAAGAAAACCCCAATTCTGCAGCCAAAAATAGGCTGGAAATCCTTCCCCCCATTGACTTTAATGGGAACTGGAAAACATATTGACAGATCGACGTATGGAATTCTCCATACGTCCGTATGGAACGGAAATGACCCCCGACGAATACGTATCACGAATGCAACGAAAATTTTTTGGCTCCACATCCCTAAAGCGTGCCATTGGTTTTCAACAACTTGTTGATCAGCTGACACACAAAGCTGGTCATACCCTCAACCTTATCTTTGTAAACTCCCACTTCAATAACATAGTATCCCCCATTTGTTCTCCTGTGCCATGGTCTGACCATAGATTGATTCATTCCTCACTATCCCTGAATCTGCCCTTTAGCAATCCACCCGGCACAGATGGGATATTTAACTATCGTAAACCTTTTAAGTTTGAGGAATCTACAGAGGCTTTACCAGTTGCTCTTAAGGACCTAGATGGTAATGATAATGACACCGCAGTCACATCATGGAATTCTATTACTTCTGAATTTGCAGACAGTTTATGCCCCAGTACTAGAAAAGTGAGAAAGCCTCGTTCTAAGATGAATACCCCATGGTATACACAAGATTTGAAAGATCTTAAAAGAATACTTAGAAATAAAGAGAGAGCCTGGAGGAGAAATCCTACCACTACATCCCTTGGAGTGTATAGGGCTTTACTTAGCAAATATAGAATTAGTAACTATTGCTAAGACTAAACGGGACTTCTTTGGTAGGAAGATTCATGACTATAAATTTAATCCTAATGTTCTGTTCTCCTATGCATTAGACTTAACTAATCCCAATCAGTCTAATTCCTTGCCTGACAAATCAATTGAGAAATGTAACGAGTTTGCTCCTTTTTTACAGACAAAATGTCCAGTCTAGTAAACAAAAGATTAGCCTTTCTAAGACCCCTAGTCAGATCTGGTCTACTTTTGAATGTGTATCTTCCACTGAAATAGAAATTCTAATTAGAAAAATGAACCCTGCTGCCTATCCAAGTGATGCCATTCTGATCAAATCATTAAAGCTAGTATCCAATATATTAGCTAGACCACTTGCTAACATACAGTCTGATACAGTACAGTGCGCTCCGATGGAGCGCACTGTTAGCCTGCTATTGGACGCGCATTTTCCCTTACCCCTTATTCAGTAAGGGGAGGAAAACGCGCGTCCAACCCATAGCACCTAATAGCGCCCTCAACATGCAAATGCATGTTGATGGCCCTATTAGGTATGCTCACGGGATACAGAAAGTAAAATGTGCAGCCAAGCCGCACATTTTACTTTCAGAAATTAGCGCCGACCTTTGGGTCGGCGCTAATTTCTTCCGGCGCCGGGAAAGTGCACAGAAAAGCAGTAAAAACTGCTTTTCTGTGCACCCTCTGACTTAATATCATAGCGATATTAAGTCGGAGGTCCCGAAAAGTAAAAAAAAATAAATAAATTTGAATTCGGCCCGCGGCTGTCGGGCCGAAAACCGGACGCTCAATTTTGCCGGTGTCCGGTTTCTGAGCCTGTGGCTGTCAGCAGGCTCGAGAACCGACGCCGGCAAAATTGAGCGTCAGCTGTCAAACCCACTGACAGCCGCCGCTCCTGTCAAAAAGGAGGCGCTAGGGATGCGCTAGTGTCCCTAGCGCCTCCTTTTCCCCATTTTTACCGCGTCACCTAATTTAAGTACAGAAACGCGCACCGGCGAAGGGCCGATGTGTGCGCCGGGAGAGCGGGCGTTCGTCCACTCTCCTGCGGACTTTACTGAATCGGCCCGATAGTCAATTTATTGTTGAAACAAGGTAGTTTCCCTGATATGTTGAAATACGCTATTGTTCGTCTGCTGCTAAAGAAGTTAAAGGCTGATACAGCAAACCTAAACAACTTTAGCGCTGTGTCTAATTTACCATTCTTAGCTAAATTAATTGAAAAGGTGGTTCATGTACAACTCTCGGAATACCTTGACAATAATAATATTTTATATTTATTTATTTTTATTTTATTTAGAGTTTTTATATACCGACATTCTCGATACAAATATCAAATCAAATCGGTTTCCATTATAACAAAACAGTCGCGGTTAAGGTGTTACATTAAACAAGGTGACTGAACAATAGAACGTAGATGTTAAGTAGTAATAAATGAATCATCGAACAGCGTTAATAGACGTAACAAAATAAATAAAGTAAAATACAATAAAATAAAATAAAATAATGTAATACATGTTAAAGGGCGTAACAAGAATTAATGCATCTACTAAGGTAACTTTCGTAACATATGGACTGTCCAAATCAGGTGTAAGCTGGCCCTAAGGGAGGTGTGAATGATTTAGGGTCTCGTAGTGGACTGTTAGGCCCTTTGACCGGTGTCAGAGTGTTCTTGAGACTCCGGGAAGGCTTGTCGGAAGAGCCATGTTTTTAGTTGTTTTTTAAAGGATTGGTGACATGTTTCAAGTCGAAGCTCCATAGGCAGTGAGTTCCAGAGGGTGGGCCCGGCTGTAGAGATTGCTCATTTTCTTAATGAGGTTTTGACCGGAGGAGCATATAGAGATCCTCTGTAAGCGTGTCTGATAGGTCTTTGTGATGTGTGGGGGCGAAGTTGTGAGCTTAGATTGAGGTGGGCAATGCCGATAATGTCCTTGTGGATCATCATTAGCGTTTTGACGGTGATCCTAGATTTTATCGGGAGCCAGTGGAGACCGCGAAGAATTGGTGTGATGTGGGCTCTTTTATTTGAATTAGTGAGTATCCTCGCCGCTGCATTCTGGACCATCTGAAGGGGTTTGATAGTTATGGCAGGAAGGCCTAGGAGAAGAGAGTTGCAGTAGTCTAGTTTTGTAAGAATGATAGACTGGACTACTAAACGGAAGTCGCTGAAATGCAGGAGGGGTTTCAGATTTTTGAGCACTTGAAGTTTGAAAAAACATTCTTTGGTGGTGTTGAGGACGAAGGATTTTAAGTTGAATAGATTGTCGAGTCGCACCCCTAAGTCTCTGATGGAGGGGGAGTGATTAATGGATGATTTTGCGAATAGGGATGTGCTTTGGGAGTTGATGAGTGTGGTTTTCGTCAGGCGAGATGATGAGGATTTCAGTTTTATTCGAATTGAATAAAACTGAAATATACCCGGCACAATTCGGTTTTAGAAAATTCTGCAGTACTGAGACCCTCCTTTTATCTTTAACGGATATAGTCCTTAGAGGACTTGATGGTGGTCAATCATATTTCCTCATCTTGCTGGACATCTCAGCGGCATTCGATACCATTGATCATAGTATATTGACTCATAAGTTATCTGAAATCGGTTTAACTGGGAAGGTCCTAGAGTGGTTTAAATCTTTTCTAACCAATAGATCCTTCAAAGTCAAGCTAGGGACTTCAGAATCTCACTTAGTGCCTTTACAGTCTGGGGTACTGCAAGGGTCGTCGCTCTCTGCGACGCTCTTCAACATTTACATGTTGCTGTTATGCAAACTGCTAGCATGTCTAGGATTGATGTACTTTATCTACACAGATGATGTCCAGATTTTACTATTACTGGTTCTGTTAAAAGTGCACTAAAATGGTTCTGTTAAAAGTGCACTAAAATTATGGGACACATACTTCTCATCTATTAAACAATTATTAGCTAACATGAATCTATCCCATAACCAACAAAAGACTGACATTTTGCTAATTTGTAATAAATGATGAGATTGGAAGTTGAGAACATTGATCAAAGTGCTTCTATAGATAATGAAGTTAGGGATCTAGGGGTTATATTAGACAGTGAATTAAATCTGAAGGGGGGTCATCAACAAGCTGATTAAAGATGACTTTTATAAGCTTCAAATTTTAAAGAAGCGTAAACCATTCCTATACCCCAATGATTTTAGAACAGTTCTTCAAACTTTGATCTTTTCTAAAATAGTGTTATGCGTGCCGGCCGCGGCAGAGCCACAGCTCGGCCCCCTTACCTCTCTCAAGTGAATCCAGTGCCTGATCCCTTGTCCCTGGTGGCGGTAGGGCACCGGTTCCATCCTAGTGCTCCACATCAGACCTCTCTGCATGGCCTGCGGAGAAACGCCACCTCTTAGCGCCATGCCCCTCCCTAGGTGCGTGCATGCATCTCTAAGGCTTAAGTAGGGCTCGCGGCAGGAACCGAGCCGCAGCCCTGGATGATGACATCAGCGGAGCTCCAGTATTTAAGCACGGACTCCGCTTTCTAAGATTGCCTTTACTGGTCGAGTACTCGTTGCCTCCTTGTGATCCTCCATGTTCCTGGTTCCTGAGCCTCGTCGACTCCTGTTCCTGATTTCCTCATTCCTGAATTCCTGATCTTCAACCCTTCCTCGGATTGCCTTCAGGGACTTTTGACTCTGCTTTGCCTGACCACGCTGTTAACTCTCTCCAAGTCCAGACCTCTGCTTTGCCTGACCATGCCGTTGACTCTCTCCAAGCCTGGACTTCTGCTTTGCCTGACCATGCCATTGACTCTCTCCAAGCCTGGACCTCTGCTTTGCCTGACCATGCTGTTGACTCTCTCAAAGCCCAGACCTCTGCTTTGCCTGAATACTCTGTTGCCTCTCTCCAGACCCAGACCTTTGCATCGCCTGACTTCGCTCTTGACTCTCTCCTCGTCTAGACCTCAGCGTTGCTTGCCACCTCTTCCAGATTTCTGCCAGCCCTGACTCCAGCTTGCCCTATGACGCTTCTTCAGTCTTTGTCCTGGACCTGGCCTATTCAGGCTTCGGCCTGTTCTTGCTCTGGTGCCCCCTGTCTGACTTTGGTTCTATTGGCACCTGGGTCTCCGGGATTTCGCCTCATCCACTATACCCTCTCCTGTTGCTGCATCTGGGTTGACCTCGATCCTTTCATCGATGATGACTGACGGAGGCCCATCTAAGTCCAGCTGTCCCCAGTACCCAAATGCTCAGCCCACGGGGGTGGTATTGGTGAAGCACCAGCCAGCCTCCGTCCATCAGCCCTCTTTGCCTGCCGATGGTAGGGACCCATAGGATCCCTCCTATGGGTTGCATCAATCCCATCTCGTCCCAAGGGTCCACCTCCGGCACAACAAATAGATTACTGTAATGCCCTCCTGCTGGGCCTCCCATTGGCCACTATTAGATCCCCTTCAATTTCTCCAGAATGCAGCCACGAGAATTTTAACAGGCTCCAGGAAGTAGGCTCATATCACATCCATTCTAAAAGATCACCATTGGTTGCCCATTTTTCAACAAATACATTTTAAGGTTTTATCTCTGATTCATAAGTCATTATTTAACGATAATGTCGAATGGTTTAGTGCTGCTCTTCACTTTCATACACTCCAACGAAATCTGTGCTCTAGTATCAAGGGCTTGTAACTATCCATCTCCTAGCCTGGCTCACTTAAATTGTGTAAGAGAGCGAGCACTGTCACTGGCCGGACCCAGATTATGGAACGCATTACCATCTGAATTAAGGCTTGATAGCAACTTTCAAACATTTAGGAAGAACCTAAAAACCAGGCTCTTCCAGCAGGCTTATGCTGAGCAAAAATGACATATAAGGTTCCAATAGGTTTTTTCTTTTGTATTAGGCCTTCTCATGTCTTGTTTTATGAACTGATATTTTTATATTACATGTTTTATTCCATTTCCTTGTTTTATTTTCTGCATTTTTATTAAGTTATGTATGTTATTTCCCTGTGAACTGGTATGATTTTCCAGGAATATCGGTACAAAACTTACATTGTAAGACCTCTGGGGATAGGGAAATACCTACAGTACCTGAATGTAATCCACTTTGAAGTGCTGAAAAAAGTGCAGAAAGCAGAATATAAATAAATGAATGTAAATAAAATAAAATACAAAAAATAAATAAGTAAAAAAATAAAAAAATAATAAGCACTCCTCGGTCATCCAACCTTCATTGCTTTACGCTTAATCATTGGTCCAAAAATTGTACATTTTTTTTAAACTTCTTTTTCTTTTTGCAGATAAAATTAATTCATTTATCTTAGTGGTTGAGGTCAAAGTCTGTTTTCATTATCCCGACATGCACCATGTTTCGAGATTCAATCTGCAACAGGGCATAAGAATTTTCAACCAAAGTTGGTTCATTTGTCACATCTATAAAGAAGCATAAAAATTAGTACTAAAATAGAATACAGCTTCTAGCACAATAAGTAATAGTGAGCCCTCACCACTTACACTTTCATCATCTTCCTTGGGTTCAAATTTTCCCTGGAAGTAAAAGTTTCTTCTTATAACCTAAATAATTCTGACTCTGCACCAGTCAGAAAATTGTCTAGATAGTGACATCATCAGTGTCCAGGATTCTACATTCTATGATTTTACTAATAAGGAAATTAGCTTAGTGATGACATCATCAGATTCCCAGGACCTAAATTCTTACTATCAATCCAATCAGAATAAAAACAATTTGGATGGTGACATCGGGCCTCATTTTCCAAGGAGTTACCACACGCAATAAATTTGTGAATTCAGAGCATATGTAAAGTGGGACACAGTTATCATGTGTAGAGAGAGAGAGAGAGAGAGAGAGAGAGAGAGAGAGAGAGAGAGAGAGAGAGAGAGAGAGAGAGAGAGAGACTTCCTATAGTGCCTATGCCCTAGACAAGCATTTGTATCCCTATGGGAGGGCCACCTAGTAACTCGAGGTGGGGATTAGGTATGAGCGTAGGGGGTTGGGGGCCACTTTCGCATTCAACATGAGACCTACGGAAAGAACAGTGGTCTCTAGTGAAGATTTGCTGGCCGTCGGAGTGAGGAAACTCACTCCAAGAAGAGATTTGGGCAACGTTCTCTCAACCTAGCTTGTTGTTGCCCAGGTAGAGTGTCCATCAAGCTAGGTTGAGAGAACGTTGCCCAAATCTCTTCTTGGAGTGAGTTTCCTCACTCCGACGGCCAGCAAATCTTCACTAGAGACCACTGTTCTTTCCGTAGGTCTCATGTTGAATGCGAAAGTGGCCCCCAACCCCCTACGCTCATACCTAATCCCCACCTCGAGTTACTAGGTGGCCCTCCCATAGGGATACAAATACTTGTCTAGGGCATAGGCATTATAGGAAGTCTCTCTCTCTCTCTTTCTCTCTCTCTCTCTCTCTCCCTCCATGATGAATCATTGTGGTGCATGATGTTTTCCCACTGCACGAAAAATGCCTTATTTGCATAGGACACGCCCCCTCATGTGTTACCACTGCAATATTGGAAAATGAGGCCCATAATTGGTAACTATATCCATTCTTTAAATAAGAGAATACCATTCAATCTCAATATTTAGTTGCCGAGGAGAAATGAAATCCAAAATTGCTCTCTATGGGCAGGTTTTTATGGCTATGGAGGATATGTTCAAAGAACAATAATTTCTTCTTACAAGCTCGGGACCTCTGCAACAAATTACTATTTTCCTTTGCTATTTATAAAACAGCATATAAAAGGGCCTCTAATTGAGAAAATCAGTGGCTTCTTTTGGACAGTGCAAAATCATCTAAAGATTAGGGATGTGAATCGTGTCCTCGATCGTCTTAACGATCGATTTCGGCTGGGAGGGGGAGGGAATCGTATTGTTGCCGTTTGGGGGGGTAAAATATCGTGAAAAATCGTGAAAAATCGTGAAAAATCGAAAAATCGAAAAATCGCAAAACCGGCACATTAAAACCCCCTAAAACCCACCCCCGACCCTTTAAATTAAATCCCCCACCCTCCCGAACCCCCCCAAATGACTTAAATAACCTGCGGGTCCAGCGGCGGTCCGGAACAGCAGCGGTCCGGAACGGGCTCCTGCTCCTGAATCTTGTTGTCTTCAGCCGGCGCCATTTTCCAAAATGGCGCCGAAAAATGGCGGCGGCCATAGACGAACACGATTGGACGGCAGGAGGTCCTTCCGGCCCCCCGCTGGACTTTTGGCAAGTCTCGTGGGGGTCAGGAGGCCCCCCCGAAGCTGACCAAAAGTTCCTGGATGTCCAGCGGGGGTCAGGGAGCGATTTCCCGCCGCGAATCGTTTTCGTACGGAAAATGGCGCCGGCAGGAGATCGACTGCAGGAGGTCGTTCAGCGAGGGTTCCGGCGCCTCGCTGAACAACCTCCTGCAGTCGATCTCCTGCCGGCGCCATTTTCCGTACGAAAACGATTCGCGGCGGGAAATCGCTCCCTGACCCCCGCTGGACCTCCAGGAACTTTTGGCCAGCTTGTGGGGGGCCTCCTGACCCCCACGAGACTTGCCAAAAGTCCAGCGGGGGTCCGGAAGGACCTCCTGCCGTCCAATCGTGTTTGTCTATGGCCGCTGCCATTTTTCGCCGCCATTTTTCGGCGCCATTTTGGAAAATGGCGCCGGCTGAAGACAACAAGATTCAGGAGCAGGAGCCCGTTCCGGACCGCTGCCGTTCCGGACCGCCGCTGGACCCGCAGGTTATTTAAGTCATTTGGGGGGGGTTCGGGAGGGTGGGGGATTTAATTTAAAGGGTCGGGGGTGGGTTTTAGGGGGTTTTAGTGTGCCGGCTCACGATTCTAACGATTTATAACGATAAATCGTTAGAATCTCTATTGTATTGTGTTCCATAACGGTTTAAGACGATATTAAAATTATCGGACGATAATTTTAATCGTCCTAAAACGATTCACATCCCTACTAAAGATCATCTTATCTGCAAGTTAAGATATTCAGAAAATGCACATATAATAGCATCAATATTGTGCAGACATTGGCAGATACTGCAACTCCATGAAATATTTCAAGAACAACCATTTATAATCTACACAAGAGGCAAAAGTCTGAGAGACTTATTGGTCAGATCCTTTTTATCTCCCAATTCTGATGAAGAAAGAGATCAAGTGAAAGGACATGGGCCATATGGTACTTGTTCCACGTGTAAAACTATGCTTAATTTAACATCTTGGCAAAACCCAAGGTCTGAATGCACATATGAGTTAAGGGCTAAGACCAATTATACTTCTAAAAATGTGGTTTATGCAATTAAATGCCCGTGATTTAATATATGTGGGACAATCTAGGAGAATGTTAAAATCTCTTTTGATGGACCATAAAAGTTGCAATCAAGCAAAGAAATTATATGCACTAATAATTGCTCACTGTGTAGAGTTATCACATGGATTTGAAGATTTACCATGGTGCATAATCAATCACATTCCTCCTTCACACCAAGGAGAGAAAGTGGATGCAAGATTACAGAGAGCAATTTTTGATTTACACTTTGGATTCTATTACTCCTTGGGGACTAAATACTGAGATTGAATGGCATTCTTTTATTTAAAGAATGGATATAGTTACCAATGATGTCACCATCTGAATTATTCTAATTCTGATTGGATTGATAGTAAGAATTTAAGTTCTGACATACTGATGATGTCATCACTAAGGTAATTTCCTGATTGGTAACATCATAGAACATAGGATCCTGGACATTGATGATGTCACTATCTAGAACATTTTCTGATTGGTGCAGAGTTAGAACTATTAGGTTATAAGAAGTAACTTTTTCTTTTGGGGGAGATTTGAACCCATGGAAGATGATGAAAGTATAAGTGATACATGAGCACAATTACTTATTGTGCTAGAAGCTGTGTTCTGTTTTAGTACCGATTTTATACTGCTTTATAGGCTTGAAAATGAACCATCATTGGTTGAAAGTTCTTATCCTCTGATGCAAATATGAGTTTCAAAACATAACATGTGTTGGGATAATGAAAACAGACTTTGAACTCAACCATTAAGATAAGTGAATTAATTTTATTTGCAAAAGGAAAAAGAAGTCTCAAAAAAATGTACAATTTTTGGACTGATGATTAAGAGTAAAACAATGAAGGTCTGATGACTGGGAGTGCTTATGTTGGTCCTTTATAAACACAGTTATATATGATTTATAAATAATTTAAGAAATAAATCTTTGGGAGGTTTGATTGTGTATGCACATGATTAGTGAAGAGACTTTGGAATAGTGTCCATTCTTTTCCATGCAGGATTAATAATTCCGGATTCTTTTTTCTTATTCATTCTAGAAAGATGAACTTTAGATTTATGAACTTTAGACTTACTGATTGACTATGAACTCTGATATTCCAAACACTGAGTTCACCATCTATATCTAGAAGGAAGTTTAAGACATTCTGCACAGCAAGCAAATTCATTTATTCATTAAGAGCACGAGATCTCATCCATACCCTTAACAAATACATCAATTTCCAAAGACCTTTACTTGGGTAAATGGTGTTATACCCAGGCAAAATGGCCTGACTGAATGTTGTCCTCCAAAAATGTTGCTATAAGTCCATGCAGTCCTTATAGCACATGCACGTTTAGCCACATGAAAAAGAAATGTTCCTATGGGTATGTCTAGATTGACAAAGGAAGACAGCATGCACTCTGCGTGAATAAGTAACAGGCACAAATTATGCAGACACTTTTAATGCACACTCTTTGCACCTGCTAATTTTCAAAGGGAAACAATGTAGGTGGTTTCTTTTTGAAAATTTTGCTAAAGTGCACATTGAAAGCACCTGCATAATTTGTAATGAAGTGTTACAGTGTAATGAAGGGTTATTTAAAAATTGCACCTAGTAAGTTACTTAAATGTTCAAATATTTTTAAGCAGTTGCCCAGTTATCAGTGATCAATCCCAGCCAGGGTGCTGCTCATAATGAGTCAAATATGTACAATTAGTTACATACTGCACTGGCACAAACCAAAGTACATTTCTCAAAAGCTTAAAGTGGAATTTTAATACCTGCACGCGGGCATCCATTTGCGTGCGATTCCCAGCATGTGCACATGGACCCGCCGATTTTATAACATGCACACGCCGACGTGCATGTTATAAAATCCACTATCCACATGCACATGTGTGCCTGAATGCCGACTCACTCGCGTAAGGGGGGGGTGGATTTTGGTAGATGCATGCGGCAACACGATAAGCCCTTTCCCCAGTTCCCTCTCAGTCCGCTCTAATAAAGGAGCGGACTGGAAGGGAACTTCCTAAACCTCCTAGCTAACCTGCCTCCCTTTTCCCCTATCCGCCCTGGCCCCTAAAACCACACTAACTACCATTCTTTTTTTGTTTAAATACTTACCTGCTTTCTGCAGCAGCAGTAACTTGTGCGGGCCGGTCGGCTGACGGTGTGTGCTTCATCAGGATGGTGCCTAATGGTGCTGTCCCGGCCTGCTCGTGCCCTGCCCTGCCCCGCCCTGCCCCACCCAGAGCCCGTCCCCGTTCTGCCCCTTTTTCTGCATGCAGCTCTTTGGTGCGTACCTAGAGATATGCGCGTGGTTGCGGGTGTTCGAAAATCCCCGCTGCGCGCACGCGGCCTAGCCATGCATGTATCTCCCGGTTTTCCCTGCGCGTAGGCCCTTTAAAATTAGGCCTTTAGTTGGAAGTTACATGCATAGGCTGGCTGAAAGTACTTATATTCATAAGGAACTAGATATTTGGGGGGCATGTTATGAATCTACAAGTGTAGCTGGCAAGCAAAGAACAATCATAGCTTTTCATCATTGTTTTAAAATGGGTAAAATTTACTTGTATAATTAGTTGCAAAACAACCCAATATTCAAACACAACCAAGTAACCATAGAAAAAGGCTCACCTCCTGTGCATGGAAACCTTTGAGATATTTGAATGTCTCTATCATATCACTCCTATCTTGCCTTTTCTGTACGGTATACATGTTTATGTTTATATCTTTAAGTCTATCCCCATATGCTTTAGAATGAAGACCACTGGCCATTTTAGTAGCCACCCCTCTGGAGTTGGGGAGGGGGAGGAAGAAGAATTAGCAGAGGGCCATGCTGTGGGGAAACTGTAGAGGGCAGTGACAGGATCAGGGTTAAGGGATTGGATAGGGGATATGGGGTGTTGGGAACTGGTGATGATTTTGGCAATTGAAATTTGTGTGCTTATATATCCAATGTGGTAGATAACTAGAGAGAGAGAGAATCTCAAATATTTGAGCAAACTGGATGGGCCAATAGGTCTTTATATGCCATCACTTACTATGTTAAAACAGTTTCTTTAAAATTAAATAAATTCTGCAGTTTGGTAAGGTAAAAATATATATCACAAGCCATAGGGAATTGCATTAGACTGCCTGTTTAGGCTTGGCAAAACTGATAGGGATAGAAAAGAACATTTTGTTTCATGCTGCTATGAACTGCCATATGTTTTTCCTAGAAAATGTAGCTGTCTGATTTCTAGAAACAAGAATCAGATCCAAGGGCATCTGGTTTACTTATGATAAAATGTTTAATTGTCAAATATTGGATTTGTTGGCCATATGATGTGTCTTCAGCTATGTTGTGCTGGCAATGACTTGTCAAGATTCATGATAGCTTTGGGACATGAGTCCACAGACAAGTAGTTCACATTACAGAGTGATTTGTTTGATCTGATGGATCTCTGAGCTGAACAGCATAGCAAAGCTAGAATAGACTTCAGAAGAATATTCTTTTTCCTGATAAGAGTTAATAAGTGTCAGAAACTGCTATGTCATATCAGTTAATAGTATTGTCTTGTGCATAGTACAAACACTAGTACTGCAATAATGATAAGAAAAAAGTACAGCAAATATGATGTAATATAATATATATTTGTTGATACTTCACAAATGTTAATTGGTGCTATTCCTGTATACAAGGAAACATGCTAGGTGTTTTCCCAGACTGACTCAGTATGTGCACTGCATTAAAAGTCATAATTTTGCTCTAATTTAGTATGTGCTGATTTGCTACTGCTAAACTACACATTTAGGATTGTCCGTGAATCAACACTGAGGAACACTGCATATACACTGCATTTAGCTGGCAAGTAGCAACCTATCCTAATGTTCTATAATATACGTACAAATAACACTGGATACAATAACTTAGAACATCATTTTGCTTTGAGCGGCAAATCAATCTCTCTGGATGAATTCCTCTAGAGAGTGCTCCAAAAGGTTTTGCTAATAATGACTTCCATATAGGATGGAATGTAGTAGCAAGGCATGGTTTGCTTTCCTTCTTATAAAAAGTGCCTACAGTCAGTATTTTTATTATAGTGTGCAGAAAAATATTTTCATACAGAATCAAATCGTATACTGCAGAACATGTGGTTAAAATATTAGTTTAATTTATTGGTTTGCTGCACTTAGTTTGAAAGTGCACAATTTACAAAACATCTTTTCCAAAAAGGCATAAAGAAGTAGCCATGGAATTTTATAAGATACATTACAGTTTGTTTGATACTACTTTGAACAACAGTAATACTGCATTTATTTGGAATATTAAACATCTTACAAGTTTAATTTTGCAGATTCTGAAACTTTGCATCAAGAGCCTCTTGAAAAGAGAATTATTTGGGAAGCTACTGACATTTCTGAGGGATGGATAGGGATTGTAGAGCTGGGCAGTTCAGTGGAAGGACAGACTAGATAGTCTGTATGGTCTCTGAGATGCAGGCAGAAGAGTAGTTCCGGTGGCTGGTTGAGGTCTAGCTGGGCGGCAAGCAAGAAGGGTCATGATCCAGGGTGAGGTTGAGACAGGCGGCAAGTAAGAGTAAATGAGGCACAGTCTATGGCCAGTTATGAGAGATCAGTTCAAGGGCAGGAAGGTTAGGGAAGAGGAAGGTAAGGCTGAAGATGGAGGCAAGGCTGGGCAGGCTGAAGAGACAAAGGCAAGGCTGGCCAATCTGAAGGCAAGGCAAGGGTAAGAGTATAGTGATAGGAATATACTACCGTCCACCTGGACAAAATGGTCAGACAGATGATGAAATGCTAAGAGAAATCAGGGAAGCTAACCAATTTGGCAGTGCAATAATAATGGGAGATTTCAATTACCCGAAGAATCCAAAGAAGCAAAACCTTGCACATCCGTAAGTACTAAGGAAACATGGTGCAGGACAAATCTCAATTCCACCAGAAATTCCAATTTCTATATTTCTTGTTTATTTCAAAATATTCAGCATACTGGCAGTTGCCAGTTGAACATCTTGAAATGCTGAATATTTTGAAATAAACAAGAAATATAGAAAGTGGAATTTCTGGTGGAATTGAGATTTGGCCTGCACCAGATTTCAATTACCCCAATATTGTCTGGGTAAATGTAACATCAGGACTTGCTAGAGACATAAAGTTCCTGGATGTAATAAATGACTGCTTCATGGAGCAATTGGTTCAGGAACCAAGAGAGGGAGCTATTTTAGATTTAGTTCTTAGTGGAACGCAGGATTTGGTGAGAGAGGTAACTGTGGTGGGGCCACTTGGCAACAGTGATCATAATATGATCAAATTTGAACTAATAACTGGAAGGAGGACAATAAGTAAATCGGCAGCTCTAACAGTAAACTTTCAGAAGGGAAACTTTGATAAAATGATGATAAATAGAAAAAAAACCAAAAGGTGCAGCTGCAAAGGTTAAAAGTGTTCAACAGGCATGGACATTGTTTCAAAATACAATCCTAGAGGCGCAGTCCATATGTATTCCACACATTAAGAAAGGTGGAAGGAAGGCAAAACGATTACCATCATGGTTAAAAGGTGAGGTACAAGAGGCTATTTTAGCCAAAAAAAATCCTTCAAACATTGGAAGAAGGATCCATCTGAAGAAAATACGATAAAACATAAACATTGTCAAGTTAAGTGTAAAACATTGATAAGACAGGCGAAGAGAGAATTTGAAATGAATTTGGCCATGGAGGCAAAAACTCATAACAAAAACTTTAAAAAATATATCCAAAGCAAGAAACCTGTGAGGGAGTCGGTTGGACCATTAGATGACCGAGGGGTTAAAGGAGCTCTTAGGGAAGATAAGGCCATTGCAGAAAGACTAAATTAATTCTTTGCTTCAGTGTTTACTAATGAGGATGTTGGGGAGATACCAATTCCAGAGATGGTTTTCAGGGGTGATGAGTCAGACGAACTGAATGAAATCACTGTGAACGAGGAAGATGTAGTAGGCCAAATTGACAAACTAAAGAGTAGCAAATCAACTGGACTGGATGGTATGCATCCTAGGATACTGAAGGAACTAAAAAATGAAATTTCTGATCTATTAGTTAAAATTTGTAATCTACCATTAAAATCATCCATTGTACCTGAAGACTGGAGGGTGGCCAATGTAACCCCAATATTTAAAAAAGGCTCCAGGGGCGAACCAGGTTAACTATAGACCGGTGAGCCTGACTTCAGTGCTGGAAAAAATAGTGGAAACTATTCTCAAGATCAAAATTGTAGAGCATATAGAAAGACATGGTTTAATGGAACACAGTCAACATGGATTTACCCAAGGGAAGTCTTGCCTAACAAATCTGCTTCATTTTTTTGAAGGGGTTTATTTATTTATTTATTTATTTATTTATTTAACATTTTTTTATATACCGACAGCCGTTTGCACATCGTATCGGTGTACATTTAACTCAGAACTAACAGGCACAGCCTTTACATGGAACAGAACATGGCTTTCTGTAAAATTAAAAAGCTAAACAGGTATTACAACAGAGAAAGTAATCAAATTAATAATAGAGAAATAATGTACAATATATTTACAATGGAGACGAGAGTGATATGGACAAGTGGCTTTCATATATCAAGTGGAGGGAGTATTGGGAAAGTAGGCTTGTTGAAAAAGCAAAGTTTTTAGTTTCTTTTTGAATTTTGGGGTGGATGTTTCTGTGTGGATATCTGGAGGGAGGGAGTTCCAGAGAGTGGGGGCGGCGAGGGAGAAGGCTCTATTCATTGTATATTTTAGCTTGTAGGGTTTGATAGAGGGGGAGTGGAGTGTTCCTTGGAGGGCAGGACATGTGGATCTAGTGGAGGAGCGAGGCAGGGGGGGGGGGGGGCGCTGAGCCAATAGGGATAGAGTTTTGAACAGGATACGTGATTGGACTGGTAGCCAGTGGAGTTCAATGAGTGTAGGAGTGATGTGATCTCTTTTTCTGTGTTAGTAAGGATACGTGCAGCAGTGGTCTGTAAGAGCTGTAATGGTTTGGTGTGGTTGGAGGGGAGGCCAAGGAGGAGAGCATTACAGTAATCGATTTTGGACAAAATGATAGATTGAAGTACAGTGCGAAAGTCAGAGAAGTGCAGGAGGGGTCTGAGTTTTCTGATAGTTTGTAGTTTGAAATAACAGTCAAGATAGCTTTGATGTAGGGTTTGAAGGAGAGTTGATTATCAAGAGGAACACCAAGGTTACGGATGTGTGGGTGGAAGGAGGAGGAAGACTAAGATGGGGGAGGAGAAGAAAGGGGTAGTTTAGTGGAAATGATTAGGAGTTCCGTCTTTTGGGGGTTGAGAACAAGGTGCATGCCAGTGAGGAGTTTGTTTATGGCGGTCAGGCATGATTCCCAGTTTTGGAGAGCTGAGTTAAGAGAGTCAGAGAATGGGAAGAGGATTTGCACATCATCTGTGTAGATGAAGTATGTGATGCCAAGATTAGTGAGGAGGGTGGTAAGAGGAAGCATGTAGATGTTAAATAAGGTAGAGGAGAGAGAGGAGCCCTGGGGAACGCCCTGATCCATATTAATGGCATCAGATTCGTTGTTATCTAGGAGAACTGAGAATTGGCGATTTTGTAGGTAGGATTTGAGCCAGGAGAGTGCAATTCCAGTGATACCAATACTGTTGAGGATATTAAGTAGGATGGTATGGTTAACTGTATCGAACGCTGCAGAGATGTCTAATATGGCAAGGAGGTAAGAGGTACCTGTGTCAGTTCCCTTGATAATGGTGTCAGTAAGGGAGAGGAGTAAGGTCTCTGTGCTCAGATGCCTATGAAAGCCATGTTGTGTGGGGGGTAGAATGTTATGTTGTTCAATGTAGTTGGAAAGGCGAGAATTAACAAGCTTTTCTAGAATTTTAGCGAGGAGGGGAAGGTTGGAAATGGGTCTGAAATTGGAGAGGGAGGAGGGGTCAAGAGTAAGTTTTTTAAGGATAAGTTTTACTACAGCATGTTTGAGTGAATTGGGGACCAAGCCCTGTTATAGTGAGCAGTTCAGTATGAGTGACAAGGGTTTGGAAATAGTTTTAGGAATGGAGAGAAGGAGTTTAGACGGGATGGTTTCAGTGGGATGGGAGGAAGGTTTCATTTTTTTTAGGTTTTCTATTTCAAGGGAGGAGGATGTGTCAAAGGTAGACAAGGTTGCAGAGATGGAGTTGAGGGCGGGTAGGTTCACATCAATGGGGTTAGGAGAGAAGTGTGCAGTGAGGGAGGAGACTTTGTTTTTAAAGAAGTGTGCGAGTTCATTGCAGCGGTTCTTAGAGGTGGGATTGCGTTGAGGAGGAAGTGGTAAGGTCTTTGATCAATGTAAAGAGGGCTCTGGGATTATGTTGGAAACCATGTATCTTCTTGGAATAGTATTCTCGTTTGGTGACGAGGATGGTGTTTCTGTATTCGTGCATAAGTTGGTAGTATGATGTCCTGTGTGCTGGGGAGGCGAGTTTGCGCCAGCATCATTCAGCCTTTCTAAGGCGGGACTTGAGATTTCTAAGCTCGGGTGAAAACCAAGGTTTTTTATTAGGATGGGCTGCTTTGATTGTTTTTGTCGTAATGGGGCAGAGAATGTGGGTAAAGGTGAACCAGTAGATGTAGTGTATTTGGATTTTCAGAAGGCGTTTGACAAAGTCCCTCATGAGAGGCTTCTAAGAAACTAAAAAGTCATGGGATAGGAGGCGATGTCCTTTCATGGATTACAAACTGGTTAAAAGACAGGAAACAGAGAGTAGGATAAAATGGTCAATTTTCTCAGTGGAAAAGGGTAAACAGTGGCATGCCTCAGGGATCTGTTCTTGGACCGGTGCTTTTCAATATATATATAAATGATCTGGAAAGGAATATGATGAGTGAGGTTATCAAATTTGCGGATGATACAAAATTATTCAGAGTAGTTAAATCACAAGCAGATTGTGATACATTATAGGTGGACCTTCCAAGACTGGAAGATTGGGCATCCAAATGGCAGATGAAATTTAATGTGGACAAGTGCAAGGTGTTGCAAATAGGGAAAATTAACCCTTGCTGTAGTTACACGATGTTAGGTTCCATATTAGGAGCTACCACCCAGGAAAAAGATCTAGGCATCTTAGTCGATAATACTTTAAAATCATCGGCTCAGTGTGCTGCAGCAGTCAAAAAAGCAAACAGAATGTTAGGAATTATTAGGAAGGGAATGGTTAATAAAACAGTAAATGTCATAATGCCTCTATATCGCTCCATGGTGAGACCGCACCTTGAATACTGTGTACAATTCTGATCGCCGCATCTAAAAAAAGATATAGTTGCGATGGAGAAGGTACAGAGAAGGGCAACCAAAATGATAAAGGAGATGGAACAGCTCCCCTATGAGGAAAGAGGTTAGGGCTGTTCAGCTTGGAGAAGGGACTGCTGAGGGGGGATATGATTGAGGTCTTTAAGATCATGAGAGGTCTTGAATGAGTAGATGTGACTCGGTTATTTTTCACTTTCGAATAATAGAAGGACTAGGGGACATTCCATGAAGTTAGCAAGTAGCACATTTAAGACTAAGCGGAGATTCCACCAGGCGCTGTTACAGAGGGGCAGCCCACTACCATCGGGCACTTAAAGAAAACTACATCTTGTGAGAAAAAGACACAAAAAAATAGTAAAAATGAACTGATGTTAAAAGAGAAAATCAGCGATGTGAAGACCCGCCCCCCCCCGACGTCATGACGACCAGCCAGGGGCGACCCGATTAACGGCGCGATTACACCAGGCGTCGCGTGCCGGGCGTGACAAAGGGGTTTTCCCCTTTGTGCTCCCCTTCATGCTAACCTTTGTGCTCCTTCTAATATAATTATATTTATGTTTATGTTAATAATTTAACTTTTATTAATGTTATTTAGCTTTTTGCTTTGTTTAAAATTATTTCATTATTGACGTTTAATGTATTAGACTAAGGAATTTTACTTCCTGCTCATTCTGTTTCATTGTAAACCGGTTTGATATGCATTTTATGCAGGAAAATCGGTATAAAAAAAACTAAAAATAAATAAATAAATAAAATTCTTTTTCACTCAACGCACAATAAAGCTCTGGAATTTGTTGCCAGAGGATGTGATTAGTGCAGTTAGTGTAGCTGGGTTCAAAAAAGGTTTGGATAAGTTCTTGGAGGAGAAGTCCATTAATGGCTATTAATCAATTTTACTTAGGGAATAGCCACTGCTATTGATTGCATCAGTAGCATGGGATCTTCTTAGTGTTTGGGTAATTGCCAGGTTCTTGTGGCCTGTTTTGGCCTCTGTTGGAAACAGGATGCTGGGCTTGATGGACCCTTGGTCTGACCCAGCATGGCAATTTCTTATGTTCTTAAGGCTGGAAGGTAGAAGGCGAGGCTGGAAGGCATGGAGGAAGCAGCAACTCGCACTAGTAGCTTCCTAAATAACTCTCTTTTCAAGAGACTCTTTGTTAACTTTTACTGTAATTGATTAATTTTAGGTTAATATAGTGTATTTAGGTTATTTGGGAACAAATATTTAACCTTTTCTTCTGCTATATCTCTCCAGATACAAAGTTTCTGAATTTGTAAAATTAAACTTGTAAGATGTTTAATATTCCAAATAAATGCAGTACTACTGTAGCTCAAAACTGTAACATATCTTATAGAAGTCCATGGCTATTTCTTTATGCCTTTTTGAACAAGATATTTTTTAAATTTGTGATTTTGGCAAATATTAAATTGTGCACTTTCAAACTAAGGCCTAGATTTTCTAAAACACCACGGCATTGTGAATCGCACGGTCCAGGGGAGCGAAGCGGCAGGCAGGCCTGCGATAGCCGGCAGCAATTGCACCTCCTTGGTGCGATCGCTGCCGGCTTTCGCACCCAATAGCGCCATCGAAAAAGGTGGTGCTGTTGGGCGCGAAATTGGAAGCGAAAAGGCTCCTTACCTTTTTGCCGTCCACGCTGTCTTCGCAGTGTCCACCCTGGTGCCGCCCCGACTTCTCCCCTTCCAGTGGTTACTCCTCCCCGATGTAGCTATCACACGCGAAAAGTCCCTTTTCGCATGCCCTAGCTTTAGAAAACAACTCCCTAAGTGCAGCAAACCAATAAGTTAAACTAATGTTTTTACCACATGTTCTGCAGTATACGATTTGATTCTGTATGAAAATATTTTTCTGCACAATATAATAGTAATATTGACTGTAGGCACTTTGTAAAAGAAAAAGGAAAGCAATCCTTGCCTTGCTACTACATTCCATCCTATATGGAAGTCATTATTAGCAAAACCTTTTGGAGCACTTTCTAGAGGAATTCATCCAGAGAGATTATTTGTTTGATTAGCTGCTCAAAGCAAAATGATGTAAGTTATTGTATCTGTAAAATTAAGTTTCAAAAAAGTCCAAGGGCTTTCCCAAAAACATTCTTTGCAACTCTATAGTTATTAGCAGGAAGCAGGAATGCCGATAGATAGTATCCAAAATAAAAGCAGACAGTAAAAACAAACTTTGTTACCACAGAAGCAACTAGAGTTTCAAATAGATCATGAGCTGGTAAATGTAACAGTACCCCACTTCCTAAGCTTCTTCCCCATGTCCGAAGCTTGAGTTTGGAGGGAGATTTCCTGTGGAAGTCCCTTATTAGATGTGGAGTTTGGAGGTTAGTGGCAAGCTCCCATGAGTTTTCTTCTGGGTAAAAGTGCTTCCAGGTGATGAGATACTCAAGTTTGTTCTGCTTCCTGCAGGAATCCAAGATTTCTTCTTCTTCAAGTTGTATGTCTTCTTCTACTGTCACATCTCAGGGTGTGAGAGGCTTTCTAGAGGGCCAGGAAAGGATTTGTAGGGAGACATGGAAAATGTTGTGGACCTTTAATGTTTTGGGAAGCTTCAATTGGTAAGTAACAGGACCCAGTTGCTGTTGGATGGGTAGGGTTCAATAAATCATGGAGCTAGTTAAAGTAAGGGACCTGGAGACGAAGATGCTGGGTATTCAGCCATACCAGATTGCCCTCCTTGAACTGTGGTGGTGGTCTACATTTGATGCCTGTGTATTTCTTGGCTTGGGAAGCTGCTTATGATATCAGTTGGGTAGTCTGGGTCCAGAGATTGTGGAGTTATTTGGCCATGAGGTGAGCTGCTGGGCAGTCCATGGTGAGAGGTAGTGGAAGTGATATCCGTGGGTGTTTTTCCATACACAATCTGAAATGGAGAGGAATGCAGTTGTCTTATAGTGTTTGTCTATAATGTTTATGAAGTGGCTATATGTTTTGTTTAAATGGAGGTATGTTTCTTAAGATGTTTTTATAATTATGAATATTTTTACTGTAAACCAATCAGTAATTGCTGGGTGGCACATAAATGTTTGAAATAAATAAATATATAGTGGCACTACTTATATGGTTGTTATGGGAAACTTCTGCCCACAAGAATAGAAGAGCCCAATTATCTTGCCTTCAGTTGACATACAGCCTGAGGAAGGTCTTGAGGATCTGGTTGATTCTTTCAATCTGCCCATTGCCCTGAGGGTAATAAACTGTAGTGAATTCCAGAGAGATGCCAAATTTGTGGCGGAGAAACTTCCAATAGTGGGCTGTAAATCTGTTGGACAGATTGTGAGATAGCAAGCCATGCAATTGGAAAACATGTTAAAGGAAGATGTGGACTAGTTCAGGAACCTAGGGTAGCCCAGCAAGAGGTACAGGTTATTCAACCAAGAGCATCGAGGAGGCTCTTGGTTGTATGACAGACTTCAGGAAGGACAGGACTTCAGGAAGATCTGAAGGTGAGGACATCAGGAGGGTCAGGCGACAAAGACATCTGAAGACAAAGACTTAGGATCCGGCGAGAGACCAAACATGGAACGAAGATGCAGATGAAGGATCAGGAAGACAAGGGAATTCCCATGAAGAACAGAGTGCCTAGAAGAAGCGGAGCTGGATGTCAGGAACTCCTGGACTGAAGAGCTGGAATGGAGGATCCAGGAGCAGACTGACTCCTTGCAAAGGCAAGGAGGAACTGAAGGCTGAGCCCTTTTGTAGGGCTGAAGAGGAACACCCAAGATGACATCACGAGGAGGAGCCAGGAGGACTGGCCCTTTAAGTAGGCTGAAGAGGCATGGCCCCACACCTAAGGAGGCAGGACCAGGGACAGCAGCCATGCTGAGAGAAAGGAGCTGAAGCAGGTTGGAGGCGGCTCCAGCCGCTGAAGAGAGGACTGAGAGTGGCTCCAGCTGCATGAAGCACCAGCAGCGGCCTCCAAGCCACGAAGAGGAGCCACAAGAAGAGGAAGGCGATGGTGGCACTTCCTGCCGTGAGAATGGCACAGACATCAGCGGTTCCCTGCCACGAAAACTGAGGGCTTCAGGGTGGCCTCCAGGCCACAAGGAACAGCGCTGGCAGCCTCCTGGCCGAAAGGGACCATGGCAGTGGCGGTTCCAGGCTACGACAGCAGCAGCTCCTGCTGCAAAGGCAGGAAGCTTCAGAGTGGCCTCCAGGCTGCATGGAAACGGCATCTGCGGTCTCCTTGCCGCAAGAAGGATAGGCGGCGGGCCCGCTGCGGAGCACAGCGTTGATTCCAGGCTGCAACAGCAGCAGCGAAGCAAGCTGGCTGGCAGAAGGTGAGAGGCTGCTTGTGGGCTTGTCCCACAAGCAGAATGGTAACACTTGAAGAATGGTCTAGGATTAGGCAGCTAAGATTTAATGCTAAAAAATGCAGACTTATGCATTTAGGCTGCAAAAATCTAAGGATGACGTTCAGTATTGGGCGTGAAATTTTTCTAAACATGAAAGAAGAGCAGAATTTGGCGGTGATCATATCTGATGATTTTAAGGTGGTCAAACAGGTAGATAAATTGATGATAAAAGCCAGAAAGATGCTTGGCTGCATAGGGATAGGAAGGGTCAGCAGAAAAAAGAAGGCAATATTGCCCCTATATAGATACTGGTGAGATCTCATTTGGAATACTGTATACAGTTCTGGAAACTGCACCTTCAAAAGGATATAAATTGGTTGTAGTCGGATTAGAGGGTGACTACTAAAATAGTCGTTCTAAAACATATGGAGATAAACTAAGGATCTAAACATGTATACCCTAGAGGAAAGGCAAGGTACAGTATGATAGAGACATTTAAATAACCCCAAGCATTCAATGCACATAATCAAACTGCTTTCAAAGGAAAGGAGGCTCTAGAAATATTTCCTTACAGAGAGAGTGGTGGAGACAAAAACAGTATTTGAATTCAAGAAAGCGTGGGGATTTCTGAGAGTGATGGGAATTGTAAAGCTGAATTAGTTGATGTGGAACATCATGTGGACAGACTAGATAGGTCATATGACCTTTTCCTGCCATCATGTTTCTATGTTCTGCCATTTTTATTGTTCCCACATGCATCTGTCCCTCTCATGGTGCTTTGGGAAACGCCTACCTCTTCTGGTACCATTTTGACACTCTCATGAATTGTATAAAATTGCCTGATGAACAGGATTTGAAGGCTTTTAGAAAAAAAAATGAAAGTGCAATGCTCCGACACAGCGGCAATGGCCGTTGTGTCGGAGGCCTCTGGCCCTGCCCCCACCCCGCCCCCGGATCGGCCCTTTAGTAAAGCCCCGGGGCTTACACACATCCTGGGGCTTTACGTGTGTCGCCAGGCCTTTTTAAAATAGGCCCGGTGCACGTAATCCCCACCCCCCCATGCACATAGGCCCTATGTGTGTGCCCACACTACTGGGAGTATTATAACACTGAAACCCCCTAGCTTAGTGTCATACCCCTCACTCTAAGCCTTGGGGTGTTGATGAGACACTTCTTGCCACATTGTTCTGCACCTGTGGCTTAGGGTTTTAATGCTAGTGCTCCTCTTTTTGTTCTGCACCTCTCTTGGTACCTTTGAATGCCTTTGTCTCCTGCTGTCTTCAGATTCCCTTACAGTATTTGTTGACTATTGGTCTTGTCTGGTATTTAGCCTTCAACAGATTAGGCTGCATTCCCAAGCAAACTAACTAAGAGATCCCTATGAGCCATGATACAATACCTGCCTAACATCATCCAAGGTCTGAGCACCCAAGTTGCATCAAGTAGACAGTCTTATGTATAAGACTAATCCGTTGATGCATCCTAGGGAATTGCTGATTTTGTAAATTTGTTAATTTTTTATTCTCAGTTTTTTAACACAGTTCCTATCAATTTCTCTCTCTCCCCTAGCACTTCACTACCTTTCTCCTTCCCGCAACTTCTGCGCTTACTGTCACCTGACCCCCATCCCCTCCTTTTTCCTTCACTGCTCCACCTCCCCCCTCCCTGTTATTTGTAATTTCCTCTTCCTCCTTTACAATGTTGATTGTGAACCGGCATGATATGTCCTATGAATGTCAGTATATTTTAAAAGCATTTAAATAAATAAATAAATAAATAAATAAATATACCTCGTTTCCTCCACCTACCTGATGGAGAATAATTGGTGCTACACTGTCTTGTTGTATTGGGCACAGCAAAGGGGAAATCTATCTCCAGACCTGAACTCTGGCATTTTTTCCACATTGATGTCATAGGAAAATCCTATCAGCACCAATGTGGACCTCTTACAGATATTTGCTTTAGCTTCTCCCTGCCCAGGGAACGTAAGTTCATCATCTTCTTCCTACATGATTAGATTTGACTTTTGAACAAAAAAATAGATGTGTGAAATAAGGTAAATCCTGTTCACTCCTTGATTATTCAATATATAATTGCAAACTTCAAAGTCCAAACTAAGTAATTTAATTGTAATACAAATTAGATTCAATACAGTCTCCCCTATGCTTCAATATGGTCCCTGACCCTGTACTTTCTCCAGTGCAACTATATCTTTTTAAGATGTGGCAAGCAGAATTGCACACAGTATTCAAGGTGCAGTCTCACCATGCTTTCCGTATTCCGACTCAGCTCTCCAAATGCCTTTTTCCTAGTGCCGGTAAAAGTATGTTGAAAATGAGATTTTGCACGCATTTTTACACATATAACCCCTTAACTGATTTTCAAAGTGCACAGAGCTTATTTTTTTTAATGTAAATAGCTTTGAAAACCAAGCCTTGAATAGAAAAGAGATAGTTTAAACCCAGCCTGTAGTGGAAACCTGGTATGAAGGGACATATTTACCATACATACCCACAGAGGGCATTAGAGGTCTAAAAGGGAGGGGTAATATACTTGGTGAGAAACTGAAGACTCCCAGAAAAAGAATGTGTTCTGCAGGACTACAAATTCCAGCAGTCTTTGAGAAAGGTGGCACTGGGGGTGGAGCCTCTAAAGTGCAGGATGAGTGGAGACTCCCAACATACATAAGAAGGGTTAAAAATATATGTTGCCCCAGACAAGAAAACCAGCTGAGAGTAGCAGCAGGGGTTTTTCTTTTCAATGTTTCTTGTAGAAAAGGACACAGATGTTGATCACCCTGGAAGAGAATTTGTTTCAGTGTGTCTTGAAGACAGTGGACAAACTATAAACCTGTGAGTCAAAAAAATTACTATTGAACAGTGAATGATGCAGCAGATTGCTTTGCTGACAGTGGGGGAAGGGAATTTTCCTCAGCTGCAGAAACACAGCAGGCACAAGCCAAGGAACTGAAAATCATAAATAATGTTTGTACTGCTGATGGTGGAGGAGGGGATTTTTTCTCACTTGCAGGACTACTTTCTCTATTATATCAGACCCCGATGCAATGCAATCTGGTGTACTAGGCTGTGTGCATGTTAGTGCATGGTTGAACACGTTTTTTTGTGCGTTCCACTCTAATCCTGATTTGACAAGGAGTTTTGCACATGAAAAATGTGTTCATAAAAATGATGTGCACAGAAAAAGATTTTGATTTGGTTTTGTTCATTCTGTACATTCAGCTCAGTATTTTTTTCATTTAGTTAGGGGCCATAAAAAATTATTTGTTTATGCCTGTCATTTGGTGATTTGTTTTCCATCGAAAACAATGGTGGAAGCAATGCATCCTATTTTGAGCTCTAAAATAGAGGCTTTTTTTCTTAGGCCTATATTGATTACTCTCTGCCTAGCTTGATTGAAGCTAGGTAGAGAGTACATTGTACAAATCAACTCCTCATTTACCTTTCATCGCTCCCAATGACAGAAAACTACAGTGATGTCAACTTTGCTGTTCGTATCTCTGTGTATGTAAAATTGCCTCCCCCAAACCCCATCCCGTGTTAAAAGTGCAGCCTCTTACAGTGGTATAAATAGCAAAGTTACATATTGGTCTCTCTCTCTCTCTCTCGACTTGCAGGCAGACATTAACAGAGGGAAGATCAATCCAAGGCACTATGATGGAGCAAATCAGTCCAGATCCATCAACACCCCGAGGTACTATGAGAGAGGCAAAGCAGCACCAAGAGTGGGAAAATATTCCTAGGCTTCAAAAGAAGGGCAAATAACACCAATAGCAAGACGACCCCAAGGCACCATAAAATAGGAAAAGTATCCCACAAGTGGTGACCTGAAGCCAGGGAAATCACAGGAGAAGGTCTGTAGTGGTTTTAACATGCAAATAGGACTTCAGACCTGGGTATAGGGCAAAAGACTAATAAGCCAACTAGAAGTCTGAAGACAGTGGGTAAATGTGAATCGATTATTTACTCTTTCAAATAATCAAAAACTAGGGGATACTCCTTGAAATTAGTAAGTAGCACATTTAAAACAAATCAGAGAAAATTCTTTTTCACTGAATGCAGAATTAAGTTCTGGAATTCAATGCAAGAAGATGTGATAATGGCAGCTAGAATAGCTGAGTTTAAAAAATGTTTGGACATGTTCTTAGAGAAGTCCATAAACTGTAATTAACAAGATAGACTTGGGAAAAACCACTATCCCTGGATGTTAGCAGCATGGGATCTGTCTACTGTTTGGGATCCTGCCACATACTTGGATTGGCCACTGTTGGAACTGGATACTGGACTTGATGGACCTTTGGTCTGACCCAGTATGGCCCTTCTTATGTTCTTGTATTCTTATGACAGGGCGAAGTCAGAGGAGGAAGAGGTCCTGTAAGAAGAAAATTAGTTATGCCTGGTCATGATCTAGGGTCTGCCCCAGCCAAATGAGTTGAGGAGGCTTGTATACTTTCTTTCAGCCCAGACCTTCAACCCCACCTCTGAGGACTCAGATTGGTCTCATGGTTTCATAAGAGATCTCTGGGGCTATTGGAGTGTTCCCCAGTATCTTGAGGGCTGTGAACCATGTTGTAGAACCTGGATGAGGAAGATCTATAACTATGAGTATCTGTGAAGCAACTTTGCTGAACCTGTTTGGTAGTAGTTGTAATATATATGTGAAAGATAAGAAGAATATTCTGACCTGGACTGGACAGACTGAATACAGTAAACCTCCTGTTATATGGTTTTCTTTAAGTTAATGAAGATGAAAAGAACCTGTTACCTGTTATGTTATGAATAAACCCTGCAAAAAATGAGAAGAGACCTATGCTTCCAACTCTGTGGCTGGGAGCCTGACAGGTCCACAGTAGTGTTGATGTGCAAATCGTACCTCAAACTTTGGTATATGGCAAAAGACAAATCTAAAAAATATAGGTGGAGTAAATAATTCACACATAAAGCAACAGAACAAAAAATAAATGTGTGAAATAAGGTAAATACTGTTCACGCCTTGAATATTCAATAAATAATTACAAACTTCAAAGTCCAAACTAAGTAACTTAATTGTAATATAAATTAGATTCAATACAGTCCCTCCTATGAGGAAAGGCTAAAGAAGTTAGGGCTGTTCAGCTTGGAGAAGAAATGGCAGAGGGGGAATATGATAGAGGTCTACAAAATCATGAAAGTACTTGAACAGGTAAATGTGAATTGGTTATTTACTCTTTTGGACAATACAAGGACTAGGAGGCACTCAATGAAGTTAGCAAGTAGCACATTTAAAACAAATCAGAAAAATATTATTTTTCACTCAACACACAATTAAGATCTGGAATTCATTGGCAGAGGATGTGATTAAGGTAGTTAGTGCAGCTCGGTTTAAAAAAGGTCTCGATAATTTCCTTGAGGAGAAATCAATAAACTGCTATTAATCAATAGGGAATAGCCACTGCTTGCTTCTGGCATTAATAGCATGGATCTGTTTAATGTTTGGATACTTGCCTTGAGACTTGGATTGACCACTGTTGGAAAGAGGATACTGAGCTTAATAGATCCTTGGTCTGACCCAGTATGGCATATCTTATGTTCTTATGTTAAGCATTTATATATATACTTTCGATTCTTGAACGTATGCCAGTAAATGTACACATAAGAGCAGGTGTAACTTCCTGCATGTATGTGTACACGTGTACTGGACAATCCCCAAATTCTCAAAGTGGATGTACTTTGTACTCAAAACTTTAGCCTTGAAAATTATCCTTCCCATATGCAGGGTTTATACCCTCCATCATACAGATATATAAAAAAAATGTAATGAAATATCCTAAAATAAAACCTGCTTGGAACTGGAGTTGGACATGCCATTCTGTTTCCACTTTCTCTGCCAGCACCTCTACCATTAGCTTGTGCTGTTGAAACTTCAGAAAGAGATGTGTCGGTGGCGGAGGGTGTTGAAGAAATAACCCATTTTTGCTGCTGATTCATTGTCGCACAATGGTTTCTATTGCAGTATCTGTAACAATGGCATCAGCTCTCACTATCTTTGTCATTCCCAAATTGTTATTTGCTCTTTTCCATGTAAACCCATTTCCATTTAGGACACTGTTATTTCTTGCAATGGCAGATATTTATTTATTTCTGAATCTTTTGCCTGCAGTGGTATGGTGGCTTTGTTTCCATGATAAATGAGAATTTCTAAGTCCTTCTATGTACTGTTACCAGTATTTTAACATCCTTCCATCATCATCTTAATGTAGTTGGTCTTAGATATGGGAGTAGGCATAGCAAGGTCTCTTCTTCCTTCTCATCAGCAACATCAGAGTTCTGTTTTTCCTTCTTTGTCGGTTGTTCTATCTCTGAACTTGCCATAGTAGCAGGGCTGGTGCGTCCATTAGGCGAACTTCAGCAGTCACCTAGGGCGTCGAACCGTAGAGGGCGCCAAAGAGCAGCCACGAGGTGCCGCAAGCAGGGCCTGTCCCGCTGGCGGCAAAGAGAAACAGAGACCGTGTGCTTCTCAAGACTGCAAGCAGCCCTGAGAAGCACACAGTCGGTGCCGAAACAGGTGGTGGGGGGGGGGGGCGACCGGGGAGGGGCAGGCGGGAGTGGCAGTGCAAGGGTCTTCTAGGGTGCCCAATACCCTTACACCGGCCCTGCATAGTAGTGTAGGATAATTTGCAGAGTTAGGTTTACCATCTGCTATAGGATCAATAACACCAATTACTTTTATGGAAACAATTAAGTGTACCATTTAAAAAATTGCGGAATTGATTTGAAACAGGGTTATAAAGGTCAAGAACCTATTTGAAATTCATTGATTATAACTGTTTTCCCCTGAATTCTAAATGGTACTGAACTATTTTTAAAAGCAGTGGCAAAATCTGAATCTGCCTTTTAAAGAGTTTAGCTTGGCTGCTCTAGATGGTCACAAAGAGGCTTGTGAATGCAGCAGGAGTAGCTATCAAGTCTCTGACTTAGACTGTATAATGCAAAATTAAAGATTAGTTTAGTAACAAAAAAATAATAAAGTAGAACGTTACCTCTTGCTCTGATTCAGATTAGGTGGATGGTGTATACTCTGCATAAGACAGGATGTGGAAATGAGCTTATTCAATAATTCAGACAGTGCAAGATGCTATTCTGGCATTAAGGGGATATTCTTCAAACTTCCCACCTAGGTGCAAAGTGCACATGCACTTTGTATCCGAGGACCTTTTACCTAATTTTCAAAGGGAAAGTACTGCATGTTTTTCCTTTGAAATTTGCAACAGGCACAGAGTACCTGTTAACTTCGTGCCTTCTTTAGACGTGGATTAAATTAAAATGGAAAATAACATATATACCTCTAGATTCATAAAATTGCTATAAATAATATTGTGTAAATAGCGGTAACTCTACAATTTTCCTAACCATGCAATGCACAGTACAGTAACGCAAACAAACAAGCTAGCTAGAGACTGCATTGTACAAATTAACTCCTCTTAATGGTACCGTTCAGCGATTCAAATGCTAGAAATTCATCAGTCATATCAAATTTGCAGTTAATACCTCTGAGAGTGAATGTAAAACCAATCCCCCAAACCCACCCCGAGTTGAAAGTGACCCCTCTTTCAGATACTTGAAAAACTTTAATGATCCAAAGACAATGACAAACCTTTTACGTCAGAAAAAAATCAGCAGAACCAGAGGTCATGAGCTGAGGCTCCAGGGAGGAAGACTAAGAACCAATGTCAGGAAGTATTTCTTCACGGAAAGGATGGTGGATGCCTGGAATGCCCTTCCGGAGGAAATGGTGGTCTAAAACTGTGAAGGACTTCAAAGGGGCGTGGGATAAACACTGTGGATCCATCAAGTCTAGAGGGCGTGAATAAAGAGGAGGCAGCAAAACACTGCACGGAGTGGCAGTAGCCACAGAGGCATTCACGGAGCGGGATGCCAGTGGTTGGTGTTCCACCTTCACGGAGCGGAAGGATGGAGGGCTGCCATCTCCAAAAAAAACAAAAAAAAAACCAGGGGTGGGTAAGAGTATGGGGCAGGGGTGTGGCCTGCTTGTTGCAGCAGTTGCTACTCTAATTGAGCTGGATGTTCACTTGGATGCAGATTCGGTGCTGCTCTCTACATTGGTGGTGGGGTGGAAGGGAATTAGGGCTGGAGGGTACTGGAAGCCAATAGTAACAGGTGGGAGAGAGTAAAAGTTAAAAAAAAAAAGGATAAAGTACGTAGCTTGCTGGGCAGACTGGATGGGCCGTTTGGTCTTCTTCTGCCGTCATTTCTATGTTTCTATGTTTCTATGTACATATATAGCATGTCATAGTAATTCTGTACAGAGGTTCTCTCTTACTCCCTCCATTCTCCCCACTAATGCAGAAAGAACACACACCAAAAAGTTGTAGTTGTTTCTGACATCAACACCTGCATTAGTGTGCATTACCAGCAGATCCTTATTTCTATTAACTCCTCTCACTTACATACTAAATGTAAAATTTGCATACTAACATGCATTGCAATATTTATCACATGCATTAGGGCCTTAATGCGAATTGAAAAGTGACCCTGATAGTTTTGACATAGAAACATAGAAATGAAGGCAGAAGAAGACCGAACGGACCATCCAGTCTGCCCAGCAAGCTTTCACACTTGTTTTTTTCTCATACTTAACTGTTACTCTTTGGCCCTTAGTAACCTTTTGGTTCCAATTCCCTTCCTCCCCTGCCATTAATGTAGAGAGCAGTGCTGGAGCTGCATCTAAATGAAATATCTAGCTTGATTGGTTAGGGGTAGTAACTGCCTCAATAAGCATGCTACTCCCACGCTTATTTGTTTATCCAGCCTGTGCAATTCAGTCATTGTTGGTTGTTGCCTGAATATAAATCCACTTTTCTTCATTCCCCCTGCCATAGAAGCAGAGAGCTACACTGAATATGCATTGAAGTGAAGTATCAGGCTTAATTGATTTGGGGTAGTAACCGCCATAACAAGCAAGCTATGCCCATGCTTATTTGTTTACCCAGACTATGTAATTCATGCTTGTTTACCCAGACTATGTAATTCAGTCCTTGTTGGTTGTTGTCTGAATATAAATCATCTTTTCATTCATTCCCCCCTGTCGTTGAAGCAGAGAGCTACACTGGATAAGCAGATATACATTGAAAGTGAAGTATCAGGCTTATTTGGTTTGGGGTAGTAACCGCCGTAACAAGTAAGCTACTCCCCGCTTTTTTGTGAATGCAAATCCATTTTTTCCCCCACATTTCCTCTTGCCGTTGAAGCATAGAGCAATGTTGGAGTCGCATTAACTGTGTGTTTGTTTATTGAATAAGGGTATTATCTCCAGGTAGTAGCCATCATTCCCGCAAGCCACCCTCTCTTCATTCACATCCTCTAGACTTTATGGATCCACAGTGTTTATCCCACGCCCCTTTGAAGTCCTTCACAGTTTTGGTCTTTACCACTTCCTCCGGAAGGACGTTCCAAGCATATACCACCCTCTCCATGAAGAAGTACTTTCTGACATTGGTTCTGAGTCTTCCTCCCTGGAGCTTCAAGTCGTGACCCCTGGTTCTGCAGATTTTTTTTATAACGGAAAAGGTTTGTCGTTGTCTTTGGATCATTAAAACCCTTCAAGTATCTGAAAGTCTGTATCATATCACCTCTGCTCCTCCTTTCCTCCAGGGTTTACATATTTAGATTCTTCAATCTCTCCTCATAAGTCATTCGATGAAGACCATCCACCTTTTTGTTCGCCCTTCTCTGGACCGCCTCCATCCTGTCCCAGTCCCTTCGGAGATACGGTCTCCAGAACTGAGCACAGTACTCCAGGTGAGGCCTCACCAGGGACCTGTACAAGGGGATAATCACTTCCCTTTTCTTACTCGATATTCCTCTCTCTATGCAGCCCAGCATTCTTCTGGCTTTAGCTATCGCCTTGTCATATTGTTTTCCTGACTTCACATTGTTAGACACAATCACCACAAGGTCTCTCTCCGGCTCCGTGCCCATCAGCCTTTCACCCCCCATCGAATACAGTTCTTTCGGATTAGCACACTCCATATGCATGACTCTGCACTTCTTGGCATTAAATCTCAGCTGCCATATCTTCGACCACTCTTCCAGCTTCCTTAAATCCCTTCTCATTCTCTCCACTCCTTCCGGCGTGTCCACTCTGTTGCACATCTTAGTGTCATCTGCAAAAAGACAAACTTTACCTTCTATCTTGTCCGCTATGTCACTCACATAGATATTGAACAGGATCGGTCCCAACACCGATCCTTGTGGCACTCCGCTTAACACTGCTCTCTCTTCAGAGTAGGTTCCATTTACCATCACACATTGTCTTCTGTCCGTCAACCAGTTTGCAATCCAGGCCACCATCTCAGCACCCACTCCTAAGCTTCTCATTTTATTCAACAGTCTCCTGTGCTGGACCGTATCAAAAGCTTTGCTGAAATCCAATAGATGACATCGAGCACTCTTCCTCGATCCAATTCCCTAGTCACTCAGTCAAAAAAGTCAATCAGGTTTGTCTGACAGGATCTTCCCCTGGTGAATCCATGCTGCCTCTGGTCTAGCAATTCTCCCGCCAATAGATAGTTCATTTTTCTTTCTTTCTTTCAGCAGCGACTCCATTACTTTTCCCACCACCGAGGTGAGGCTAACCGGCCTGTAGTTTCCAGCCTCCTCTCTGCTCCCACTCTTGTGAAGCGGGACCACCACCGCTCTTCTCCAATCCCTTGGCACCACTCCCGTTTCTAGGGATCTATTGAACAGGTCACTCAGCGGACCCACCAGCACATCTCTGAGCTCCCTCAGTATCCTGGGATGAACCTCATCAGGTCCCATGGCTTTGTCCACTTTCAGTTTCCCTAGCTCTTCCCTAGCTCTTCCCATACATTCTCTACTATAAATGGAGATACATCTACTCCACTTCCCTCCAGTTTCTTGTTAACTAGCGATGGTCCTGCTCCAGGGTCCTCTTTAGTGAACACCGAACTGAAGTATTTGTTTAATATTTCTGCCATTTCTTCGTCTTTCTCTACACATTGATCCTTTTCACCTTTCAATTTCCCTATACCACTTTGAACTTTTCTCCTTTCTCTGATGTATCTGAAAAATGTTTTGTCACCTCTTTTTACCTCTTTGGCAATCCTTTCTTCTGCTTGACTTTTTGCCGTCTTGATTACTTTCTTTGTCTCCCTCAGTTGTACCAGATATTCTTCTTTTTGCTCCTCCCTTTGTGATCCTTTATATTTCTTGAACGCTGTTCTTTTAGCCTTTATTTTGTCAGCCACCTCCTTTGAGAACCAGATAGGTTTCATTTTTCTTTTGCTTTTCTTTACTTTTCTAACACTTTTGTTGAGTTTTGTTATCCACTTCACCCTTTCCCTTTGCATTTGTGCAAGGGAAAAGATTAGTGCCTCTGATGACAGAGTCATCCATCACAGTGAGCTTTTTCCTTTGGTTTCTGATCTGGACTTTCTGTAAGCATTGGGTTACCTCTTTCTTTTCAGATAACACTTCAATGTTTTTCTCAAGAATTTCTTCAGTATTTAATACAGAGAAGGCATTTTGTACTTGATACAGTGTGTGTCTTCACATCACAGGTCTAATTCTACCAGAGCCCACTGTAATCCTGTTGTTTTTTGAGTTCCTTAATGCCCTGTGTGAGGGGGGGGGGGTGTAGGCTTGTGGGCTGCACAGCTGTCAATGGGTGTCTGTGGGTCACAGGTCTTATCCTACCTGAGCCCACTGTAAATCTCTTTTTCCTTGAGTTTTGGTTTTCTGTGGTAATGGGGAATTAATTCCTGAATAATCTAAGACTTTATTTTTGAAGTTAATTCAGCTTTAACTTCAGCCAGCTCCTTTTCCAAGGTAGAGAGTTCTGAACAAATGGGTCCCGCCTTAAGTTTCCATATGATTACCCTCAATATAAAGGCTCCATAACAGTTGCATTGGATAGTCCTCATTTTGGTAAATTTGATGGATAACACTTAAGGAATTACCAAATTACCAGCTTATATTGTTGACAATTATGTATTCAGGCAGATTATATCAGAAACCCAACCCCAGGGGTGGGAGGGAGTGAAAGAGTTACCCTTGGTCAAAGTTGTTCACAGGACCCTGTATCTGCTATTGAGTTTGAAAAGACACTCCCCCAGATTGGCTTACTAAATTAAACTCTTTACTTAGCTGGACACAAGAAACTTTAGTATTTCATGTATTCTGGCTGAGCACAACCCTCAGTGGTCTAATTGCCCCCTGCTGGTTCTGTGAGTCTGCTGCCCAAGCTGGCTTGAGCAAGGATGTTTCAGGAATGCTTTCAGTTGTACTTTAAATTTAACTCCACATCAATGTTATGCCCCAATCTTAATATCTAGACAAACAGTGATTTTTAATGACAGCTATATGCAGTTAAAGATACAGATTAAAGTGTAGAGAGTGATTATAGTTAGTGACAGGAGTATCTCAAGAGGTTTTTTCTTTTTTTGGTTATTTTGTCTTTAAAAAATTTACCCACAGCAAATTAATATTCAATCTCAATAACTAGAAACAGAGAGAGAGAGAAAAAATATTAAAGTACAGACAGTAATATATTCTATCACAAAAGTACTCTGAAATAAGTTAATAAGAAATATTTCTTATCTGTTTAGCTGGATGCTTGAGCAGAGTTTGGTAACTTTAAAACAAGGGCACGGGCATGCGTATGGGTGTGTGAGCAGACATGTGCTATATTTTAAGTTATGCACACAGTTGCACGCATATGATTTTACTCGAGCAAATGTATATTACATATATTTCTTAGGACTTTGCTGGCTTTAACACATGCAGGCAAGTGTTTTTAAAACATGCTTGTGCAAAATACATTCCCAGAATTACCAAGTAGTCCACCAATTTGCCCAGTCTATCTCGAGGTAATCCCGCCCCTTCTGGTTCTTCAGCCTGCACTCCCTCCAGTTGACCCGGACCCCTCACCCTGCCATGTTAGACTTAAAACACAGTGGGGCCAATGCAATACTATGCACTGCAGCTAGCACACGGCTTAACATGTTATTGGATGCACGTTTTGGACGTGCGGCCATAACTCCCGATGCAATATGGGGATTAGCATGTGCAAAACGTGCATCCAAACCACCGAGAAGCTAATAGCGCTCATCACATGTAAATTCCATGCAAAAGAGGCTATTAGCTAATTCCCCGATGCAATCAATTTCCTGCACGGCCAATGCGCCCATTGACATGGCAAATTTTACACCAGCCTGGGGCTGGAATAAAGATAGGCCTTGCTCATTGATAAAAACAAAAAATTCTGCTTTCTGTGATTTCTCTTAGTAGTTTTGTCGTGATACTAAGTAGGAGGAACCACAGAAAGCAGATTCCGGTTAAAAAAAAAAAAAGTCTTGGGTAAAAAAAAATAATTGTGGGCGTCCAACATAAACGCACAAGATACATGGTCCAGGCTGTATATTTTGTGCATGTATATTGTGCCGTGGCAGGAGAAAAAGGACGCTCGTATTGAGCATCCATTTTCCCAACCTGCACTGACAGCCACCTCTCCTGTGCGCCTGATGCCAAAGAGGTGCTAGGGACACACGGTCTTCCCTAGAGCCTCCTTTTTAGCATGACTCCTCATTTTAATATTGCATTGTGCGCCCAGGAGAGGTGGCTGGGCGCGCATTAGGAAAACGAATGCTCAGCATTGAGCACCCATTTTCTACGCACAAATATTGCATCAGCCCCAGGTTTTGCAAACTTGCACCTCATTAGATGCAGCAGTAAATATACGCAGCTATCAAGCCGCCGCGTGCTGTTTTAAAATATGGATCTATGTGTGTAACTGTTGGCCCTGTCCCAGAATGCCCATGTCTTGTCTATTTCCACCCCCTTATTTTTTTAGCTCGGGCACGTGCATATACGTACATAATTAGTGGTTTTTAAAATCCGCTTTGCTCACATACACAGGCCACATATATGGGCCTTTTAGCGGAGCAACGCTTTAAAAATTTGGCCCAATACGTGTAGCCCCCTGCCTTGGTGAGCAAAGCTAAATTAGAGCAGGGGACACACTCAGTCCCAGGACTAAGTCCCAGTTCAACAAGCACCAGTCCTTTCACCCTGAGTGTGGTTTTTTTGAATGGGGGAGGCAGAACCTCTAGGGCCCATGGCATAGCAGAGAGAAAATAAAGCCTCTTTCTAGCTTTTTCTTCCTTTTTTTCTTGGATAAACTCCCTGTTGTCTGAATCTTCTCACACTCAGTCTCTGTACGCAGCACCAAAGGACTCATAGGACACTGGTGTGGGGTGTTCCAAAACAAACTTTACTGCAACCAAATCTTCAAAACGAATCACAGGAATCTTCTCATTTAATCTTCCAAATTCAGGTATGAAAAAAAACAAACAGTCTCAATCCAAGTTGTCTAAGTGAGTGCACCTCAGGATGACAAGGCATTAGGATATCCTTTGCTTCCAGGTGTTGGAAGCCAGGTCCCTAGTGGTGGTACTGGGTTTCCAGTCTCTCCTCTGTCTCCTGCAGACCTCTCTAGTAGCTAGTCCCAAAAGCAATAACACTGTCCTCCTCAGCAACTTCTCTCAGGCAGGAATGGAGGGGAAAAAAATCTTCCTAATAAAAGGAACAAAAACCTTCTCAAAACAACAATCTTCTTGAGAGCCAAGACACTGCTGCCCTTTCTTGTGTGGGTGGCAGGGGTCCACAGCTCTTTCTCTGGTCACTTCCAAACAGGGTGGGGGATCCTTCAAGAAGCAGGAACAGAGATTCTCCATCTGAACAAGATTTCTAACAAAATCTTCCACTTTACTAAGCCAAATCCTTCCAGACCAGCTGGATACCATATACAAATCTGCCTCTTCCCTTATGAACATATGAACATATGAAATTGCCATGCTGGGTCAGACCAAGGGTCCATCAAGCTCAGCATCCTGTTTCCAACAGAGGCCAAACCAGGCCACAAGAACCTGGCAATTACCTAAACCCTAAGAAGATCCCAGGAACCAGGGTAAACTCCAAACTGCCACTCCTCACTTTTTAAAATGAACTGAAAACTCCTACACTGATTTTCTACTAGGCCTGTTTTTATATGGGCTAGCTGTCCAATCTAAGCAGCCTCACTGGAGGTGCTTGCCAGGGATGGGCCACCCTTCCAACTCTCTAAACCATAATTCATGGCCTGAATTAGGGGCAAACAATATTTATTTATTTATTTATTTAATGAGTTTTATACACTGCAACTCAGAAACGTCAAAATATCGCCATCTTAACGGTTTACAAAATAAGGTTACAGGGATAAGGGGGGTTAAACAAGGGATGCAAAGTACAAACTGTTATTAAGCATAGGGGATAACATGTGTAAGGATTTAGTTCAGTTTTTTGTTTCATTTGTTATTTATGAAAACCTAGATGTGATGAATTTCATTTATTTATTCATGAGGTTGGATTGGAGGGCGATGATGTTGTGTTGTTCATTGGGTGGTTTGATATGCTTTGTTGAACAACCACTTTAACTCCTTTTTGAAGGTTTTTAGGTTTTCTTGAATTCTGAGCTTAGTCAGTAAGGAGTTCCAAAGTTTTGGGCTACCAAGGGAGATTGCTCTTTTTTGGGTTGAGGTGAGTTCATTTGAGTGCATTGGTGGTGTTTTTAGGAGTCCCTTATTTGCTGATCTAAGGTTTCTGCTTGGGGTATGTAGTTGTATGTAGGGGCTTAGCCAATTTTCTTGTTCTTCATATATAATTTTATGTAGGATGGATATGACTTTGTATTCAATCCTGTATCTTATTGGTAGCCAATGAAGTGAAATAAGTGTTGAAGTGATGTGGTCATGCTTTTTTGCTCCTGTGAAGATTCTTGCAGCTGCGTTCTGCAGGATCTGGAGTGGGCGAATGGTGTTTAGAGGTAAGTTGAGAAGAAGAGAGTTGCAGCAGTCTATGTTGGATAAAATTAGTAATTGGAGGACTGATCTGAAGTCATTGTTGGAGAGAAAAGGTTTTAGATGACAGAGTGTAAGTAGTTTATGATAACCGTCTTTGATTTTTGTTGATATATGTTTTTTGAATGAAAGTTCTCTGTCAATTATTACTCCAAGATTGCGGGCATGGTTGATTGGAGATATGATCGAATTTTGGTTCATGAGATTGAGCAGTGGTATTTGAGGATAGTTGCTCTTTCTGTCTAGTAATATTAATTCAGTCTTGTCGAAGTTGAGGATGAGTTTTAGGTTGGCTAGTATTTCCTTTATGCTGTTTAGGTAATTGGCTGTTAATTTGTATGTTTCTTCTAGTGATTTTTTTATTGGGATTAATATTTGAATATCATCAACATATTCTTCTAAAGCAGTTGTATGTTTTTCAATAATTCTGTCTAGATGGTCAACAGAATATTCTTCTTTAATGGTGACTTTTAAAGCTTCTAAACTAGCTGTAGTTTCTAATACTGATGATTTGGTGCATTCAACAATCAGCACCATAATATCTATTGAACATTTCTTTAAAATGGAGATCCATTTCGCCAAGAATGCCTCATCCTCTTGAAAGAGAAATGGCGCTTTAGTCATGCGGAGTCCTCTTGGAATTATTTGCTGTTGCAAATATTGCACCATTGTTGCTGAATGAAGTTCAGATCTGATTAATTTTTTATGTAAATTCAGAAATTCTAAATACATCCCTTTAAAAATGGTGGATCCTTGATTTGAAATGCCACATTATGAAGCAATTGGTTTCCCATTCCAGATGTGCATGTAAGTGAAATCCATTTAGTTTTTCAATTTGGAATGCATTGGATACTTATAGCTTGCACTTTATGCTTTCCTTTTAGAAACATAAGCCCCTGATGAAGTTTACGAAACACTAGTGGTGTCGGGCGGTTTGTTGAGCATTCGCTAAGTAACAACTGGTGAGTGCCTCACTTTAAGCATTCATCTGGAAGGATAAGTTCTATAAAAATTTTCTTCCATTTAAAATGATGTTGGAGGGGTAACACTTTCTCTTCTATAAAGTTAAAACATTAAAAAAAAAAAATCTATACAATACTTGTTACTTTAAAGACTGTGGCAATTTATTTTATTTATTTATTTAGTGCTTTTTTATACCAACATTCATGATACAGATCAGATCATATCGGTTTACAAGGAACAGGGGGTATTACATTAACATTAACATAGAGGAGAAAGGCAAAAGTTACAATAAAACAAGGGTAATGGAACTAGGGAGAAGAAGAAGCCAGTAGCAGAAGGTAACTCGGTAACTATAACAAATCATTTAAATTGTCTGAAATGAAGTGCACTGAATAGAAGGCATTAGTATATGAACTGTGGCAAAGCTGAGACGGGCCTGAGTTAGGGGAAGGCTTGTTGAAACAGCCAGGTCTTGAGTTTTTTTCCTGAACGTCAACAGGCAGGGTTCCTGTCTGAGATCAGGGGGAATAGCATTCCAGATGACTGGTCCCGCTGTCGAGAAGGCCCATTCTCTAGTGGCTAATTGATGGATGGATTTAGTTGGAGGGGCGTGCAGAGATCCTTTGTAAGTTTCTCTGATAGGTCTTGATCCGAGAAACAACGTGATCCGAGAAACAACGTGATCCGAGAAACATAAGAACATAAGAAAATGCCATACTGGGTCAGACCAAGGGTCCATCAAGCCCAGCATCCTGTTTCCAACAGTGGCCAATCCAGGCCATAAGAATCTGGCAAGTACCCAAAAACTAAGTCTATTCATTGTTACCATTGCTAATGGCAATGGCTATTCTCTAAAGGGTAGATTTTAAAAAATTGCGCGATCGCATACTTTTGTTTGCCCACCAGGCGCAAACAAAAGTACGCTGGATTTTATAAGATACGCGCGTAGCCGCACGTATCTTATAAAATCCGGGGTCGGCATGCGCAAGGGGGTGCACATTTGTGCAACCTGCGCACGCCGAGCCCAGCGCGCGCTGCCTGTTCCCTCCGAGGCCGCTCCGATTTCGGAGTGGCCTCGGAGGGAACTTTCCTTCGCCCTCCCCCCACCTTCCCCTCCCTCCCCCTACCTAACCCACCCCCCCGGCCCTATCTAAACCCCCCCCTTACCTTTATTCCACGATTTACGCCTGCAAAAAGCAGATGTAAATCTGCGCGCGTCGGCCGGCTGCCCCGCTCCGTGTTCCGGTCCCGGGGGCAGATCTGGAGGCCTCGGCCACGCCCCCGAAACGCCCCTGGGCCGAAACCACGTCTGCATCGCCGCCCCCAAAACGCTGTGTCACGCCCCCAAAATGCCGCGTCATTCGGCCACGCCCCTGACACTCCCCCGCCCGCCCCTTTAAAAAACCCCCAGGACATACGCGCGTCCCGGGGCTCTGCGCGTGCCGGCGGCCTATGCAAAATAGGCGTGCCGGCGCGCGAGGGCCCTGCGCGCGTAAATCCGCCCGGATTTACGCGCGCAGGGCATTTAAAATCCGCCCCTAAGTGAACTTAATAGCAGGTAATGGACTTCTCCTCCAAGAACTTATCCAATCCTTTTTTAAACACAGCTATACTAACTGCACTAACCACATCCTCTGGCAACAAATTCCAGACATTAATTGTGCGTTGAGTAAAAAAGAACTTTCTCCGATTAGTTTTAAATATGCCCCATGCTAACTTCTTGGAGTGCTCCCTAGTCTTTCTACTATCATCCCATGGTTAAATATACTGAGCAAACACTGAGTTAGGGGAAGGCTTTTTGAAACAGCCAGGACTTGAGTTTTTTCCTGAACGTCAATAGGCAGGGTTCCTGTCTGAGATCAGGGGGAATAGCATTCCAGATGGCTGGTCCCACTGTCGAGAAGGCCCATTTTCTAGTGGCTGAATGATGGGTGGATTTGGTTGGAGGGGCATGCAGAGATCCTTTGTAAGCTTCTCTGATAGGTCTTGATTCAAGAAACAATGTGATCCGAGAAACAACTTGATCCGAGAAACAACGTGAATCATCCCATGATTAAATATACTGAGCAAACACTACAAACCAATAGTGTTTTGAACGTTAAAACGCTTATGTAGCATAAGTGTACAATGTGCTCAAGGATGAGGGTTTAACACGTTGTTCTACTCATCTTTATATGTGATTATTTTCTATGTTGTCATAATTTTTATCACATATCGCACCAGTTTCCTATCTTAAACTGGGAGACTGGGCATGCAAATGGCAAATGAAATTTAATGTGGACAAGTGCAAAGTGATGCACTTAGGGAAGAGTAACCCAAATTATAGCTACATAATACAAGGTTCCACATTAGGAGTCACCATTCAGGAAAAGGATGTAGTTGTCATCATTGAAAATACATTGAAATCTTCTGCTCAGTATGCAGCAGCAGCCAAGAAAGCAAATAGAATGCTAAGGATTATTAGAAAAGGAATGGAGAATAAAACAGAGAATATCATAATGCCTCTGTATCGCTCCATGGTGCTAGCTCATCTTGAGTTTGTGTGCAGTTCTAGTCACCACATCTCAAAAAAGATATAGCAGAATTAGAAAAGGTACAGGGAAGGGCAACCAAAATGATAAAGGGGTTGGAACAATTCCCCTATGAAGAAAGTCTAAAGAGGTTAGGACTCTTCAGCTTGGAAAAGAGATAGCTGAGGGGAGATATGATAGAATTCTATAAAATAATGAGTGGAATGGAATGAATAAACATTAATCAGTTGTTTACTCTTTCAAAAAGTACAAAGACTAGAGGATAAACAATGAAGTTACTAGGTAATACATTTAAAATTAATAAAAGAAAATATGTTTTTACTTAATGCATAGTTAGATACTGGAATTTGTTGCCAGAGGATCTAGTGAAAGCTATTAGCATAGCTGCTTTTAAAAAAGGTTTGGACAAGATCCTGGAGGAAAAGTCCATAACCATTATTAAGTTGGAGTTGCAGAAATCCACTGCTTATTCCTGGGATAAGCCCTGGCAGCTTGGAATCTATCTACCCCTTGGGATCCTGCCAGGTACTTGTGATCTGGCTTGGCTACTGTTGGAAACAGGATACTGGGCTTGATGGACCTTTGGTCTAACCCAGTATGGAAAGTCTGATGTTTTTATGATCTTATAGCCTGCCCTTGCTCATCTAAACTCTTTCAACGTTAAACTAAACTAACATTAAAATCACTTAATAATTACAAATTAGCAGTCTTAATAATTAATTTTTCACTAACATTTATTTTCTACTATCTCTCATCAATCTTTCATTAACATTGATTTCCTACTGTCTTTCATCCAGTGCATGTTGCCCTTTAATTTACTCAAAGATTAAAGATCTGTTTGAATAAATGAGCCTTAAGTAATTTCCTAAATTTAGTGGTTAAGGTCTCTGTTCTCATTTCTGGTACTAAGGAATTCCATAACATTGGACCCTGGACATAAAACAAATGTTCTCATGTTTCTTCAAGCCTGACTTCTTTAAAGGATGGAACATCCAATAAAGACTGGGATGCAGACCTCAAATTTCTTATCGGTCAATATAATTTGAGATCTGCATTAAAACTCCGTGGTGCATGTCCATTAACTTCCTTAATGTCACAGTTCTTGCTAGGAAGTTAGCAATCTGTTACGCTCTCCTCCTCCAGAGGGGAGGAGTAGCAATCTGTTATCGCTCACCTCTGCCAGGAGTGCAGAGTTAGCAATCTGTTCTGCTTTTCTCTTGAAGAAGGAGGAGTTAGCAACCTGTCATGATCTGCTCCTCCAGAAGGGAGGAGTTAGCTATCTGTAGTGCTTACCCCATCAGGAGGGCAGAGTTAGTATTCTGTTAGCGAACTGATGTTAGATGCTCCTGTAAGAAAAGGAGGTAGCAATCTGTTATGGATCAATTCCCCAAGGAAGAGGAGTTGGCAAGCTGTTCAATGATACTCTTCTGAGGAGAGGAGCTAACAATAGGTATATTGTACTTCGCTACTGAGATAGCAATATATCATGTCTCCGCTACGGAGTAGCAATCTGTTATATATAGGCTGCTGGCAAGTCCCACAGAAAGAGGAGATGGCTATATATATAATACTTCCGTAAGCGGTGTTAGTGGTCTGTAGTGGTTGGCTTCCACAGAGTGATAGTAGTGTAGGGTTGACCACTTGGAGGAAATGGTGAATCCCTGGGCCGATGGCAGATGACAACGCCCCCAGGAGGAGATCCTGAGAGGAACCACCGGCTAGGCTGGAATATGAAATAAACACAATAGTTCTTTATTAAGCTGGAAGCTGGACCACCAGTAGTGGCAGTAGTGAGTCGATGTGTCCGGCAGGGCTGAAGTCCTTCTGATACTGGAATATAATCTCTGGGTTGCAGGGCTGTAGAGAGAGACAAGAAGTAGTGAGTAGACAGGATATACTGGATACAAGATGGTTCACTCACAATAGTAGATGTCTGCAGTGGTCTCTATGCCACAGAGAGTCTTCCGTATATTCAGGAACAGGAGCGGTAGGCGAGCACTGGTTCCTATAAACAGTCTGTAATAAGATCTCACAAAAGCTGTAAATGAAATGGCTTCTAGAGTAGAAGAGAGTCTGTAAAGGATTCTAGGAACATGGGCCCTTGTAGAGCGAGTACCGGTTCCTATCTGCAATCTTGCCAATAGAACTCACGATCTCCATTAGGGATGTGAATCGTTTTAGGACGATTAAAATTATCGTCCGATAATTTTAATATCGTCTTAAACCGTTATGGAACACAATACAATAGAGATTCTAATGATTTATCGTTATAAATCGTTAGAATCGTGAGCCGGCACACTAAAACCCCCTAAAACCCACCCCCGACCCTTAAAATTAAATCCCCCACCCTCCCGAACCCCCCCCAAATGAGTTAAATAACCTGCGGGTCCAGCGGCGGTCCGGAACGGCAGCGGTCCGGAACGGGCTCCTGCTCCTGAATCTTGTTGTCTTCAGCTGGCGCCATTTTCCAAAATGGCGCCGAAAAATGGCGGTGGCCATAGACGAACACGATTGGACGGCAGGAGGTCCTTCCGGACCCCCGCTGGACTTTTGGCAAGTCTCGTGGGGGTCAGGAGGCCCCCCACAAGCTGGCCAAAAGTTCCTGGAGGTCCAGCGGGGGTCAGGGAGCGATTTCCCGCCGCGAATCGTTTTCGTACGGAAAATGGCGCCGGCAGGAGATCGACTGCAGGAGGTTGTTCAGCGAGGCGCCGGAACCCTCGCTGAACAACCTCCTGCAGTCGATCTCCTGCCGGCGCCATTTTCCGTACGAAAACGATTCGCGGCGGGAAATCGCTCCTGACCCCCGCTGGACCTCCAGGAACTTTTGGCCAGCTTGTGGGGGGCCTCCTGACCCCCACGAGACTTGCCAAAAGTCCAGCGGGGGTCCGGAAGGACCTCCTGCCGTCCAATCGTGTTCGTCTATGGCCGCCGCCATTTTTCGGCGCCATTTTGGAAAATGGCGCCGGCTGAAGACAACAAGATTCAGGAGCAGGAGCCCGTTCCGGACCGCTGCCGTTCCGGACCGCCGCTGGACCCGCAGGTTATTTAACTCATTTGGGGGGGGGGTTCGGGAGGGTGGGGGATTTAATTTAAAGGGTCGGGGGTGGGTTTTAGGGGGTTTTAATGTGCCGGTTTTGCGATTTTTAGATTTTTAGATTTTTCACGATTTTTCACGATTTTTCACGATTTTTCACGATATTTTACCCCCCCAAATGGCAACAATACGATTCCCTCCCCCTCCCAGCCGAAATCGATCGTTAAGACGATCGAGGACACGATTCACATCCCTAATCTCCATACCTGCGATAACGTCTTAGACGGAAGGGAGTCTTCAGAGCTGTAGGAATATAGGCCCTCATGGAGCGAGTACCGATTCCTATTACAATAGAACTCACTGTGTTCATGTCTGCGATCGCTTCCAGGCAATGAGGAGTCTTCTGAGTATTCACAGGCAATCTGAAATCAAGAAGAGAGAGCGGAGCCCCCATGGAGCGAGTACTCCTGGTAAGTTTGAAAAGGCCGAGCAGTGGGGAAGGATTCCCCTCGCTGACTCAGATCGTTGTTGCAAGTATCGTGGACTGCCGAAGCAAGTCCTGTTGGAGTTCCTTGCTAACTTGTTAGAAGTTAGCAAACAAAGACCTTTTAAAGTGAAAATGGATAACGTCACTACGGGGGGACGCCCCCCAGGTTCGCATCCTTGCTGATACAAAGTCTGGAACGTGCGCGCGCGCTTACGTCATCAGGAACATGGCAGATCCGTAGTATCAAACCAGCCCGGGGACACCAGGACCAAGAGGCAGGGAGAAATATTTAAAGCTTGCAAAAGAAATAGAGGGTTAAAGTTTATTATGTCTGTCTACAAAGTGTGTTAAGTAAAATAGAGGGTTAACGTTAATTTGTGTGTCTATAAAGTTATGTTAAGGAAGATAGTTAGTGGGTTAAAGTTATTCTCTATTTATTAAGAGCTTACAAATGTCTATTCTTTTGCTGTGGAAGATATGACAGCTTTTTCCTTGAGAAGTAATCAGCTGTATTTGATTTTCCCACCCATTCTCCCCAGTCACACATTTTTATATATAGACAGACATCCAAATTAGTAGGTTAGGAGGAAAATTCTTCACAATAGAGTCAATTAAAGATTTTCATTAACAGGTGAATAATTAACCCTGACTTTAACAATTGATTGACTGTAGTCCTTTTGCAGGTCATTCAGAAACAAATTAAAATGAAGTCCCTTAAATTTTAAATTGGCTTAAGTGTCTCCACTCCTTATTAAACATTAAATAACTTTAACAACTCAACAGTATTAAACTGCCAACAGCAATCCAGCATCGGAATGATGGCTATCCAGTTTTTATGCCAAATGCCACATGTAGATCATACAGAATTTTGCTGCATGTTTACTTACTGGAATACCCATTAGAGATCACATAGCACCTGTTCTTAAATTGCTAAATTGGCTCCCAGTTTACTATCGCAACCAATATAAGACAGCTGTACTTATCCATAACCTCCTCTATAACATCACTTCACCATGGATACAATCTACTTTACAAATTTGTACTCCCGTTCGCATGTTGCGCTCTGCTAGTCAAAACCTTCTCGACATTCCCTCTCTAAAAATTGCATGTCTCTCAGTCACCAGGGAACACTCTTTTTTTCATCTTTGGGCCTACTTTGTGGAATTCTCTGCCTGGCAACATTCAGTTAACCAAAGATTCGAAGATGTTTAAAAAATTATTGAAAACTTACCTCTTTCAACAAGCTTTTCCTGATGCTCTAGCCCTCTGATGTAACACTACTATTAGGTGCACCTCCATACTAAAAATGTTTTTCTGATCTGGTAGGATGTTTATTTATTATCTTATGTGCACAGTTAATGTTTTTTGTATTGTACAATATTGTTTTAACTATTATGTATGTTCATTTGTACCCCATCCTGAACTCTCAGGAGGGACGGGCAATAAATACTTTAAAATAAATAAATAAATACAAGTATGTAACATATCCTTGACCCCTTACCTTTTGGGGCGTTCCTGGGTCGGGGACCGACCTAGTGGGAGCCCAACTAGGGCAAACTCCATCGATCCTTGCATTCTTGGCGCCTGATGCCTCACCTGAGGAAGAAGGTGTTAGTGGGTGGGATTTCCCTCCTTTCACCTCAGGAAACAAATGGGACTGTGAACAAGGCTAGCAGTATGTACAAATATATACAAGTTTATTAGACTATATGATTATATATATTTCTTCATGACTACATACATTGCTAATAGGATATTAGACAGCACACTTATCTACTCATGGTTAGAAGTCTCAGACCAAGCAACTATATACATTTCTACAAGATAGCAAGAACATTTAATATTTGGCTATTTGGGGTTGTTGGTCCCCACAGTATATAGAATAGAAGGTAACGCTTATGTTCCCACTATATCATGTATTATTATTATCCTCCCCCTTTTATTGCAAGTCTCACCTTTGTGAAAAGATGCAACTGGGCTGCAGTGGTGGTTGGGGGGGTGGGGGCATTTTGTCTAAACCACTGCCATTTCTTCTTTACCATTTTAGCTCTGCTAACAGATCTGTGCCCTCTTTGGGGGACTTGACTCCATCTCCCGGTCTGATGCTGGGATCCCCACCTTCCTGGGGGGACTGAATTCTGCCTCCTGGTCTGCACCTTCATGGGGGACCCAACTCCACCTCAAGGTCTACCACTGGTGTCCCCTTCCTTGTGGGGGACCCAACTCTACCTCTAATCTGCCCATGTCCTTCTCTCTCAGTAAGAGTTTTCCCTTGCTTGGGTTTACAGCTCCACTAGACTCAGTAATTCAGGGCCTCAGCAGTCTCAGCTTTTAGTGATTCCAGCTCAGCTAAACTCATGGCTAGTCATTCACTATTACCCAGCCTAGAGGGATCATCTCCTCTTAGCCAAAATACCAAGACCTAGGCAGTATAAATAAAGAGTATATTTGCAAATCCTTCCATCCTGCCAGGCCCCTTTTTCCTTTGTCTGAGAGCTCAGTACCCAAGGCTTCTGACTCCCCTTCTTAGTCAGGATGAGAATCTGTTTGCTTCCTAGGACTGTTTTTCAGTCAATTTCTCTCACAAATCCCTCTCTTTGTCAGAATTCTGTAACTTAGGACTTTTCAGTCAAAGTTCTGTAGCTTAGGCTTTTGTCATCCTTTGTTTTAAAGTTATGTTTCACTATACGTTACCAGCAGTAGTTAAGGGGGCTGTGACATGAAATCCCTTGCCTGAATCCCTGACTCATCTATTCAGTGGTCATATAAGGAGCTTCACAGTAAGGGGTCTGACAACCTTTTCAACCTCACTTTGGTTTCCTGGGCTAGTGGCGCATGTTATATACCTCCATTGTTTTCTTTTTTTCTGCTGCAGTTTACTTAAATGGTAGCATGCTCTTTACCCCCTCTACCTTGTGTGTGTGGGTGTGGGTATGGGGAGGGGGTCATGTATAATTATCTACCTGTTTATGAGAGGTTGTATGTGTGTCCACTGTGCAAAGAGCTCCTGGCTCTTAGACAATATATATAATTTCTGGGGGCTAGAGTAATAGACCTGAAGGAGACGAGGCAGACAGAGATATATAGAAGACCAAAATAGAGTGGCCCCACCTCCAGTCTGACAGCCCCTGTGCTCCTTTCGAGGGTCAAGGTCACTTGGAAAGTGAGCATTACGTTGGTGCTGTGGGATGTGATCCTGTAGCTAGGACCTGCTCTCCAGGTAATGCATTATACTCTTGCACTGAGGAAGTGTCTCTATGGGCATGTGCCCAGAAGGGAAGGGTTAGGACAGCTGTTGTAGTTGACAATTGGATCAGTAGGAATATAGATAGCTGAGTAACTGGAGGGTGTGAGGATCACTTGGTGACTTGTCTGCCTGGTGCAAAGGTACAGGACCTCATAAATCACCTAAATAGGATTTTATGGGGCACTTTTATGGTGCATATGGACCTAGAAAGGTGCAAGAGGAAGATTCTGGAAGCCAAATTTAGTCTTTTAGGTGGGAAATTGAAATCCAAAACCTTAGTGATTGCAATCTCCGAAATGCTCCTCATTCCATGTGCAGGATCCCAAAGACAGGCTTAGTACCAGAGTTTTAAAATATGGATGAGATGATGAAGCAGGGAACAGGGCTTTAGATTTGGTAGGAACTGGGAAACATTTTTGGAAAGGGAGGCTTACTCTGATGAGATGAGCTCCACCTTAACTAGAGTGGAATCCAGCTGCTGGTGCTAACATTTAAAAACAAAATGGAACAACCGTTAAACTAAATAATGGGGGAAAGTCAATAGTCGCTGAGGACTATATAGTTCAGAGTGAAGTAGATTCTAAGGATATTGGCATAACAGGGAAGTTAGACTATCCCAATAGAGAGTTTGTGGTAAGGGATGAAGTAGCCCAGGTGGAATTAAATAAAGACAGACAAATATGAATGATTTCAAATTAGCTGTATCAAATCCTAATAAGCAGGTTATGAATAAAAATAAAATTAAAAAATATACTCTAAACTGTATGCAAATTCCAGAAATCTAAAATATAAGCTTGGAGAGTTAGAATGTATATAAAACTTAATGAAAATGTAGATATAATCAGGGTAATTTTCATTAGTGTGAATAACTCAGCTTAAAAACGTGTAAGTCGGGGCATTTAAAGATATGCTTGTATTTTATACACCGTACAGAGGAAGCCACACAATTTATATTGCCTTCTCCATGTGTCAGTAAATGCACAACTTTGTAATGGTGTAGGGTGTATAGTTTCTGCAAATATTTTATAAAAGTACACGCTTATAATTTACATGCCAATTAATTGTTGTGTCTGTCGCTGTCCGACGTCTCTGCTCCACCCACCTTACCTCGTTGACGACTCCCTTCGGGGTTGATGGAAGGCTAGCTGCTGCGGCGTCTCCAGGCCGTCCTCCTCTGGCGTCCCTGGACCGGCTCGATGCTGCAAGCCGCCATGTTGACCAGATGCCTAAGGGCGCACGCGCACATGCGGCCCGACTGATGTACCGGTGTTGGCGCGAACCTCAGGGGTATCCCCCTGAGATGACGTCATCAGCTCCAGATATTTAAGGTTTCAGTTTTCGCTAACAAGATGAGTTAGCAAGGGATAGGTTTACCTAGCTTCCTCCAGGTCGCTGCGGATGGGATTTGCTCTCCGCAACCCTAGCAACTCTGCCTCCTTGGACTTCACTAGAGGTACCCACTCCTCGGGGGCCTTGCTCTCTCTTTTTCTTTTCAGGTCGCAGTCCAGAACCGTTACTCGCTCCTCGAGGGCCCACGTCCCGGACCAGCTCCTGAATACCACTTCTGCTAAGAAGTCATCGCTGCTTACAATATTAGTGAGTTTCCATCTATCTCTCAGAGCTTTCCCTGGGACCAGGTACTCGCTCCTCGAGGACCTACTGCTTTCCAAATCCTGGGCTGCCTCAAGAGACTATGGTGTGAGTGTTATCATCAAGGACTTGTTCCAGAACTCTGCATATCCTATCTATTCACTTTCTTAGTTTCTCTACAGCTCAGCCACCTTGGGATCGCTGTTCCAATACCTGAGGGACTACAGCCCAGCCGGGCGCTTCCATCTCACTACTGCGACCTTTGGTGGTTTAATATACTGCTCAGTGCTTACTAAGAAGCCTTTGTTGCTTATAACATCAGTGAGTTTCTATCTATCTCTCAGAGCTTTCCCTGGAACCAGGTACTCGCTCCTCGAGGGCCTAATGCATACCAACTCCTGGGCTGCCTCAAGAGACTATTGTGTGAGTGTTACCATCAAGGATTTGTTCCTGAACTCTGCATGTCTTGCCTACTCACTTTCTTAGTTTCTCTACAGCTCAGCCACCTTGGGATCTCTGTTCCAGTACCTGAGGGACTACAGCCCAGCCAGGCGCTTCCAGCTCACTACTGCCACCTCTGGTGGTTTAATATATTGTCTAATAAAAGAACTAGTGTGTGTCTGTCTCCTACACTAAGGGGCGGATTTTAAAAGGCCCGCGTGCCTAAATCCTTCCGGATTTACGCACGCAGGGCCCTCGCGTGCCGGCACACCTATTTTGCATAGGCCGCCAGCGCGCGTAAAGCCCCGGGATGCGCATAAGTCCCGGGGCTTTCGAAAAGGGACGGGAGGGGGTGTGTCCGGGGGCATTCCCAAAACAACGCGGCGTTTCGGGGGCAGGCCCAGGGGCGTGGTGCCGGCCTGGGGGTGTGGTCGAGGCCTCCGGACCAGCCCCCGGGATCGGAGGACGGAGCGGGGCTGCCGGACGACGCGCGCAAAGGTGGGGGGGGGGGGGGGTAGATAGGGCCGTAGGGCCGGGGGGGTGGGTTAGGTAGGGGAAGGGAGGGGAAGGTGGGGGGAGGGCGAAGGAAAGTTCCCTCTGAGGCCGCTCCGAAATCGGAGCGGCCTCGGAGGGAACAGGCAGCTCGCACTGGGCTCAGCGCGCGCAGGTTGCACAAATGTGCACCCCCTTGCGCGTGCCGACCCCGGATTTTATAAGATACGCGCGTATCTTATAAAATCCAGCATACTTTTGTTCGCACCTGGTGCGCGAACAAAAGTACGTGCTCGCGTATTGTTTGAAGATCTACCTCTAAGCCTGACCAGTGGTCCCTCTCGGGATCTCCCCCAAGGGCATGGTCACCTGCCACTGGTCCAAGGATCCACCCACAACTATTCTAAATAATAACAGATTGCTATCTCCAGCAACTCTGTTAATAACAGATTGCTATTTCTCAGCTTTAACAACAGAGCTCTAATAACAGATTGCTACTTCCCAGCTTTAACCTCAGAGCTTTAATAACAATTGTAACAGGTGTGAGTAATAGGGATGTGAATCGTTTTAGGACGATTAAAATTATCGTCCGATAATTTTAATATCGTCTTAAACCGTTATGGAACACAATACAATACAGATTCTAACGATTTATCGTTATAAATCGTTAGAATCGTGAGCCGGCACACTAAAACCCCCTAAAACCCACCCCCGACCCTTTAAATTAAATCCCCCACCCTCCCGAACCCCCCCCCAAATAACTTAAATAACCTGCGGGTCCAGCGGCGGTCCGGAACGGCAGCGGTCCGGAACGGGCTCCTGCTCTGAATCTTGTCGTCTTCAGCCGGCGCCATTTTCCAAAATGGCGCCGAAAATGGCGGCGGCCATAGACGAAAAAGATTGGACGGCAGGAGGTCCTTCCGGACCCCCGCTGGACTTTTGGCAAGTCTCGTGGGGGTCAGGAGGCCCCCCACAAGCTGGCCAAAAGTTCCTGGAGGTCCAGCGGGGGTCAGGGAGCGATTTCCCGCCGCGAATCGTTTTCGTACGGAAAATGGCGCCGGCAGGAGATCGACTGCAGGAGGTCGTTCAGCGAGGGTTCCGGCGCCTCGCTGAACGACCTCCTGCAGTCGATCTCCTGCCGGCGCCATTTTCCGTACGAAAACGATTCGCGGCGGGAAATCGCTCCCTGACCCCCGCTGGACCTCCAGGAACTTTTGGCCAGCTTGTGGGGGGCCTCCTGACCCCCACGAGACTTGCCAAAAGTCCAGCGGGGGTCCGGAAGGACCTCCTGCCGTCCAATCTTTTTCGTCTATGGCCGCCGCCATTTTCGGCGCCATTTTGGAAAATGGCGCCGGCTGAAGACGACAAGATTCAGAGCAGGAGCCCGTTCCGGACCACTGCCGTTCCGGACCGCCGCTGGACCCGCAGGTTATTTAAGTTATTTGGTGGGGGATTTAATTTAAAGGGTCGGGGGTGGGTTTTAGGGGGTTTTAATGTGCCGGTTTTTCGATTTTTCGATATTTTTCGATTTTTAACGATTTTTAACGATTTTTCACGATATTTTACCCCCCCAAACGGCAACAATACGATTCCCTCCCCCTCCCAGCCGAAATCGATCGTTAAGACGATCGAGGACACGATTCACATCCCTAGTGAGTAATAACCTTCAATTTATGCATGGAGGCAAGTATTTTATAAAGCTGGATGATTTAAGCATGTACTTCCCCTCTTAAAATTCTTAATTGTGTACATACTTCCAAGTACTAGTTTACCGACACCTTCACCAGTTCACCCATACCCTCCACCACTTGCCCCAAATCCCTCACCCAAAAACTGCAGAAAAATGAGAAGTCAGATTTCATTTCTGTGACTGAAATAGCTGGTGTGATAGGATCTGCGCATGTTTGATGATATATGCGCATACTCTTCTTCTAAAATAGGTGAGTGTGTGCTTAGTTTCTAACCCTAGCCTGGAATGCCCTTTTTCCATTCATACTTTTCCATGTAGCAGTGGAAGTAGGTGTGTACGTGCAGCCAGTTCTGGCTTGAGGCCAGGGCGAGCAGGGCTGTTGCCCGGGGTGTTGTGTGAGTAAGGGCACTGTTGACCGGGGACAGTACAAGAATGTCTTTAAGCAGGGGCTTATGCTCCTCATCGGTTCTACAGTTCCCCAAGTATTTTCAGCCACACAGAACTTTAAAGACGCAGAGCTTCAGACCAGCACATTAGGAAATATTTCAGTCACAGGCTGCTGAAAAACTCCCTTCCTCACACATTCTGGATCCTAGCTCCTTCCTGCTCCTAAGCCCCAACTGAAAATCTGCCAATCCCGTGTCCTCATGCATCATGCTCTTCTTTGCCTCCTCACTCCTCCCCACCGTGCACCTCAGTAAACTCTCTATTGGAAATGCTTCAGAGTGTAAGTGTAAACGGTAGCATATGGTCTTCAGCTGGCTACAGCAGCAAAAGCAGGTGGTGAGGGAGGGACTGCGCACACGCTCATTGACCATGCTCTCTGCTGGCTTTCTTGAGGGCATACGCAAGCTCAGTCTCTTATTCACTACCTGCTTCTGTCACCCTTGCTAGACCCAAGTATTTCTTGATCAATTTTTCCATGCCTACGTTTGTTGGCAGGTCCATAGCAGCCGTGGAGGGGAAGGGATAGGCGCTATCAAGTCTGTGGGGGAACGGGAGGTGGGCGAGTGGAGATGGCAAACAATAAAAGGCAATGGAGGCAGAGGCAGACTAGGTGGAGGAGATAAAGCCATGAGGGAGTGAAGGGCAGGAGGTGTAGGGGAGGGAAGATGCTATGAGAGTGTGACAGGCAGGAGGAGTAGGGGAAAGTGCAGAAGCTGTGCTTGTGTGAGTAGGGAGACATGCAAGAGGCATAGGAAGAGAGCAGATACATTGAGTATGTTAGTAGGGATAAGTTCAGGGTCAGTGAATAGGGAAAATACTAGAGATGTGAATCGTGTGATCGATCGTCTTAATGATTGATTTCGGCTGGGAGGGGGAGGGAATCGGATCGTCGCAGTTTGGGTTTTTTAAATATTGTGTAAATCGTGTAAATCGAAAACCAGCACACTAAAACATCCCTAAAACCCACCCCGACCCTTTAAAATAAATTCCCCACCCTCCCGAACCCCCCCAAAATGCCTTAAATTACCTGGGGTCCAGTGGGGGGGAGGGGAAGGGGGAGGGCGGGAAAACCGGCACACTAAAACAACCCTAAAACCCACCCCGACCCTTTAAAATAAATCCCCCACCCTCCCGAACCCCCCCAAAATGCCTTAAATTACCTGGGGTCCAGAGGAAGGGTCCCGGTGTGATCTTTTACTCTCGGACCTCCATTGTAGAAATGGCGCCAGCGCCGGCGCCATTTTGTTTTTTTGTCCCCCGACGTCAGGAGCGTAGGAGATCGCTCCCGGACCCCCGCTGGACCCCCAGGGACTTTTGGCCAGCTTGGGGGGGCCTCCTGACCCCCACAAGACTTGCCAAAAGTCCAGTGGGGGTCCGGAATGATCTCCTACCGCGAATCGTTTTTCCATACGGAAAAACGATTCGACTGCAGGAGGTCGTTCCGGATCCCCGCTGGACCCCCAGGGACTTTTGGCCAGCTTGGGGGGGCCTCCTGACCCCCACAAGACTTGCCAAAAGTCCAGCGAGGGTCCGGAACGACCTCCTGCAGTTGAATCGTGTTGCCGTACGGCCGGCGCCATTTTGCGCAAAATGGCAACAGAAATACCTGAAATATACTCAGTTTTTCAAAGCATTTACACAAATAATATTTAAATTTATACAGATAATTTTATATATATAATGACTTCCCATTGATTTATCCAAACTTGCTCATATTGTTCCTCTTCCTTCAACAGCAAATGATGGACTTCTATTCACAATCTCTGTTCTCAAACATGACTAATGCCTCCATTAATCAAGTTTGAGAACATAAATAAAATTGTCTGTATAAATTTAAATATTATTTGTATAAATGCTTTGAAAAATTGAGTATATTTCAGGTATTTCTGTTGCCTTTTAGGTAACGTATCTACGTTGTAGTATTTTGTTATGATATTTTATATGGTGTGAGTGTGGGGTGTGATGAACGTGCAAGGCAGTTTTAATATGTATAGTTAGGTTTTGTATTGTATTCCAATAAATGTGATATTTATTTAAATATATTAATTGTACATTTTCTCTAAGGGTGAAGTTTAGATGTAAGTATGTGAGGAGCAGGGGAAAAAGGAGGCAGGTAGATGTTGTGAGTGCAAGGGTCAGGAGGAGTAGGGGAGGGCAGATGCTGTGACTATGAGTATAGAGAAGTGCAGATGCTGAGAGAGTGGAGGAGTAACACTGTGCATGTGTGAGCGGCAGGAGGAGTACGGGGAGGGCAGATGCTATGATTGTGTAAGGGGACAGAGGCATGCTGTCTGTATGTGAGTGTAGGGAAATGAAGATGCTGTGAGTATGCGATAGAAAGAAGTGTAGATGCTATGAGTGTGTGATGGAAAGGGGTTCAGGGAGGGCAAATGCTAATTTGCTCTCTAATCCCCACCTGCAGTGCCCACAGTCACCACCAGAGGGCACCTGAGAAGAAGGGCTCTCTAATCCCCACCTGCAGTGCCCCAGTCACCACCAGAGGGCACCTGAGAAGAAGGGCTCTCTAATCCCCACCTGCAGTGCCCACAGTCACCACCAGAGGGCACCTGAGAAGAAGGGCTCTCTAATCCCCACCTGCAGTGCCCCAGTCACCACCAGAGGGCATCTGAGAAGAAGGGCTCTCTAATCCCCATCTGCAATGCCCCCAGTCACCTCCACAGAAGAGGGCTCCCTAATCCATACCTGCAGTGCCCCAGTCACCACCAGAGGGCACCTGAGAAGAGGAGCTCTCTAATCCCCACCTGCAGTGCCCCAGTCACCACCAGAGGGCACCTGAGAACAGAAACTCTTCGAAAACTTGAAAAAAAAATAGTATGGTTAGCAGGCAGGCCTGATAGATCATGAAATCTCCTCTCCCTGCCAGGCTGAAGGGAAAGAGCACAAACACTAAGGGGCTTGATGACCTGAACATCACAGCACCCACTTCCCCTGCCAGAGCCCCACCATCACATCTCCAATCCATTGCTCCACACTGATCTTCAGCATCATTTTGTGGGCTGGACCAGGGACTGCTCTCGTCAAGCCTTCATTGCCCTTGGATGGGGAGGTGGGGGAACTTCCAAGGAGGCATGGATCATTGGTCCATGGAGGCCTTTTCCTATTGCACAGGGAGGGGAATGGGTTTTTTTGGGGGAATTATCATGATCTCCCATCAGGCCTTGTAGTTCTCAAAGGCTAATGTAAAAACTTGTCGTTATAATTAACATTATTCCTCCTGTTACATATCTTTTTTCACTTGACAGATAATATTCACTAGTATGCTAGATGCTTTAATTCAAATGTTGTTTCTCATAATTTGTTTTTGCAAATTAATATTTCCAAGTTCATATCCTTGTTTCTCATAATTTGTTGTTTTTCATAATTTGTTTCTTATAATTTGTTGTTTCTCATAATTTGTTTTTGTAAATTAATATTTCCAAGTTTCATATCCTTGTTTTCTGTAAGACACATATGTTATGTCACCCCAAAGTTATATGTAAACCGAAGTGATTAGTAACATTGTTACCAGAACCTCGGTATATAAAAAAATGTTAAATAAATAAATAAATAAATAACTAAATGCTATCAGTGTGTGAGTGGAGGGAAGTGAAGAAGATACTGTGTGTGTGTGTGAATGGCAGAAGGAGTAGGGGGGTTGGCAGATGCTGTGAAAGTAGAGTATTGCTCCTATCTGTAAGTTGCTAGCAAGTCTGGATGTTAGTTTCCGGCTTTATGCAAGAGACATTCAGTTTCTTATTCCGTTCAAGAAATCTTTTGACAATGCTCTAAACAAAGTAATTTCATGCTTGAAGAATTTGGGATCCTGGTTAGATGAACATAAACTATTCCTCGATATGGAATAAATGGAGATTTTATACCTTGAAAGAAACCCCTCTTTAGAGGTCCCCAGTCACATTTTAATTAACGACATGTCTATTCCCATTATCTCAAAGACACGGAATTTGGGAGTCATCATGGATACAAAGTAAACCATGAAATCCCAAATACCTAAAATTGTAAAGGGGGCTTTTTATAAGCTTTTCCTCTTAAGTAGATTAAAAAAAAAGGTAGATACTTTTTTGAATGAGGTTGACCTAAAAGTTGTCATGCATGCTCTTGTGATTTCCTATTTTAATTATTATAATTCCCTATACTTAGGCCTGCCCTATACTACCTTACATACCATGCAGCTAGTACAAAATGCAGCTGGTACTTCTCTTTGACAACATATCACTCCAGCTTTGGTTAAGCTTCATCGTCTTCCAACAGTTTGGCATATTAAATTTAAGATCATGTTGTTGGTTTTTAAGGGAATTTATGGCTTAGATCCCCCAAAGTTTAATGCTGCACTAAAATTGTATCAACCTATGCATAGCCTTTGATCATAATCATAAAATCTGTTATGCATCCCTTCTTTCAAACAGATCAGACTTGATGAATTCAGAGAAAGTCTTTTCTCTGTCCAGGGAATGCTCTTCTACATGTTATTAAGCATGAACTTTCACTGTTAAAATTTAGAAAATTGGTGAAAATATACCTCTTTCAACAGGCTTTCAGTAATGTAATATGTTGAGTAGACAGATGACAGTAGTTTTGCTATACTTTTATTTTTGTTATATCACATTTTTTGCAGAGGGTTGAATCTATAATGGTGCTGGTAAATGGCAAGTTGTTAGGAGCATGCACTGGAATGGCATAGTAATCAAGTAAGTGATGATGGATCTATTGAGAATGCGGAACCTATTATGATTAGTTATTAAGCTTGTCTACAATTCTTTTTCACTTAGCGCATAGTTAAGTTCTGGAATTCATTGCCAGAGGATGTGGTTACAGCAGTTAGTGTAACTGGGTTTAAAAAAGGTTTAGATAAGTTCCTAGAGGAAAAATCCATAAACTGCTATTATGGTAAGTAATAAACAATAGTAGATTGTGATTTATCTAATGTTTAGATATTTGCCAGGTACTTGTGACTTGGATTGGCCACTGTTGGAAACAGGATACTGGGCTTGATGGACCCCTGGTCTGACCCAGTAAGGCATTTCTTATGTTCTATAATTTTTTAAATTTTTTTAGCACTTTTATCTTGTTTACTTATGGTTTTATTTGTAATGTAAAGTATGTATCCTTTATTTATCTTTTATGAACATTGTAAACCACTTAGAAACATTGCTAAGTTGTTTAGACATGTTGGAAATAAATAAATAAATGCTGCGAGTTTGTGAGGAGCAGTAGGAATAGTGGGAGGGCATGTGTGAGAGGCAGGAGAAGTAGTGGGAGGGTAGATGCTGTTAATTCCAGTATCATGCCTGTTTTTTTCCAAGAGAAAGTATCTACTATCTGAGTCCATAGACATTGAGTATTAACTGTAAGAGAGTGAAGAGACAGAAAGTGTGTCCTCATCCCAAGAGCCTAGGGTCCTGGAGTTGTATCCTCCTCCCTGCAATAATGGAGCCCAGCATTGGAGACTTGTGTGGAGGGAGAAGCAGAGGTTTGGATGAAGAAGTGGCCCTGGGGACTATTGTGTGTCCTGGTATTCTGGGAGTACCCGGAAGAAAGTGCTACATATGTGCGTAGAGGGAAGGGCAGATGCTGTGAGTGTGTGAAGGGCGGGAGGAATAGGGTGAGGATAGATGCTGTGTGCAAGGTATGAATGGGCTGCATAAAGAAAGGGAGAATGGGAGATGGAGGGATGGATGGAATGCAAGATCAAAGTGCAAGAGAATGGAGAAAAGGCTAGAGAAAGAGATAGATGATGTGGGGAAAGGAGTACAAAGACAGTGCAAGGGGAGATCATAGAGCAGACGGAGAACGGGAAAGACGTGGCAATGTGCATTTGGAAGGCATCTTAGTAAGGATGCCAAGAAGAGCATGAGTGCACAGAGGGAAGGAGCCAAGAGGAGAACAAATATGGCTCAAGAAAGGGCTAGGATGAGAATACAGAAATAACAGGAGAACAGGCAGAGAGAGCACAAGATAGAGAGAGCACTGGAGGAAGATGGAAAAGAGGAGAGAGCAAAGGAGAGATAACACAGTTGGAAGGGCAGAGGTAAGAGAGCTGTACAGGAGGAAAATGGAAATAGAGAGAGGAAAAGTGGAGAAAAAAGAGCACAGGAGAGATTGGAGGAGACAGAAGAAGAAGGAGAGGCAGGAGAAGAAGAAAATAGAACAGAGAAAACAGTTTTGAAAAATACAGTGCTGAAAGAAAGGGAATCAAAGAATGAGGAAGAATCAAATCCAAATCAGAAAAGAAAAGGAAGGAGGACACTGAAGAGAGAGAAAATGAAAAAGATATAGAGACCTGACAAGAGAATGAGAAAAGAGAGAGATCTAGTCCTCGACAGCAAAGGTTGGGAACTATTTTATTGCCTGAAAGTGAATATAAATAAATTAATAATCAATACAAAACATTCTGAGACTGAATACAAGGTATCATGAGCTGGATGTCCTGTATCTTCTGTGGAGGAGGAAATTGCTGAATATTATGGGCTGAATTGGCTTTATCTGGGACAGAATTAATTCCTTTCTCTGCAGAATAGTCCTCTATCCTTGACATTTTGCATTGAGTCCTGACACTTTGTGGTAATAATGTTGTGAATCGTGAATTCTTGGGCTGACTAGAGTGGGTGGTGGAACCACTGAAGGAAGGCCTGCAGCGGTACTCATAGCCGGGAGACGAATCAGGACCAGGAGACCAGACAGGACCTTCACCTATACCAGTCCTCGTTCCCCGCAGGTTGAGCCCTTGGGTGCCGGGGCCAGCAGGACTTAGGAGAAGGTCTCCTGGTGAAGAGAAGTACAGTGAACAGTCCGAGTCAAGGCAGGGTGAAGACGTGGGGAGTCAGTGATGGTCCAGGGGTTCGAGGCAGGCAACAGAAGAGCCAGACAAGGAGATGAGCCAGAGGTTAGGGCCTGCAGAAGACAACGGAACCGAAGAGCAAGTCAAGGGTCAGGATGGGCAGCAGACAGACGAAACCAGGTACCAAGCCGAAGTCAAACCGAAGAAGCAAGCAAGTGGGAACTGGAACTCAGGAGCAGGAGAGGAGCTGGAGCAGGCAGGAAGGCAGGAGCGGAGTCAGAAACAAGCAGGATACTGGAACAGAGTCAGGAACAAGCAACTAGATTCTCCCAGGAATGCGACCTGTTGCCAAGGCAAGGCAATGGGGTCTGAGGCAGCCTATTTATAGTCCACCGGCGACGATGTGGGATTTGGGGCCTGGCCAAGGTTTCCCGCCGCGGCCCCTTTAAATCCCGGGCAGTCGGGCGCGTGTGCCTAGTGGGCGGAGCCACCTGAAGATGCCAACGGCGTCTCCCTTGTGGGGAGAACGCTTTGAAAAGGCCCCCTCACAGCCCGAGCAGGGCCAGGGCAGCCCGCAGAGCAGGAAGTGAGCTTGGCAGTAAGGGGGGACCTGGCTGCGGACAGCCGTAGCCAGAATTCCCAACAGTACCCCCCTCTTATGCCCCCTCTCTGGGGGTCTTGGTTTGCTAGGGTTGTCTCGATGGAACTGGAGAAGGAGAGATTTGTCGAGAATGTTGGAGGAAGGCTCCCACATGTTCTCCTGCAGACCAAAGCCTTCCCACGAGAGCAAGTACTCCCACTGTCGGTGATGGAAGAGGACATCCAGAACTTCTCATACTTGGTAGACAAGGTCGGCATCCGTGACTGCATTCACAGACTTTGGTGGTTCTTGGTGGAATGTTGAGAGTACCAGTGGCTTCAGAAGCGAGACATGGAACACGTGTATTCGTAGACTCGAAGGTAAACGTAGGCGGTAGGATACTGCTCCCACTCATTCAGAGACCACAAAGGGTCCAATGTATCTGGGAGCTAGTCGCATAGAAGGAACTCAGAGACGAATATGATGAGTACTCAACCAGACCCGGTCTCCTGGGTGAAATGTGGGAGCTTTGCGATGATGTCTATCCTCCTCTCTCTTGGTGGAGTTAGCTGCACACCGCAGGTTGTCTTGCGTGGAATCCCATAGAGATCGGAGCTGTTGGGCTGTGAGTTGGGTGACTGGTGAAGACACCATTACCGGGAGTGGTAAGGGTGGTTTAGGCTGTTTCCCGAAGACAAATTGGAAAGGCGAGGATCCTGTTGTAGAGTGGACATGGTGATTGTAGGAGAACTCCGCCCAAGGTAGCAAGGCCACGCAATCATCCTGTTTATCCCCTATGAAGGAGCGGAGGAAGCTCTTCAGGGAACTATTGGTTCACTCAGCCTGTCCATTTCCTTGTGGGTGGAAGGCTGTTGTGAAATCTAGCTGGATCCCAAATTTTCTACACAATGCCTTCCAGAATTTAATGGTGAATTGTGACCCACGATCGGAGGAGATGTGTTGTGGTAATCCGTGTAAGCAAAAGATATGCTTGGTGAAGAGCTGTGTGAGTTCAGGCACAGTGGGGAGTTTCGAGAGAGCTATGAAATGAGCCATCTTGGAGAATCTGTCTACCGTGACCCAGATGACCTGTTTCCCTTCGATGGTGGTAGGTCAACTATGAAGTCCGTGGCGACGTGAGTCCATGGTTCTACGGGTATGGGGAGCGGCTGTAGCAACCCCCATGGACGTCCAGGTAAGGGCTTCTGTCTGGCGCAAGTTGGGCTGGAGTCTATGTATGCTCCGACATCTTGATTTATGTGTGGCCACCAATAGTAACAAGACAAGAGCTCTTGGGTTCGAACCCTGCCCGGGTGTCCTGCTATAAGAGAATCGTGGGCCCAGCAAGTACCTTCTTGCGTAGACCATCTTACCTGCGGGAGCCACGTCGGTAGGTGCAAGGAGGACTTTAGCCGGGTCGATAATGCATTGTGGCAAGGTGGGTGAGTCTTCAGATTCCGTGGTGCAGGAGAGAGCATCTGCTCGGATGTTCTTGGATGCTGGTCTGTAGCGTAAGGAGAAATTAAAGCGGCTGAAAAACAAGCACCAGCGAGCTTGTCGCGGATTTAGTCGTTGTGCGCGACACAAATATTCTAGATTTTTATGATTGGTGTACACCACCACTGGATGCTGGGCCCCCTCCAGCCACTGGCACCATTCTTTAAACAATTTTTCACACAACAGGGACCCTTATATAATCATTATTAACTTGTACAAAACAATTTTCAAAACATCTTATAATGCCTCAAAGATAGATCATATACAAACATTATATATCGTATAGCTTTATTATTTAAATTACATCGTTATAAAAATATACATTTTACATATATTATTAACATCACATCCTATAAATTTTATACCCTATATTCACCAATAGGACATGCCAGTGTTACCCAAATACAATTATTAAAACATACCCCATTCATCCATCACATTCACTCAACCCCCCACATAAAATAATTCCAACAATTTCCAATAATTTTTCTTTAGGAGAGTCAATGTATGAGTAAAGATTGGTAATATAATTGTTTAGATGATGGTAGCAAGATAACAAGTAGGATAAAGATATTATTATATTATTATAGGGTTCCCATAAACTAGTGGTGGTGGACATGAATGGGTATTTAACAGCGGTGGATTGAGTAAGTTGTATGCTAATATTGTTGTCTATTGAAGTATCTGTGCAAGTTGGAGAAGTCAGTTCAGAGATGAGTTCGCAGTGTTAATTATCCCCTGAGGAAGCTTAAATGCGAAACAAGGGACCTTGTAGGGTGATCTATCTACATATTGAAGATCTGAGGGGAGAATTCATCTGAAGAAGTGGAGCTTGGAGTGGTAAACTGGGTGACCTACCTGCATATATGAAGATCTGAGGGGAGAATTTGTTTGGATTGGTAAAATCAACAAGTGAAAAGATACAGTGATAGATAATAAAATTGACTCTCCTAAAGAAAAATTATTGGGAATAGTTGGATTATTTTATGTGGGGGGTTGAGTGAATGTGATGGATGAATGGGGTATGTTTTAATAATTGTATTTGGGTAACACTGGCATGTCCTATTGGTGAATATAGGGTGGAAAATTTATAGGATGTGATGTTAATGATATATGTAAAATGTATATTTTTATAATGATGTAATTTAAATAATAAAGCTATACGATATATAATGTTTGTATATGATCTATTTTTGAGGCATTATAAGATGTTTTGAAAATTGTTTTGTACAAGTTAATAATGATTATGTGAGGGTCCCTGTTGTGTGAAAAATTGTCTATTGGGGGACTTAATACCTCTGTGTATTTAATGGCCATTCTTTAAACGCCAATTTAATGGCTAGGAGCTCTTTGTCCCCTATACCATAATTTTTTTCAGCGGGGGTAAATTTTCAAGAGACGTAAGAGCAAGGAAGTAGCGAGCCCTTGTCAGAGAGTTGGCAGAGGACAGCCCCCACAATGATGTCTGAGGTGTCTACCTCTACCACGAAGGGTCGTGTGGGATCCAGGTAGTGTAGACAAGAGTCGAGCAGGCAGGCTTGTTTTAGCTCCTCGAAAGCCTGGAGTGCTTCCATGGGCCACTCTCTGGCATTGGCCCCCTTCCGGATTAGGGCGGTGAGTGGAGCTACCTTCTGTGAGTAGTGAGGAATGAAATGCCGGTAGAAGTTTGCGAATCCAAGAAAGTGTTCAAGGGCTTTTACTCCTACCGGCCGAGGCCAGTCTTTAATGGCAGACACTTTTTCTGGGTCCATATGAAATCCTGAGACTGACACAATGTAACCCAAGAATGGCAAGGATTGTTGTTCAAATACACACTTTTCCAGTTTAGCGAACAGGCGTTTTTCATGGAGTCGCTGCAGCACTTGGCATACCTGCTGTCGATGAGTGGTGAGGTCTTTAGAGTATATGAGCACATCGTCGAGGTACACAATCACTGAAGAGTGAAGCATGTCTCGGAGGAACTCATTTATTAGGTTTTGAAAAACCACTGGTGCATTACATAGTCCGAAAGGCATGACTAAATACTCATAAATGCCCATCACGAGCGTTAAAAGCGGTTTTCCACTCATCACCTGGTTTGATTTGTATTAGATTATATGTGCTTCAGAGGTCCAGCTTAGTAAAGATCCTAGCTCCTTGAAGACAGTCCAAGAGTTCTAGGATGAGTGGGAGAGGATATCGGTCCCGCCGTGTAATAGCGTTGAGCCTCCGATAATCTATGCAGGGCCTGAGGGAACATTCTTTTTTGGAGACAAAAAAGAATCCGACCCCTGCTGGAGAAGTAGAAGGCCAGACAAACCCCTTATCCAGGTTTCTTGGATGTACTAGGACATTGCCCAAGTCTCAGGTAGGGACAAAGGGTAAACTCCTCCTCGAGGGGGTATAGCACCAGGCAGTAAATCAATGGCACAATCAAAGGCCCGATGTTCCGGCAAGAGCTCAGCCTTTTCCTTGGAGAAGACATCCACGTATTCCGTGTACTGCAGTGGCAGCGACAGAGTGGTGGCAGACAAAGGAATACTAGGCCAAGGCAGAGTAGGCAAACAGGTCGTAAAACAAGTTGGACTCCAGGCCGTGATTTGCAGGGACTCACAATCAATGAGTGGAGAGTGCTTCTGAAGCCAGGATAGGCCCAGGACTATGGGATGGATAGATTTGTCCAGGATGTAGAAGGAGATCTCTTCCTCATGGAGAATCCCAGTGTGGAGGATCACTGGAGCTGTTGTGGATGAGATGCAGCCTGGCAAGGGGGTGCCATGAATGGAGGATACTCGTAGCGGTGGTGTACGGGCAACCACAGGAAGTTGCAGCTGTTGGACCAAGTCAGCTAGGATAAAGTTGCCTCCAACCCCGGAGTCGATAAAGGCCAATGTAGGAAAGGACCCACCGGGGTACTCCAGAGACAGGAACCGTGCATTGGGGAGCGGGGTTCACACAGCCTAGAATTAGCTCCCCAGTAATGCCTAGGCTTGGGAGTTTTCCGGTCGTTCCCGGCATTGTGCCAACATGTGGCCCTTGCCACCGCAGTAAAGGCACAAGCCTAAAGAACTGCAGCGCTTCCTCTTCTCTGGAGTAAGAGTGCTGCGACCGAGTTGCATGGGTTCATCACTCCGACTAGGCTGGTGTTCAGGAGGTGAAGCCATTGGTTGGGAGAAGGACAGGGCCAGTGCGACTGGTCTCTGGGCGGGCTTAATCTCTCTGCCCCGTTGCTGAAGCCTGCGATCAATCCTCCCTGAGAGATCGATCAGGCCTTCGAGATCATCTGGAAGATCCCTAGCTGTGAGTTCATCCTTAATGCGAGACGATAGTCCCTCCAGGTAGATACTGCGTAGGCTGTCCTCCCGCCAACCCAACTCTGATGCCAAGGTGCGAAATTTGACAGCATAGTCGACCAGCAGCCAGGAGCCTTGGTGCAGATGCAGGAGTTAAGCAGCCATGGTTGACTGCTGGGCCGGCTTGTCAAATACCTGCTTAAAGGTGTGCATGAATTGTTGGAGATTTCCAAGCAGCGAATCACCTTGTTTCCACACCGGGGAAGCCCACGCCAGGGCTTTGCCATCCAATAGAGACAGTATGTAGGTTGTTTTAACCTGATCGGATGGGAACTGTGTTTGTTGGAGTGTGAACTGCATAAAGCAGTGGTTGAGGAACCCCTGACACTGCTTAGCATCTCCAGCATAGCGGGGTGGCGTAGGTAGGTGCAGAGATGTGGCTGGTCTGGTGCCTGGGGCAGGAGCCGGAGGTGGACCTGCCACCAGAGGCGTCAAATCCAGGTGGTTAGCCAATCTCTCGACGGTAGCTGCGAAGATGTCCAAACAGTGTTGCTGCTGCTGCAGCCATTGAGCCAGGCCAGGAATAGCCTGGAGGCCAGAGAGGTCCGCCGAGTCCATGACCTTGGCAAACTGTTGTGAATTGTGGACCCTTGGGCCAGCTAGAGTGGGTGGTGGAACCACTGAAGGAAGGCCTGCAGTGGTACTCATAGCTGGGAGGCAGATCAGGATCAAGAGACTAGACAGGACTTTCACCTATACCAGCCTTCGTTCCCCGCAGGTTGATCCCTTGGGTACCGGAGCCGGTAGGACTTAGGAGAAGGTCTCCTGGTGAAGAGAAGTACAGTGAACAGTCCGAGTCGAGGCAGGCTGAAGATGTGGGGAGTCGATGATGGTCCAGGGGTTCGAGGCAGGCAGCAGAGGAACCAGATGAGATGAGCCAGAGGTCAGGGCCATCAGAAGACAGACGGATCCGAAGAGCAAGCCAAGGGTCAGGATGGGCAGCAGACAGATGAAACCAGGTACCAAGCCGAAGTGAAACCAAAGAAGCAAGCAAGTGGGAACTGGAACTCAGGAGCAGGAGAGGAGCAGGAGCAGGCAGGAAGGTAGGAGCGGAGTCAGGAACAAGCAGGATACTGGAACGGAGTCAGGAACAATCAACTAGATTCTCCCAGAAGGCGACCTGTTGCCAAGGCAAGGCAATGGGATCTGAGGCAGCCTATTTATAGTCCTCCAGCAATGACGTGGAATTTGGGGCTGGGCCAAGGTTTCCTACCGTGGCCCCTTTAAATCCCAGGCAATCGGGCGTGCACGCGCCTAGTGATCGGAGCTGCCTGAAGATGCTAATGTCATCTCCCTCGTGGGGAGAACACCGCGAGAAGGCCCTCAACGTGGCCCGAGCAGGGCTGAGGCAGCCCTTGAGCAGGAAGCGAGCTTGGTGGTAAGGGGGGATCCGGCCATGGACAGCCATGGCCGGGATTCCCAACAAATAAAATTTGCCTATAAGTATCAGAAAATTGCCTATTTTGAGGGTAGGTTACAACATATTTCTATCTCGTCTTCCTATAAGTGTCATACACCACTTTAAATATTTAATAGTGTTAAGTATTTTATTGTATGCACATTTTTTAGGGGGAAGAGATTAGGAGATACACACATATTTGTGTATGGTTGAGGGGGTAAAGGGGTGAGTGGGAAGCTGTTGCAGAATGCTGATAGGCCTGAACCCAAATCTGTTGAGCACCCTGCAAGATAGTTAAAAGAACCTGGGCATGGAGATCAGTTAGGAGCCACCATCAATGATTTTCATCCTGGGTGCTATTTGCCTTTGAACCAGCCCTGCTTATACTTCTTGTTCAGCCCTGATAGATACTTTTTCAGATGTTTTGTTAAATTGTCTAAGTCTTATTGTTCTGATGGACTTTAGCTTACAAGTCTATCAGGGATCTGTACCAAAGTTCTCAGATTTTCTTCAGATTATGGAAATGCTGAATCTTCAACAGGTTGTTTAGGTACCTACACACTCTGCTGGATGCACCCTCAATTTAACATTTCAACTTAATCTCAAAGAGATTAAGATGCAGTGATTCTTGACCTTCTGCATCCGTTAGCATCCTAGTCAGATCATATCATATTATGATTTGGAATACATCCAAGGGGATTTAGAAAGTGTCTGGCAGCTCTGCTGGCTGACCTTATCATTTCTTCTTTAGCACTGGGAATAATTCTAGAGAACTGGAGGCAGGAGAATGGGGTTCCTCTTCATAGAAGTGCAAGTATGGAGGGGGCTGGGAACTACAGACCAGTTAGTCTGACCTCTGTGGTGAGTAAATTAATGGAATCCAATGGATTACAAGAACTTGGGTAGCATGGTTTACCAGAGGTGATGAATATGATCAGTTTATTTGACTGGGTGACTAGAGATTTGGATCAGGGAAGAATATTAGATATAGTGTACTTGAATTTCATTAAGGACTTTGACACGGTTTATATATAAACTGAACCCCCTTTGTATGAACCCTAAAATGACTGACTGGGTTAGAAACTGGTTAACTGGAAGGTAAAAAAGGGTGGTGGAGATTACTTTGAGGAGAGGGGTGTTACTAGTGGTGTGATGCAAAGATCCATCCTTGGAACTGTTTTTTTCAACATTTTCATAAGTGATATTGTGAAAGGACTATTGGAAAACATTTGTTATTTTTGTAGATGATACTAAAATCTCTAACAGGGAAGACATTCAGGAAGGAGTGGAAATCATGAGGAAGGATCTAATGAAGCTTGTGGAATGGTTGAGTCTGGCAGCTAAGATATAGTGCTAAAAATGTAGGGTCATACATTTAGGTTGCAAAACCCCAGTCTAAGAGTGAAATTAGTATAAGTACGATAAAAGAGTGGGATATGGGGATGATCATATCTAATGTTCTCAAGGGCAAACACAAAGTGATGGTAAAAGACAGAAAGATACTTGGATGCATAGGGAGAGGAACGTTCAGCAGAAAATAAGAGTTGATATTGCCACTGTATAAGTCCCTCTTGAGACTTCATTTGGAATACTATGTACAATTCTGGAGAGCACAACTTTGAAAGGACATAAACCAGATGGAGTTGGTCCAGAGGATGGTTACCAAAAAGGATCAGGGGTCTTCATTGTAAAGCATATTGGGACAGACTTAGATCTAAATATGTATACCCTACAGGAAAGGTGATTTAGGGGCGATATGATAGAGAAATTGAAATACCTCCAAGGTATCAATACACAGGAGGCAGGCCTCTTTCAAAGGAAAGCAGGCTGTGGAATGAGGGGTCAAGTAATGAGGTGAAAGGAGTAGATTCAGGAGCAATTTAGGGAAATATTTGTTTGCAGAAAGGGTAATGAATGCATGGAGTAGCCTTCCAGTAGAGGTGATGGAGCAAAGACATTATCTGAACTCAAGAAAGCATGGGACAAACACAGGGACTTTCTGAAGGTGTGGTAGGGATTGTAGAGTGAGCAGTTGGTGTGGTTGGGCAGACTAGATAAGCCATATAGTCTTTTTCTACCATCATGTTTTATATTTCTATAATTTATATTTTCAGATAGTGCAACATCTTTAAAGTAATATCATCCTTAAAACAAAACCAAAGATGACAGCTTGTACAAAGTCAAATCTGACTCCAGGTAAGTTATTATTTGTGCTTGAGTGTCAGCTATCTTTTTCCTTAAAAGGCTTCATGGAGATTATGGTCTATAGATATAAAAGGCTTTAAATTATGCTGTCAATAAAATCACATCTATCAAAAAAAAATGTTGAACTCTATTAAAGAACTATGTTAGACAACTTGCTTTTATGATCCATGTCTCCATAGCTTGTGAAAGTCTCTCGTGAACTTTTGAAACCTCTAAAGGCCATGGTTAATAAATCTTTATCAGATGGCTATATACCTACCCACTAATATAAGTATATGGTAAGACCTTTGCTAAAACTGCTCCTCCTCATGCCTTTATGCTAGCAAATTGAAGTCCTTTCACAGATATTCCTTTCCTAGGTAAACCTTTTGAAAAGGTATCCCTGACCCAATTAAGGAACTTTCTTTCATAGTATAAGATCCTGAACCCTATTAGTCAAGTTTTAAAAACCATTTTAGTACAGAAACTATGATGGTTGTATTGTTGGATGATCTTCTTTGAGAAATCGATCACAAAGGGCCTGCTTTGGTCATACCTCTAGTCCTCAATCTAGCCTTTGACACATTAGATCATACTGTCTTTCTGAGTAGACTGCTTGACATAGGGTTTAGAGGCAAGGCATTAAGCTTGTTCTCCATCTTTTGTTTAGATCATTGATATCAATTTTGCAGTGTTTTCACTAGTATTATATTATATCTGTATGGCAATTTTCAGGTCTGTTGTAAATGATTCAGATCTACATTATTGTTATGATGATGATTTGCAATTAGTTATATTACTAAGGAAAGATCAGTCAGAAGCTATAAATAATTTTAACGAGGGCTGAAAAAGGTATTCGACTAGCTAAGGGTTAATCAGTTAAAATTAAACCCCAACAAATCAGAGCTTTTATGTGTGGTAAGCTTCAATCAGTAATGCAACCTTTAACATCTGTTGTATTGGATGGTTCCACTCTGTTGTTTATCAGGTAGATTTGAAGTATGGGAGTGATTTTTTACTTCTGTTTCTCATTAGATCAACAAATTGCTGCAATGTTGAAATCAATCTTCTATCAGTTAAAGAGGATTCGGTTTTTGAATCCATATGGCGACACTGCTGCTCTGGCTTGTCTTATTCATGCTTTCATCATCAGCATACTCGATTACTATAGGGATGTGAAGGCCAAAGTGTCTTGGTTTGTTTCAGTTTGTTTGGGTTGGGATTTTCATTTGATTTTATTATATTCTTTTTTTATATTTTGGTATTTCTTTTGTTTTCAGACATTTGTATGCACAGTGCGTAGTTGTGTGCATTAAAGCACTATGTATGGGCATATAAGAAGTCTGTACAAATTGCCAAGTTTTACGCACAACTTCCTTTGTGTGCACAAAAAATGCTTTTTGTGTGTGTAACTATGCACTGCATGCACAAACTTCTGAAAACAAGTAGAAATTAACATTTTTGCTGTTTTTGGACTCACTGCTGATTCAGTTTATTCCATTCATAATGAACCAAAATAGCCTTTTTTATTCTGAAAAACTCATTGTTTAAAATGAATGAATATCCCTGTAACTACTATAATTCTCATTACTTTGGTCTGGCAGACAAAGATGTGATGAGATTATAGCAGGTTCAGAGTACTGCTGCTAGGCTTCTGACAAGATCCAGTTCTGAAAAAAGGATGATTACATTATTTAAAAAAAACCACACTGGCTTCTAGTAAAATACCACAATCAGTTTAAAATACATTTCTTGTTTTCAAGTCCTTGCATGGTTTAACCCATGGGTTGGAAACTTATGGCATTACTTATGGCATTACTTGCTATGAGTGGTATGTAAGATGACACGGCACTATAAGCACAACATGGAATGGCAACGAAATGAGAGATACATGCAACTGCTGCTGACTCTTCTGCTCGCCAGTGTCTCTTGGCTTTCAACTTCTTCGCTGTCCTCACGCTGCCTGTAACTACTTCAGGGGCCCTGTGAGGCCATTGAGGAGGAGGCAGAGGCAATAGTAGTGGGAGCCAATTGGAAAGAACCAGGTGCAGGCCTCAGCGCAGGGCAGGACCAATTACAGATGGCAGAATCGTGTGCACTGCATGGGCCCAAAGCTGACTGAAGTGCTAGAGGATGCCATATGTGGGAAGACCAGTGGCAGTAGGAGGATTATCAGTGGTGGGACTCTGGTTAGGGAAGATCAATAATAGTGAGAAGAAGGACTGAGTCCAACTGAGAAAAGGCATCATGAGGGCCAGATAATGCTCATTGGACATTTGCAGTACTTCTGTTTGCAAGTGGACCAGGCTGGTGGAGCATCACTACTAGTAAGAGGGAAAGTCTGTGGTAGACCAGTGTTGGGTTGGAGGTCTGGATTTGAGTTTGAGGCTGCTCGGGGTGGGATTCTGGGGGCTGTTATGCTAGTTGGTTTGGCGGTATAGGGGGTGAATTTGGGGCTGATGGGACTATGGGGGCTCTGAGGGGTAAATGTTAGGCTGATGGGGTTGTGGATTTAGGGTGGAGAGCATTTATGTATTTAAAAAATGATTAACCCTCACTGATTGAATGTTCCAGGCAGGGTACACCACACACATAAAACGTAAATTAACACTGTATTTATTTCTGTTTTCTTAACTGTCTTAAGTTAATTTATTATGTAAACCGTTAAGATAGAACTCTTTGTTCTGGGCAACGGTATATAAAAATTGCACAAATAAATTAAATAAATAAATAAATAAAACTCTATATCATCTACGTAAAGTCTATAACCCACACTCAATCCAGCTAACAACTTACCATACACAATAGGGCCATGTATATATCAAATTGGGCAACTGACAAAGTTGACCTCTATGGAACTGCAAATAAAATTTTCCATCAAGGTGAAGCAGATGATCCAGTCCATACCTGCTGTTGAAGGTCAGACAGATATGATGACACATTTGCATAAATGGTAAGTAAGCATTTGATAATTTAAAGTGTCAAAGGCAGCTAAGATATATAATAATATCAGCACAATACTCCAACTACAATCAAAACAGCTTCTGAGAGAATTGAAACTAAATAGTAAAAGAATCTCATTATTTAAAGATTTACGAAATTCAAATTGAAAGTGACCGGGAATATCATATTCTGCTAAAATTCATTTAGTTCCTTTAGAACCAAATTTTTAATTACTTTTGCAAGAAATGATTGTGATGAAATAGGTCTATAACTCTGAAATTTCACTGGGTCTAAAGATTGTCTCTTTAACAAGGGCCATACTGACATTTGGTGGCAAAATATCCTCAGTTAAAGAAAGATTGCCGATATCTATAAGCGCAGAGATGATGTCTTCCCAAATTAAATTTAATAAAGCTATAGAGCATGGATTGCGGAAGGATGATGAGAAATGTAATGCTGGGGAGATGAGTGAGAGCAAGATTGCTGGGGATGAGGGTCTGGGTTGAAATAGACACCTGGGAGCGGGGAAAAGAGAGGAGGGATGAGGAGACTGTTAGGGAGGAGTGGGATATGAGTGGGGGAGGTGAGGGAGTTTGAGACTGCCAGAAATGTTGGTGGAGCTTAGGGCATGAAAGTGAGAATGCTGGTGAACGGGGTCTGGGGGTGAGAGTAAAACTGCTGGACCCCAGATGATCATCCACTATAACATCGGACATGCTATTTCCATTAGTAAATATCATGTCCATTATCACCCCCTCCCTGTATGGGTTCTGATACCAGTTGACAGAACAATTCTATCTGCAGAGAATCCAGGATCTCTCTGCTTCTAGAAGACATTGCCATTTGGATGTCCCAATCAACATTTGGTTGAAATAACCTAGAAATAGTATTTCCCCTTTCATAGCAATGTTGTGAATATCATCCATTAAATTTCTATGTCTTCTCACTGTGATAGAGGTCTGTATATTACACCAATATTAATGGATGTTCCATTCCCTCTTTCCAGATTAATCTACATTAGGGGTGTGTGCAGTGGTTAAAACTTTGTTTTGTTTTATTTTTGGGGGATTTCCCTCCACAATTTCATTTCATTTAATGTTTATTTAATTTCTTTAGCTTTAAAAAAAACATAGCACCCCTCCAAGAAAAACAGAAAAAAAAGAAAGCTACCTCCCGAGGCCTCCCATACCCACCACCCATCCCTCCCACCCGGAAAAATGCCAGTGCCAAGCTCCTCCCTGGCCCCATCTTACCCAGTCAGGGGGGATCCACAGACAAGGCCTAGGCCCAAGCTGAAGCCTTGGCCATGCATAAGCTAGACTGAAGTATGTCTCTGTGATATTGATCTAGGCTCTAAGCAGCACCCAGGATTGGAGGCCTGGTCCTGACGCCTGGAAGCCAAGGCCTCAGAAGTTTCTTGCGATGTCTTCTTTCTTTTTTCTTCTTTCTCGAAATGACTGCATCTGCTCAGGATGCATGGGAGTTAATTAACTTCAACGCATCCTCCCCAGTGGAGGACACCATTTTGATGTATGGCAGCTAATTAACTCTGGCATATCCCGAACGAACATCGCCATTTCAAGTAAGAAGAAAGTAGATGTTGCAAGAGGACCTCCAAGGCCTGGGCCTGACCCTGTCATCAGGAATGGGCCTCTGGGCAAAGCTCCAGTGTTGGGCCTGGGCTCGGGTCCTGGCCTAGGCCTAGACCCAGGTGTTGGAACTAGGTGTCTAGTTTGGGCCACAGCATCGGGTTGGGTGTGGTCATGTTGGATCCCCGATGGAGAAGGTAAGTGAGGGTCAGGAAATTTCCCTACCTCAGCAAAACATTTAGGCCTGGACCTTTGTTTGAGTCTCAGCCTTAGGCCCCAGCATTGGGCCCAAGCTTAGGTTGAGACCCCGGCGTCATGCTTAGGAGTAGGTCATGGCTCCTCTGGGTCGTGGCCTATGCTTAGGCCTAGGCCGGATGGCTAACTTTATTTTTTTTTTTTAAATAGATTCTCAAAACAAAATGAGATTCCAGAAAAATTTCATTGGAATTTATAACATTTCATTTTGAAAGTGACACAAAATAAAATAGGAAATTTCATCTCATTTCCTATTTGATTTCTACCAAATGCCCATCCCATCTTCTTACCTTGTAAACCCTATGTTTCTGTTGGTTTAATATTCTTGTGCATTATTAATAGCTGAAAGGTATTAATAATGCACAAGAAGCAAGCCTATTTCAGTGGAAAGGAAATTGTAGAACTAAGGATAATGATATGAAACTCCAATGAGATAGATTGAAGAACAGTGTCTGAAAATATTTTTCAAGGACAGAGTGGTTGATGCCTGGTTGGAATGTCCTACTGGAAGAAGTAGTGGAAACAAAAATGGTAATGGAATAAAAACAAAACTATGAGATAAATACAGAGGATCCCTGGAGACAAAAGGATGGAAGTAAAACTCTTGAGTAACCTGCACAGAGTAGTAGTTCAGCCCAAAACAGCAATGGTAGGCCTACTTTCTGCTTGTAAGAAGACACTGGGGTAAGCTGTAATGAGTGGTGGTTACAGTCCTAATCAGCAGTGGTATGATTACATTGGGCAACCAAAAAAGCATGGGGAAGCCTGCGTGGCACAAAGGGTACAGCCATAAAGAGCAGTAATACAAAAATAGGTCACACAAGAAGGCTAGGGTTACCTGAATGGAGGCAACATAGTTAAAATCTAAACTTAAATGAAAACATGAGGAGGCTGGATTTTACAACAGCTTCCACTGCCTTTGGTATCTTTGGGGATGTAGGGATAAGCCTGTCACCCTGACAAAGAAGTGTGCAACTGAACCAAATTTTGCAGTCCTGAGCAACACAAATTGGAAGTCAGGTCAAGTTCCCATAGGCATTTAATGTAAATGCCTATGGGAACTACACTGAGGAGAAAAATCGCTATTGTTTGTTGCGTCCGTCAGTCTCAGACGGCTTCGACCCTTTTGCCTCACCTTTTTCTCAGCTCTCCCTGCTAGCCTTGGGAAGATGGCCAGCGCCAGCATCCCCGGAAAGGCTATGGCATTGCCTTCTGCCATGTTCCTCCCAAGGACCTCCTAGGGTACGCATGTGCGTGCTACCCACGTCTTTATTCCAGCTATGGCGCGATTCTCGGGGGCATCCCCCTCGAGTGACGTCACAACATCCGGGTATTTAGCCTTCACTTGTTTGCTAGTTCGTTGAGTTAGCAGGGATTGGATTCATCCGGCCTACACTACTATGCCGCTGGAAGCTCTACCTTACCCTTCGGGGTATTCTCTAACCTGGATACCCGCTCCTTGGGGTCCCTCTGCTTTCCTTTCAGGTGCCTTTCTGGGATCAGGTACTCACTCCTTGAGGGCCTGCTCTCCCTGCCTCGGTGCCTGTTACCATCTACTTCAACCTGGTGGAATCGCCAACCTTACAGCTACCATCTAGTGAGTAATCTAATTATCAGTCTATCTCACCTACAACTTTGCCGTGCTGGGAAACCTACACCGGAATCTCCCTATACCAACTTGGTGAGACGGGTCCCCTCTGTCGAGGGTCCCTGGACTGCTACCTCTGGATCACCTCACTACTGCCACCTCTGGTGGTATACTACAAGCTGTATAATAAAAGATCTAACTCTGTGTTTGTGCTTCCCAAGTCTAGCCCAGTACTGTGGCTTTACACGGGGCTCCTCCCCGTGGGTGTGGTCATCTGCCACAGTACCCAGGAATCCACCCAAACACGGCTAAACCATAACATTGTTCTTCATATCAAATAATCTGTCTTCCTCTTACAATTTTGCTGTTCCCGCCAGACATAAACTTGCTAAGTTTATGGCCTTGACAAACTTTGTATTCAGTCATGATACCCATCATTGCTCACCAGATATCTTTCAACTCATGCTATCGTCTCCATGAGAATATGCATATATGTACCAGCTAAGAATAAGTCATATTGGAAGCCCATCAATCCGTGCAAGTGGAATGTGGTAACATCCAGTCAATATCAACTATTGGATCCTATGCATATATATTTGGGGTTGCTGCTTGCTGCCATTCATGTAAACCTCACACCCATGAACTTTGCACAAAGGTACTAATGAAAGTCAAGAGCAAAGGTGGATCTTGAACTCATGACCAAGTATTACTCTTGAATCATAGCTCATTCTTTTTTTCTGAAATGCTAGGTTTTTTTTGGCATGCCTATGATGATAGCTAGCTTAAACATCATCGCTATTTGTGATGTTAGATATCAAAGTATGACTTCAAATTAAACTAAAGCTAAAACTGTTTCTATCAACTACTACTATTACTACTTACCATTTCTGTAGCATTACTTGATATAAACAGCACTATCCACTTTGTATTACAGAGAAATACATACATCTTTTGTATATCTTTGCAAATTTTGAGTTTCAGCAAGATGATAGCCTCCAGGCAATTTGAACTTGTTCTTTTTGTGTAAAATATATCCAGCTTTAAATAAATAGTGGCATCTCATTCTGTTTTCCACAGTTAATTAATGAAGTCAGAAGACACAGTGTTTCGTCCAAGAAAAGAGATGTGTTTGATCTGAGTTACTTGGAATTAACTTCTTTAGAGATTTAGAACAAACAAGAAATAACTTAATACAGCCACACATATTATTTCATAATTTTACCCTGTTATTGCAATTGATAATCAGGATTTTTAAATTACCTTATTTTTAAGACAAAGAAAGAAAAAAATCCCACTCTCAAAAAGGCTGATGTTAATCAGTCTTGACTGGGAGTTTTTGGCATCATTCAAACTCAGATTATATAGTGTACCACAAGTCATGTACTGATTTCATTTCAAGTTGACCATCACATATGACCATCATATCAGGACGCTTAGTGCACACAAACTCACTGTGATTAATGTCTTTTTTTAGTGTCAAATAAGTATAATTATCAGTCATTGAAAGTCCAAATGTAACCTTTTTTTAAAGAATTTTTCAGTTGCATATAAAATTACTTATCTGAAAAGAAAGGCACCACAAGGGATTATGATGCATCCCGACACTGGCACAGTGCTTCAAAGTCCCACAGTCTTTATAAGGGGTTTCAGGACATACTGCTTCAGTTCAGCGTATCTGCATGTCATGCTGGCTGGGGTCAGGGAACACCCCCTCAGGAGCAATGCAGGTCTACAGGGCTGGGCTAGGGTTTATCTTCTGCCTAGCCAGCCCACTTCCCCACAGGTTGAGACCTTGGGTTCTGGGGGCCAGTAGGTCTTGACTTCAATGGCTGACTATCATGGTTGAGGGAGGACAGGTTAGACGAGGCTGGGAAGGCTGGGCAGGCAGGATAGGCTAGATGAGGCTGGATAGGCTGGACAAAGCTGGGCAGCACTGGCTGGAACTGGATACCAGTGTAAGGCAGGCTGGACTCGAGCTGGTACAGGGCAGGTGGAGCTGGAACAGGTGCTAGGCAGGCTGCACTAGAACAGATACTGGTCAGGCTAGACTGGACTGGATATTGACTGGTTGAGAAAGCAACAAGGAAGGCTATCTAACAAAGCCGTTGGGGCAACAAAATGAGGATTAGAAGCCAAGATGTCAAAAATTAGATCCTTTATTGGAGACTTAAAATCTTAAAAACGCCCGTTTTTAAGATTTTAAGTCTCCAATAAAGGATCTAATTTTTGACATCTTGGCTTCTGGATACTGACTGGGCAGGGCTGAGGCTGAGGACAGAACTAGGGAGACACTGAGGGCACACACAGGTTAGAAGCTGAGAGCTGGATACTGGAGTGGGGATTGGGGCTGGATACATACACAGATTGAGGCAGGATACCGATCAAGGACTAGTGCTGGAAACATACACAGACTAAGACCAGATAATGAGCAAGGACTGAGGCTGGATACATACACAGACTGACATAGGTTACTGGGAACAGGCAGGGTTGGACCGGGGATAAGGGCAAGGCTAGGAAGATTGACAAGGAATAAACTGGGCAGGGCAGCACAAGGACCAGACAAAGGCAGCACAGGGCCAAGGCAGACAAGAACAGGACTAGACAAGGACAAGATAGAACAAAGAACACAGAAGGCCCAAAGGCCACAAGGAAGGAAGCCTGTAGGCTGCGATGCATAAGGCCTGGAGGCTACTAGGTGAGGCAGGAGGCCCAGAGGTCACAAAGCAAGGAGAGGCCTGAGTAGACTTCAAGGCAAGGAACAAGGTAAGACAGGGCTCGGAGGCCACAAGGCAAGGAGAGACCTGAGAAGGCTGCAAATCAAGGAGCAAGAGAAGATAAGGCCCAGAGGCCATAAGGCAAGGAAGCTATATAGGCTGTAAGAAAATGAGCAAGGTACCGAGGTAAGAGCTGCCAGGTCAGAGAGCCAAGGAAACTGAACGAAGAGGCCCTGAGGTACTGATAAGACAGGATTAAATGAGGCTGGAGCTTGGATGTGGTATGAACATTGAGGAGGAACTTGGCAAGGTTGTAGATGAGACTCGCTGAGGACCCCTGGTGGAGGGAAGACTGTGCAGCAAGCTGAACCTTGGCATGGAGAGACTGTGAAACAGGTGAAACTGTGACACTGCACTAAAGAAACAAAACATAAGTGCCATTTTTAAAGAAACAAATGGCGGGAAAACAACAACCAATCAAAATCAACTGATAAGATTAAAGTATCCAAATTAGAGTCCATATATATGTTGACTCACAGCTTGGACTCCAAAACTTATTCAAAAAATCTTTGAATTTTATAATGTGTGCCAACCAATAGGCTTGCTGAGACCTGCAGGAGATATGGTATTGAGAGTATTTACATATATATTTCCCATCTGTTGAGCAATACTGCTATGTCACCTTCCCCTGGGGTAGGTTGTATATGCTCAATAACAGTGCACTTCAATTGAGAAAAAGTATGATTTTTCAAGAGACAGTGTTGAACAATAGGATCTTGAGTCTTAAATGTATTGAGGCAGCTTTGGGATTGCATTAATTGCACTTGAATGGGTTGCTGAGTGCGACCCACATAGGTCAAAGGACAAGGACTCTGTTCCACATACACAATACAATTTGACATGCAATCAGTTCATGACTTGTGGTATACTATATAAACTGAGGCTGAATGATGCAAAAAACCTATAGTCAAAGCATTAGTGCACATAATAAAATGTTCACATTGATATTTCAACTTTTTGAACAGAGGTTAAAATTACTACAATGCAAAAAAACCTGTTCTCTAATATTTTTACTCCTCATATAGGATTCTTGGGGGAGTGTCTTAAAAACAGAGTGCATAGCAGGCAAATGCCAATGGCATTTGATAAGTGCTGACATTTTATGTGCCAAATTAGGGAATCTTAAAATACAGGTCACTTCATCTGTTTGTGCACTCGTTTTATATTGTAGGAGTGGGCATGATCTGCAAATCTAGCTCGTAAATAAGCTTGTCTTATTACTCTCTTAGCATAACCTTTTACAAATCATGAAATTGATGTTTAAAATTTGCCAGATAAGAGCAAATCCTCCTAAACCTGAAGAATTGCCCAACAGGTAATCCACATTTAAAAGACTGGGGATGGAAACTCTGAAACTGCAGAAAGTTGTTACACTCAACTGACTTGCAGTAGTAGCAATAGTCCTTCTTTGTTTTTTAATGCAAATGTCCAAAAAAGAAATTTGCTCACGATGGTGATTCAGGGCACAATGTAAATTAATGCCCCGTTGAGTCAACCACTGATAAAAGGCAATAATATCTTCAGTGTCTGTCCACATGAAAAAAATATAGTCATTATACCCTCTCCGAAATAGAACATTGGCAAGCCAAGGTACCTTCTTAAATTGTGTCACAAATAGGTTGGCAACATCAGAGGCAACTGGTGAACCCATAGCTATACTATGGAAATGTAGATAAAAAAAATGGTACCAAACATAAAATAGTTCTCACATAACACCATCCTGGCCAAATTGTATAAAAATGAAGAGGGTATACTCTGAAGTAAAGGCCTTTGATCTGAACCTGCTTGAACCACCTCCTACAAAATATTGTTATACAATGACTCAAAATCTAAAGAAACAAAAAATGAATTAAATGGAATCTCTGACACATCTCTCAATATACAAGGAAACCTGGATATAAGAAGTAGCTGTCTGAATACTAGTTTGTAAAAATTAGGGATGTATATTTGCTTAAAACAAAATGGATAAAGTCAATGTCATTTTGTTGGCACCTTAAAGCAAAAGAAAAAAAATGTTGAAATTTCGTTTTTTGTTTGTTTTTTTAGTTTCATGTTAGTATGCACTAAGTTCCAATGGTGCACACTAACTGGATTTAGTGCACACTACCTCAAAATGTTAAAAAATAGGTTTAAAACTGTCAAATGAAGGAGCAGTTCATTAGCTAGAGCTATGGTTCTGCATTCCAATTGGCTGTCTCTTTAGTTACTTGCTTATGTTGCCAAAGTTGCAAGATGGTGTATGGGGGCAAGGTGCCACCTGGCTGGTTACAAGTGTGCAGAAACAAGTAATAATAGCATCAGATTCTAGTCAGCATATGCGTGAAATGCAACCGTATATGTTGAATTTGCCAAATCATGTTTATTTTGGGAAAAAGGCTGTGGCATTTTGGGATATGCATATTTTGAATCACCCAATCCTACTTCATTTTTTGATGAATACATGGAAATTGGTAAAAGTGTATTTTGATTCTTCCAATTATGTGACTATCTTTTTTTTGTTAATTTGACTCTGGAGTTCAGATATATTAATGGGGGGTGGGCCTCTGGTTGTCTGCTGCTTTGCTTTGGGTGAATTGAAGAGACAGCATAGCTCTTTGTTCTTTTGAGAGAGATAGTTAATATTTTTTTTAAATTTCAAATTAATCATCATTGTATTATTATTTGGTGATTGATTTGATTTTGTTAGTGTCAATCTTGGGAGGCAGCAGACTTGCAAAGTAGGGCATTAGCACATAGGCTCTGTACTGTGCAATATAGCAACATTGTAATCTGAGATTAAATGCTGCAGCTGCAGTGCTTTATTATTAATCTGGCAAAGTCTTACTGTCTGCTTTGCCTTTAGCAGGAGATTTTAATATTATAGGTTTCTGTTTATCCTTTATCTTTTGCCCTGGCTTCTGCCCTGCCTTTGGCCCACTGACCTCAGTGAGTGCTCTAGTTTATATTAATATCTGGTGGTAGGTGCACACAGCCACACAATTCACAGTGCCAGTTCTCATTCTAAATTATAAATTTTTAAGTGCAGATAGTATAATATTAGTACACTTGTGGCACTGGGCAGACAGGCAGTCAGCAATGAATATAAAATTTTCTTGGTGAATGATTTGCTGTCATTGATTGATTATTGGAGGGACTCTATCTTTGCTAGCTAAGCTTGGTGTTTGTCCACTGTTGTGTGGCCTGGTGAGAGAGAGAGAGAGAGAGAGAGAGAGAGAGACTAGAGTGAGGGTAACTGGTGAGAGAGAGGAACTGATATGGGGGTGACTGGTGAGTATGGGAGAGAGTGAGAAACTGGTTGAAAGGGTGACTGATGAGAGAGAAAGAGAGACATTAGAGAGGGGGTTACTGGTGAGAGAGAGGAACTGGTATGGGTGAGTATGTGAGAGAGTTAGAGACTGGTGAGTATGTGAGAGAGTTAGAGACTGGTGTGTGAGAGAGAGACAGGTTGAGGGGTGGCTGGTGAGAGAGGGAGAGAGAAACTGGAGTGGGATGATTGGTGAGAGAGAGAGACTGGTGTGGGGGATATCTGGTGAGAATGAGAGAGACTGTGACTGGTGAGAGAGTCAGAGACTGGTGTGAGGAGTGATTCATGAGAGTAGGAAAGACTGGTTGGGATGGTGAGTGGTGAGAGAGAGGGACTGGTGTTGGGGGTTTGTTGACAGAGTGAGAAACTATTGTGTGGGGTTACAGGTGAGGGAGAAACTAGTTGGAGTGACTGGTGGGAAAGAGAGATTGGTGTGAATGCAGACTGGTGAAAAAAAGAGAGACTGGTTAGGGGTGACTGGTGAGAAAGAGACAGATAGAAAGGTCAGGGTGAGTGGTGAGAGAGAGCTAGACAAACCGGTGAATTAGAGATAAGAGACTGGAGTGGTAGGTGACTGGTGAGAGAGATACTAGTGTTTGAGTTTGAAAGAGTGAGACTGTTGTGTGGGGTGTCAGGTGAGGGAGAGATTGTTTGGGGAAACTGGTGTGAGAAAGAGACAGGGGTGGGGGGACTGGTGAGAAACAGAGAGGCTGGTTGGGGGTGACTTGAGAGAGAGACGTGCACAGGTTGGGGGTTGACTGGTGAGAGAGATAGAGACTGGAGTGGTGGGTGATTGGTGAGAGACAGAGACTGGTGTGGGGTGACTGTTGACAGAGTGAAAGACTGGTATGTAGGGAGACAGGTGTGTGTGTGTAAAAAAAAGAGAAAAACTGGTATGAGGGGGTGACTGAAGAGAAAGAGAGAGAGAGAGACTGGTGTGAAGGTAACTGACTACACTAGTAAGAAAGAGAGCAAGGTATGGGGAATAACATACTAGTAGTGAGAGAGACTGGGTGTGAGGCCTTGGCCTGAGCTGGACTCAACACTGAGTTTAGGCCTGAGCTGGGCCCAGCACTGGGTACTAGCTTTGATCTAGGGTCTAGCCCTGAACCAGGGCTGGGGCTAGATTCTTCTTCCTGTCTAAAAAGTGCTGCAGCCAGGGAGCTCTCACTCTGACCTCCACTTACTAGTTTTCCAGAGCCTGCTTGGATAAGGGAAAAATCAATGCCCAGCCACTTCCACCTGGGTACCGATACTTTACTGGGAAGGCCTAGCCAGGGTTGCCGGAAGCCCATTATTTTTTAAAATGCCATGAATACAAAAATACCCAAACATTTTTGGGTATTTTTCTAGGAGACTATTTTCAATTCATTCCATTCGGAATGAACTATCAATGGCCTTGTTGCATTTTTGACATTCATCTGAAACGAATGCACATCCCTACAATAAAGCAAGAGAGTGAACCAGAAGAGAGGCAGGGCATGAAAATCAAAGCAAGCAACAGCAGCAGCAGCAGCAGCAGTAACATGGTTCTAGGATCCCAAGGCATCAAGAGAAGCAGGGGAGATTTTTCTTTTCTTTTTTCACAATGTTTTTGTTTAGGACCAAAACATTCCAGTATATCCAAGAGAGAGGTAGAGCAGGAAGAGCAGGCTGGGCAACAACAGTGAAAAAATAACAGAGCTAGGCAGCGAACCAGGAGAGAGGGAGGGTGGGAGGAGCAGGCTGGGCAGCAGGGACAAGAATGGCAACTGTCAACCCCAAAGCAAAATGCGGATGGCAAAAAGTTTGGGCATTTGTTCACTGAAGTTGTGTTCTCAGCCCTATTTGCTTACAAAATTTTTATTCTGCTGTCTCTCAGAAATTCTGTATGATGCAAAGTACAACATAATAAAAACAATGTAAAAATACATACTTTAAAACATAATACTTAGACTCTATAAAACCATCTGCACATAGATTTCTTCAACCCACTGCTTACAAGCCTTAAAATCTATTCTGCATATGCCTCATAAACAAGCCATTTTTTTACACTCTTCCGGAACCTCATTATGACAGCCTCCTCCTTCCTTAATATCTCCGGAAGATTATTCCACAGTGTAGGCCCCAAAACTGAAAGTGTTCTTTTTCTAATGCTTACCAAATGACATTGCTATTAGAAGGAACATTCAAGAGCTTTTGCTCATTTGATCGTAACTCCCTCTCTGGCTTACACGGTCACAACAAATCTTTCAGGTATCTTGTACTAGTTTGCAATTGGGCTTAAAAACCAACATAATACATTTAAATTTGGCTCTGAACTGTTAGGATTAGTAAGTGTGTGGACCCTTTGGCTGAGATGAAAGGTGGTACCGCCTAGGGGGAGGAGCCCCACGAAGCCTCACCGTTGGGAGGCGGAGTCTCAGCTGCAGGATGATATACAGCAGATGTGTAGATGGAGAAAGAGAGGGTGACCCCAGGAGGCGGGCCACGGAGTGGCAGTGCAGACACTGTCATCAGACTCAGCTCGGAAGACTGGAGTCAGGCAATAGCTGCAGCACTACCCGAGGAGCAGGGGTGCCGGAGGAAGTTACAGTCACTGTAGCTACACTGGGTCCGTCGGGATGAACACTCAAGAGAGTTCCTCAGTAGGAGATCACAGTAGTGGTCCGCAGAGCGGGGTACACCGGCGAGAGTTCCTCTAGTAATCATGGCAATGGTCTGCAGAGCGGGGTACACCAGAGAAAGAGGTCCCACGTAGATGACACAAGTGGGGGTCCACAGTGTGGTATTCACAGCAGCTGAAGAGTAGAGGTTCTGAAGAAAGCCTTGGGAAGTGAGGCAGGCAGGAGTCTGGGTGAAAGGCCCTCCGAGGAGTGGATAGCCAAGAGACGAGGAATGCCCCCGAGGAGTGGGTACCTGATAGTCTCACACCACGGAAGCAGGAACTGGAACAACGCTGAAAGTGAGAGTAGGTAAATGCAGCAAGTGAACTCATTGCGAAGTCACCAGCTGTCTGGGCTGGTGAGCTTAAATACCGGAGTAGACTGACATCATCTGATGGGGATGCCCCCAAGGTTCCCGCTATGACGTGGTTAAAGCTGGTCAGGACGCGCACGTGCATGCCTAGGGAACCCTATTGTTATTGTTCCATGTTCTATGTAAAAAAACCCAGGTCTAACTTCCCAGACCAGGGCAACCTCTTTCGTTACTTGTAAACCGGACTGATTTGTATTGCATACAGGAATTCCGGTATATAAAAATTTAAAATAAATAAATAAATAAATAAAATGGCGGTCGGCAGCGTCCATGCTGCTCAGGTAGGCCTGGGAACGGAGGCTGGAAGGCCGGTGGTGGCTGGCAGAGTCCGTGAGTTCGCCCAACGGAGCCAATGCAGCAAAAAGAGAGGTGAGCAGCAGCGATCGCAGCCATCTGTGGCTGCGGAGCGTAACATGAACAATAGGTAACCAATGCAATTTTAATAAAATTAGCATAACATGGCACCTCATCGGGGACTCCCTCAATTAACCTAGTGGCAAAATTCTGAATCATTTGTAAAACTTTAACTGTTTTGATTGGCAGTCCATATTACATTACAGTGATCTAATATCGATAAAGCTAAGTTTTGCACCACTATTCTAAAATCATCTTTTGCCAAAACATACCGTAAACGACAAACTACTCGCAATTTAAAATAAGCACTTCTCATAACTTTTTTCACCTGGAAATTTAGGAAAACCCAGCGGAGGAAGGTTTGTTTTAATTAATACCACATTTTTCACCTACTTTGTTGCCAGCTCTGAATGATGTGAACTCACAATGTCTCCTGCCACTGAGAATACCCATTCACTTGGCTTGCTGGTTGGTGGGAGGTTTGGCCAGACTGAAACCTTGTTTGCCCAATAAGTCAATATAGCAGGTGACTAAACATTTTGCAGAAGTCTCCTGTGCGGAGGGGGATAATGGTCTCTGCTTCCTTTATATCCAACTGCTGTAGCTATGGCCTGTGTAAGGAGAGACTAATGCTGGCCATGGAGGAGTGGCATATAAAGGTGGGTTAGGAAGAAATAGTAGTTGACAAGGTGTTGCTCATGCTGACAGTATTGTGTGGGGCACCCACTCTTTCCTCTGTCATACTTATTGTCGCTCTGACTCTGTCATTCCTGTTCCAATACCCTAGCCATCACATCTCCTTCCAATAAATTAGACTGTTGGACTATATAGCAATATTATCTTTCATACATGGATAACCTTACATGAAAAGACCCAGTTGGATAAAGGGTTTATGCCTAATTTATAGTTCCATCTGCAAAATGTCCACTAGCAGCAACACATCTCATTTCAGTTTCTATTCCTAACAGAAACCCCCTAACTTCTCCTCTAGGGTATTGATTATGGTGATGATCTTGCCCCAGGTCCATTTGAACTCAAATCCTTTGTGGCATCTTAGAAGGGCTTCAGGACTTGTACCATATTTGTTACAAGTAATCAGTCCTGATGCTTCAGGGCATACCACACCTATATCAGTTTCCAGAGACAATTCATGCATCATCAGATAGTTGGAATTTCCCCCCAGTGCAGAGGTGCTCCCATTGCTTCCTGCTTCTCAGGGAGCTGCTGTTCATTCATCATGTTCTGGTGAAAAAGTTTGGCTATTTTCCTGCACCACTCTATCAGTTCCTTCAGGACTTTGTTGCCACATTCCTTGGTGCCTAGTCTCAGAGCATCCTTTACTGCCAAGTGCAGCAAGTATGCAAACCAGTGTATCCCCTGATAGCCCTCATCTTCCATTGCTTTTCTCATGTTACTGCCACTATCTGTAATACAACAATTTTATCTCTATTGCTTAGCTGCCGGCCCTTACTCATCCTCCCTAGTGCTACTTAGCTACAAACTGAGATATGGCACAGTCAATCTGCACCATTCTGGTCCACCCTAGCTAGAGTTGCTGCCTATTCCGGCCTCATCAAGTTACTACTATTTTGCTATTAGAGAGAGGTAGGCTTGAATGGCATTCTGGCTGGTCTAGATGTCACTGGGGAAATGACAGTGTGTATGTAAGAGAGGGAGAAAGATTGTGCATCGCCACCACCACTCCCCACTAATCCACGACAAGCTCAGACTGGAAATCAAAAGCTCCCAGGTATGGATGGCAGGGTTTTTTTTAAATCCTCATTGTTAATTATTGAGTGTTATTTGATGTGCATACTACTTTGAAATATTTTATTGATGTTTGGGAAAGTTTTCAAAATTTGTACGAGTCTTTAAATATTGAATATTATTTTATTTGTCAGCTATTTAGAAATATTCCTTTATTAGTATAATTTTACTATTATGATTAATGATTTATACTACTTAATTTTGTTGCTTGATGTTTTATGAGAAATGGTGATGTTTCTTTTTTTCCATTGTGGCTCTCTATACAGAGTCTGGTTTGTTGCAGTTTACAGTTTAGTTTTTGTCTGCACAATTCTATTTATACTTTATGGTCTGTTTATTATTTGGTGAGGGTCTGTTAGGGGTATGCAGGGATACAAAATTTGTTTTTGTTTTTCAGTATATTTCCAGGAGGTTTTTTCACATGAATTTCGGTTCGTGAAATGTTTGGTTTGTTTCATTCACATGAAAATAATGAATCAAACATTAAAAAATAAAAAAAACAAAAATGAAAAATAAAATGAAAATGGGGCCTCCCAGTCCCACCACCCATCCCTCCCACCCACCAGGGCCAGGATCCTCCCCCAGCTGCCACTTATTCAGTCCAGTGGGGATCTGCCGGCAAGGCCTTGGCCTTGTGTAGGCTGAAGCTGCAGTAGGTCACCGTGACCTCTGTCTCGGTCTACATAAGGCTAAAGCTTCAGCCTAGGCCAAAGCCTAGGCTGAGGCCTAGGCCCAGGTTGAAGCCTCAGAATTGAGTAGGCTGGGCCAGGTCACTGTGACATAGACTTTGGCCTCAGCCTAGGCAGGAGACTAGGCCCAGGCCCGATTCTGTGGCCATGCCCGAAAGCCAGGTCCCAATGCTGGGACCTCAGCTAGGGCCTGGGCCCAGACCCAGTGAAGTGGCCTGGTTCGTACCAGGATCCCAATGCTGGGGCCTTAGCCTGGACTCAGGCCCAATGCCGGGGCCTCGGACTACACTCAGGCCTGATGCCGGTCCAGCCTGGACCCAGACCCAATGCAGGGGCCTGACCTGGAGGCCAGGTCTTGACACCTGGGCCTTCGGCATGTCTTCACATTTTTAAAGATGGCGCTGGCCGTCCATTACTCCTACCATGTGACAGGGGCTGGCCAATGGCATGGATACCCTGTCACATGGTAAGGGCAAAGGGCCATTGGCGCCATTTTTATTAGTGGCAGTCGACAGCCCGAGAGTGGGAGATCACTCCCGGGACCACCACTGGACCACCAGATAATTTAAAATGTTTTGGGGGGGGGGGGTCGGGAGGGTAGGGGAAGCTAAGGGAGATGTTTTAAAGGGTCGGGGTGGGTTTCGGGATTATTTTTGTGTGCCGTTTTTCCTGCCCTCCCCCAAAATGATAAGAGAACCCCCACGAACAATTTCGTGGAGTTTTCCTATCGGTTTCGGGGAGCCCCCGATTTCTGATGACTTTGAAAATATCATACGATATTTTCAATCATCAGAAATACGATTCACTGTTAGTGTTCGTGGTAGTTGTGGGTTGATTCTTGGGCTGGTGGCAGATGACCCCACCCCCGGGGGAAGATCCCGAGAGGGACCACCGGTCAGGCTCAAAGTATGGAGACAGACACACACTAGTTCTTTTATTAAACAGTATATGGGACCACCAGAGGTGGCAGTAGTGAGCTGGAAGTGCCCAGCTGGGCTGTAGTCCTTCAGATATTGGAACAGCGATCCTGGATAACTGAGTTTTAGAGAAACTGAATATAGTGAGTAGGCAGGGTATGCAGAGTTCAGGAACAGAACCTAGATGGTAACACTCACACAATAGTCTCTTAGAAGCAGCCCAGGATCTGGAATGAGGTAGGCCCTCGAGGAGCGAGTACCTGGTTCCAGGGAACGCTCTGAGAGATGGTAACTCACTGGGGTTGTAGGCAGCGATGACTTCCTGGCAGAAGTGGTATTCAGTAGCAAGTCCGGGAATGAGGGCCGTCGAGGAGCGAGTACCGGTTCCAGACTGTGATCTGAAAAGCAAAGAGAAAGCGAGGCCCCCAAGAAGCGGGTACCCCTAGTAAGTCCGAGGAGGCAGAGTAGCAAGGTATGCGGAGAGTGAATCCCATCTGCCGATACCTGGAGGAAAGCCCTTGCTAACTCGATTCGTTAGCGATTTCAGAGACCTTAAATATCCGGTGAAGATGATGTCACCTCAGGGGGGCGCCTCTGAGGTTCGCGCTACTGCTGGTACTTGAGTCGGGGGCCGCGTGCACCCTTAGGCTGCTGGGAAACATGGCAGAGTGCAGCATCTAGCCGGTCCTGGGACACCGGAGGAGAACGGCATGATGACACCGCGGCAGCCAAACTTCCAACAGGCAAAGAGGGAATCGCCAAAGAGGTAAGGTGGGCGTAGTGGAGACGTCGGGCAGCGACGGTTGCAACACCCACGGGGCCCCTCCCTGTGGGAGAAGTCATCACCACTTCGACCAAGAGTCCACAATATGCCACAAACCTAACATAAATGAAGAATCACCTCATCTAAAAGATTCCAAACTATCCCTGTCAGCTGAAAAGCAGATTGTTAATACAAACATAAGAACATAAGAAGTTGCCATACTGGGTCAGACCAAGTAACCACATCCTTTGGCAACAATTTTCAGAGCTTAATTGTGCATTGAGTGAAATGGAATTTTCTCTGATTAGTTTTAAATGTGCTACTTGCTAACTTTATGGAGTGCCCCCTAGTCCGTCTATTATCCAAAACAGTAAATAACCGATTCAGATTTAACCATTCTAGACATCTCATGATTTTATAGACTTCTATAATGTCCCTTCTCAGCCATCTGTTCTCCAAACTGAAGTCCACTTTGCTAAAATGATAAGACGGAAGAGAAATTAGGGAAGCTAACCGATTTGGCAGTGCAGTAATAATGAGAGATTTCAATTACCCCAATATTGATTGAGTAAATGTAACATCAGTGCATACTAGAGAGAAAGTGCCGGGATGGAATAAATGACTGCTTCATGGAACAACTGGTTCAGCAATTGACAAGAGAGGGAGGTGTTTTAGATCTAATTCTTAGTGGAATAAAGGATTTGGTGAGAGAGGTAACACATGGCAATAGTGATCATAACATGATCAAATTTGAATTAATGAGTGGAAGAGAGAGAATAAGTAAATCTACAGCTCTAGCACTAAACTTTCAAAAGGGAGTTAGTGCGCACTATCCCGAAAATTGGGGTCCCCCCCAAAAAAAAAGCCCGAACTGCGGGAAAAACGAAATTTCCTGCAGCAGGCCGAAAACGAAGCCCGAGCCGAAAGGTTTTACCACTTCACATCTCTACTGGCAAGTACCCGAACATTAGATAGATCACAAGCTACTATTGCTTATTAATTACCATCATAGCAGTTTATGGATTTATCCTCCAGGAACTTATCCAAACCTTTTTTAAATCCAGTTACACTAACTGCTGTAACCTCATATTGTGGTAATTGAAATCCCAGTGTCTGATCCCCACTCAACCTCCAAATTCAGCTAAAAACATGAAGCGTTCCATAGTGACCCGAGGCTCCTCATCTCTCCACCCCATACCCCAACAAACTAGCAATCTCTACCACTGTACACCCAATTTGCTCAGAACTCCCAAACTTTCAAGACTGATTGGATCAGTAGAGTCAAACTGCTGTGGCTGCATCCAGCTTTCTACTGATAGCAATGTTAGTTGCATGTGTTAATATTGTTAATGTCAGGTAAGACTCTGACAGCAATGTTTGCAACACACACTGCTAGAGTTATTGTCAGAGCAACACTGGATGCAGCGTGAGCAGTCTACTGCTCTGACCAGATGTCGGTTTTGGGGGTTTTGGTGTGTGTTTGTGGCAGGTGGGTATGGGACAGGTTTGGGTTGGGAGGGTGGTAGTGGGAAGGAAGAAGAGGAAGAGGAACAGATACTGTATAGAATTTAAATATTTTGAATGGAGAGGGGCCCTTGGGCTGCTCTGGCCTACCCCATGTTTTAAATTTAATTGGAAGCTGGAGGTTTGGAGGGCAGGGGGAATGGCTGGAGGTTTGGAGGGCAGGGGGAATAGCCTCAACATTATTGAACTCATTTTGTGGGGTGGAGGTAGGGAGAATGCCCTGCTTGCCAGATTTGTTAAAAATTATTATTGTTACTTACCGTATTTTGCGGTCCATAAGACACCCAGTCAGTAAGGTGGTGCAGATCTAATGCATGAAACATCTAATATATCTAAACAAATGAGAAGGAAATGGCCTGTACTAACTTTGATGCCATGTATCATCTTCTGCCAGCAGAGCTTCAGCTCCCTGCCGGTCTGCTGTTCCCGGGGTGCATCTTACTGCGAAGCTTGGCGTGGCGCAGGTCAAACATCAGCTGTTTGAACCGCTCGCGCTACGGAGACCCCCTCCAGTTCAAACAGCTCCCTGCCGGTCTGCTGTTCCCGGGGTGCCACGGGGTGCATCTTACTGTGAAGGTCGGCGGTACCCCGGGAACAGAAGACCGGCAGGGAGCTGTTTGAACTGGAGGGGCCTCCGTAGCACATGCGGTTCAAACAACTGATGTTTGACCTGCACCATACTGATTGGGCTGAGTTGGGGGGAGGAGGAGGAGGGGGACGGCGAGCGAGAGGGAGAGATGCTACATTCGCTCCATAAGACGCACAGACATTTTTCCCCCACTTTTGGGGAAAAAAAAAGTGCATCTTATGGAGCGAAAAATACGGTAATCGGATATATGCTATACTGAGACATGCAAAAGATGTTAACTTTTGAAATGCCATAAATGACTGCTTAATGGAACAGCAAGTCCTAAGGAACTTTTAAACTATATTGAAACTCCATTTTTCCTTTTAGTCCACAGCTCACAAATATGTTTTGTGCATAGTTTATTCCTTATTTATGCATTCATATTTTAGGATCTGATGTACTAAAGCAGGGGTGGGCACTTCCGGTCCTCGAGGGCCACAAACCAGTCTGGTTTTCAGGATATCCCTAATGAATATGCATGAGAGAGATTTGCATGCACTCCGCCTCAGTTGAATGCAAATCTATGTCATGCATATTCATTAGGATATCCTAAAACCTCGACAGGTTTGTGGCCCTCGAGGACCGGAATTGCCCACCCCTGTACTAAAGTGTGCTGTTATTGCAAGAGTTAAAAACATGTTCAAAGCACAGTTAACATGCACAATCTTGTTTACACAAGTTAACAGTGCTTTTACCTTGCATAAATTAGCTTGTAAGAGTTTTCATGCAAAAGTTATGCTATTGCGATAAGATGCAAAATAACTCATTCCCCAAAAGTACAGTAAAAAATATGCACACAAATTGCTTCACAAATGCATTAGTGCAAAACTCTCCAGGAGGCCTAGTTCACTTTTTCCAATAACATCAATAAGTAATGTAAATGTGTACATTATCATCTGCCTTATAAGCATGTTATTAACATTGGTTGTTAGTACATGCAATAAAGCATGTTAATGTATGTTAATGACCAATGCTAACACATTTTAATTCATTGCCGCCTTAGTGTTAAAAGAAAGGAGAGAACATTCTTCCATTTATTCATCTTAATACGTTGCAAGCCTATTTTGCTACGGTATGGGTGGTCTTTGCCAGGATTTAGTATTTCCTCTTGGCTAATTCATTAAACTCTGTGCCAAGACTGAAATATTTATTGAGTAAAAAAAAAAATAATAGAGCTTGTTCTTTAAGAGAACCAACCTGCCAACTGTAAAAATTCTGAATGGCCAGCTTCAATAATGTGCATTCAGGAGTGACACTTACTGAATCCATTCATGCTTGAAGGTTCTGTATATATTTAGAGTCTTTCTTCCAGTCCTTAATCTTAATGCACTCTACTGTAAAAGTGCCAACCCACATTTACTTAGTAAAAAACACAGCAAATAGTTGTTTTTTTTTAACTAGAATTCATAAACCGTGGTTTGTAAGTAGATATCAATAGACCCTTCACACAGAGAAATTAACATGTTAACAGTGTAGAACTGAGGAGAGGCAGCTGCGATGTAGCAAACATGTTTCCTGCATGCACCTAGATGCCTATGCTCTAAAGTAAGTTAATATCGATGGCAAGGCTTGTGCACAGAGAAAATGTTTTGGTTCAGTTTAATATTTCAGTTCATTTTATTTTGTTTGTTTTGGTTCCCAAGTTAAATCCTATATTTCATTAGGTTGTTTAATTTGTTTCTATTAACGTTAATCATGGGAAGCAATAACTCTTATTTTGGACCCTAACATTGGGGTTTTCTATCCAGGTTTCATGAAAGTTGCAGGCAGGCATCAAGAGCAGAGGGAACCAGCACCCCAAGACAGGAAAAGTTGAGAAAATGGCAGGAACAGTGGCATGAAAAGATCAAGGCACCATGAGAGGGGCAAAGCAAAATGATCAGTTGTCATGGCCAATCCAAGACACTGTGAAAGAGGCAAAGTGGTACAAACAAGTGGCATGAACAGCCCTAGTCACCAACAGAGCAACAAAGTGCAGTAAAAACAGCAGCATGAATAATCCAAGGAACTGTGAAAGAGGGAAAGCAGCGCAAACAGAGGCATGAACGTCTCAACATAGTGGAACAAATGACCTGGTGCAAGTACCAGTTGTTACTGTGATGTGGCTGCTAAGCAATAGTGATCATAATGCAATCAAATTTAACTTCACTAGAGGAAGGACATTAAGTAAAACTACTGTAATACCATATAACTTTAAAAAGACAGACTATGACAGAATGAAGAAATTAGAAAAAACTGAAAGGAGCAGTTATGAAAGTTAAAAGATTGCCTGAGAAGTAGACATTATATGAAAATACCATCTTAGAAGCTGAAAAAAAGTGTATGTTAGACCATCCTTAAAAGTCCAGGCCCAGTCATTTAGTCTGTGTTACGTTTGTGCCTCTTCTCGCCCCTCGCTCCACCCTCTCTACCTTGGGAGCGACTCCCTTCGGCTCTGACGGACAGATGCAGCCGCAGCTTCTCCCTGCCTCTTGGACCCGGTGTCCCCGGGCTGGCTTGACGCTATGGATCCGCCATGTTTCTTATGACATAAGGGTGCGCGTACGCGCACTCCAGACTTTGTACCAGCAAGGGCATGAACCTCGGGGGGGTCCCCCCGTAGTGACGTCATCCATTTTCACTTTAAAAGGTCTTTGCTAACCTCTAAGGAGTTAGCAAGGAATTCCAACAGGACTTGCTTCGGCAGTCCACGATATTTGCAACAACGATCCGAGTCAGCGAGGGGAATCCTCCACTGCTCAGCCTTTTCAAACTTACCAGGAGTACCCGCTCCACGGGGGCTCTGCTCTCTCTTCTTGATTTCAGATTGCCTGTGAATACTCAGAAAACTCCTCCTTGCCTGGAAACGATTGCAGACGTGAACACAGTGAGTTCTATTGTAGATAGGAATCAGTACTCGTTCCACGAGGGCCTACATTCCTATTGCTCTGAAGACTCCCTTCCGTCCAAGATGTTATCGCAGGTTGGGAGATCAAGAGTTATATTGGCAAGATTGCAGATAGGAACCGGTACTCGCTCCACGAGGGCCCATGTTCCTAGAATCCTTTACAGACTCTCTTCTACTATAGAAGCCATTTCATATACAGCTATTGTGAGTTCTTATTACAGACTGTTTAGAGGAACCAGTGCTTGCCTACGGCTCCTGTTCCGAATATACTGAAGACTCTCTGTGGCATAGAGACCATTGCAGACATCTACTATTGTGAGTGTACCATCTTGTATCCAGTATACCCTGTCTACTCACTACTTCTAGTCTCTCTCTACAGCTCAGCGACCCAGATATTATATTCCAGTATCTGAAGGACTTCAGCCCTGCCGGACACATCGACTCACTACTGCCACCACTGGTGGTCCAGCTTCCAGCCTAATAAAGAACTATTTGTGTTTATTTCATATTCTAGCCTAGCCAGTGGTTCCTCTCAGGATCTCCTCCTGGGGGCGCTGTCATCTGCCATCGGCCCAGGGATTCACCATTTCCTCCAAGTGGTCATTACTTACACTACTATCACTCTGTGGGAGCCAACCACTACCGACCACTAACACCGCTTACGGAAGTATTATATAGATAGCTACCTTCTCTTTCTTTGGGACTTGGCAGCAGCCTATATATAACAGATTGCTACTCCGTAGCGGAGGCATGATAGATTGCTATCTCAGTAGCGAAGTACAATATACCTATTGTTAGCTCCTCTCCTCAGAAGAGTATCATTGAACAAACTGCCAACTCCTCTTCCCTGGAGAGTTGGTCCATAACAGATTGATACCTCCTTCCCTTACAGGAGCATCTAACAGCAGTTTGCTAACAGATTACTAACTTTGCCCTCCTGGCGAGGTAAGCACTACAGATAGCTAACTCCTCCCCTCTGGAGGAGCAGATCATGACAGATTGCTACTCCTCCCCCTATCAGGAGAAAAGCAGAACAGATTGCGAACTCCACCCTCCCGGCGGGGTGAGCAATAACAGATTGCTAACTCCTCCCCTCTGGAGGAGGAGAGCGTAACAGTCTGGTTCACCTTAAGACAGCCATGAGAGAATTCTGGTTGCAGGGCTTTTCCCCTGAGGGGAGGGGTAAGATATCAGGGTCTAGAGGAAAAAGGAAGACTTAGAAAAAGGAGGCAGGAGTTTTGCTAAAGCTATTTATTGGAAGGTTACTGCATGTTTGTTTCCAGCACTGCTGAAGTAAGCAGGCTTTTGTTTGTTTGATTTTTGCCTGTAAATAATACAATTCTGTAGAAAAATAGCTGGAGTCTATTCTCATCATTCCTCCAGCAGACAAAGACTACTCACACTGTGTTACAGAAGCCCAGATAAAATGTATTCCATATATAAAAAAAGGTGGAAGGAATACCAAATGACTGCCAGCATGTTTAATGGTGAGGTGAAAGAGGCAGTTAAAGCCAAAAGGGCATTATTCAAAAAATGGAAAGCAGTAGAGATGTGAATCGTTTTCCATATCGTCTTAACGATAGAAATCGTGTGGCAGGGCAAGAAAATCGTGTTAGGCACGATTTTTTAGTTAAAAAATCGTTAAAAATCGTTTTTTTCCGATTAGTGCGCACTAACGGGAGTTAGTGCGCACTAACTGGGAGTTAGTGCGCACTAACTGAAAATGATACAATTTGACACTTTTCAGATCAGTTAAGGTCAGTTTAGGAATGAATATGTATTCCTATTGGCTGCCCTCTTATTTATTCATGTTACCAAGCTTCCCACTGACAGTATATGGGGGATGGGAAATGGAAACAGTTGGTAGCTTGACAAAACAAGTAATGTGATCAGTCAATGTGACTAGAGCTTGTGCCCTAACCCTGATACCAGGGGTATTGTGATCTTCCTGCACACAGTGCCCTATCCCTATTAATACCAGGAGTGTTGTGATCTTCCTGCACACTGTGCCCTAATCCTGGCACCAGGGGTGTTGTGATCTTCCTGCACACAGTGCCCTATCCCTATTAATACCAGGAGTGTTGTGATCTTCCTGCACACAGTGCCCTAACCCTGGCACCAGGGGTGTTGTGATCTTCCTGCACACAGTGCCCTATCCCTATTAATACCAGGAGTGTTGTGATCTTCCTGCACACAGTGCCCTAACCCTGGCACCAGGGGTGTTGTGATCTTCCTGCACACAGTGCCCTATCCCTATTAATACCAGGAGTGTTGTGATCTTCCTGCACACAGTGCTCTAACCCTGGCACCAGGGGTGTTGTGATCTTCCTGCACACAGTGCCCTATCCCTATTAATACCAGGAGTGTTGTGATCTTCCTGCACACAGTGCCCTAACCCTGGCACCAGGGTTGTTGTGATCTTCCTGCACACAGTGCCCTATCCCTATTAATACCAGGAGTGTTGTGATCTTCCTGCACACAGTGCCCTAACCCTGGCACCAGGGGTGTTGTGATCTTCCTGCACACAGTGCCCTATCCCTATTAATACCAGGAGTGTTGTGATCTTCCTGCACACAGTGCCCTAACCCTGGCACCAGGGGTGTTGTGATCTTCCTGCACACAGTGCCCTATCCCTATTAATACCAGGAGTGTTGTGATCTTCCTGCACACAGTGCCCTAACCCTGACACCAGGAGTGTTGTGATCTTCCTGCACACAGTGCCCTATCCCTGGCACCAGGGGTGTTGTGATCTTCATGTACACAGTGCCCTATCCCTACTAATACCAGGAGTGTTGTGATCTTCCTGCACACAGTGCCCTAACCCTGACACCAGGGGTGTTGTGATCTTCCTGCACACAGTGCCCTATCCCTGGCACCAGGGGTGTTGTGATCTTCATGTACACAGTGCCCTATCCCTATTAATAACAGGAGTGTTGTGATCTTCCTGCACACAGTGCCCTATCCCTAATACCAGGGGTGTTGTGATCTTCCTGCACACAGTGCCCTATTCCTGATACCGGGGGTGTTGGTATCTTCTTGCACACATCCCGGTATCAGGGATAGGGCACTGCGTGCAGGAAGATCACAACACTCCTGGTATTAATAGGGATAGGGCACTGCATGCAGGAAGATCACAACACCCCTGGTATCAGGGATAGGGCACTGTGTGCAGGAAGATCACAATACCCCGGAGGAGTGAGGGTCAGGCAGCTCCCCCCTGTCTGTGAAGCCAGCCTCTCACTAATAATGCAGGGAGGGAGCTGTCTCAGACTTCACCATCCTCCCCCCCCCCCTCACCCACACACCATTCACTAGCTGGGACATGGGGGAAGTCAGGAGTGAGGGTCAGGCAGCTCCCCCCTGTCTGTGAAGCCAGCCTCTCACTAGTAATGCAGGGAGGGAGCTGTCTCAGACTTCACCATCCTCCCCCCCCTCACCCACACACCATTCACTAGCTGGGACATGGGGGAAGTCAGGAGTGAGGGTCAGGCAGCTCCCCCCTGTCTGTGAAGCCAGCCTCTCACTAGTAATGCAGGGAGGGAGCTGTCTCAGACTTCACCATCCTCCTTCCCCCCCCCTCACCCACACACCATTCACTAGCTGGGACATGGGGGAAGTCAGGAGTGAGGGTCAGGCAGCTCCCCCCTGTCTGTGAAGCCAGCCTCTCACTAGTAATGCAGGGAGGGAGCTGTCTCAGACTTCACCATCCTCCTCCCCCCCCCCCTCACCCACACACACCATTCACTAGCTGGGACATGGGGGAAGTCAGGAGTGAGGGTCAGGCAGCTACCCCCTGTCTGTGAAGCCAGCCTCTCACTAGTAATGCAGGGAGTGAGCTGTCTCAGACTTCACCATCCTCCTCCCCCCCCCCCCCCCTCACCCACACACCATTCACTAGCTGGGACATGGGGGAAGTCAGGAGTGAGGGTCAGGCAGCTCCCCCCTGTCTGTGAAGCCAGCCTCTCACTAGTAATGCAGGGAGGGAGCTGTCTCAGACTTCACCATCCTCCCCCCCCCCTCACCCACACACCATTCACTAGCTGGGACATGGGAGAAGTCAGGAGTGAGGGTCAGGCAGCTCCCCCCTGTCTGTGAAGCCAGCCTCTCACTAGTAATGCAGGGAGGGAGCTGTCTCAGACTTCACCATCCTCCTCCCCCCCCCCTCACCCACACACCATTCACTAGCTGGGACATGGGGGATGTCAGGAGTGAGGGTCAGGCAGCTCCCCCCTGTCTGTGAAGCCAGCCTCTCACTAGTAATGCAGGGAGGGAGCTGTCTCAGACTTCACCATCCTCCTTCCCCCCCCCCCTCACCCACACACCATTCACTAGCTGGGACATGGGGGAAGTCAGGAGTGAGGGTCAGGCAGCTCCCCCCTGTCTGTGAAGCCAGCCTCTCACTAGTAATGCAGGGAGGGAGCTGTCTCAGACTTCACCATCCTCCTCCCCCCCCCCTCACCCACACACACCATTCACTAGCTGGGACATGGGGGAAGTCAGGAGTGAGGGTCAGGCAGCTCCCCCCTGTCTGTGAAGCCAGCCTCTCACTAGTAATGCAGGGAGGGATCTGTCTCAGACTTCACCATCCTCCTCCCCCCCCCCCCCCTCACCCACACACCATTCACTAGCTGGGACATGGGGGAAGTCAGGAGTGAGGGTCAGGCAGCTCCCCCCTGTCTGTGAAGCCAGCCTCTCACTAGTAATGCAGGGAGGGAGCTGTCTCAGACTTCACCATCCTCCCCCCCCCCTCACCCACACACCATTCATTAGCTGGGACATGGGGGAAGTCAGGAGTGAGGGTCAGGCAGCTCCCCCCTGTCTGTGAAGCCAGCCTCTCACTAGTAATGCAGGGAGGGAGCTGTCTCAGACTTCACCATCCTCCCTCCCCCTCACCCACACACCATTCACTAGCTTGGACATGGGGGAAGTCAGGAGTGAGGGTCAGGCAGCTCCCCCCTGTCTGTGAAGCCAGCCTCTCACTAGTAATGCAGGGAGGGAGCTGTCTCAGACTTCACCATCCTCCCCCCCCCCCTCACCCACACACCATTCACTAGCTGGGACATGGGGGAAGTCAGGAGTGAGGGTCAGGCAGCTCCCCCCTGTCTGTGAAGCCAGCCTCTCACTAGTAATGCAGGGAGGGAGCTGTCTCAGGCTGGTATCAGGGATAGGGCACTGAGTGCAGGAAGATCACAACACCCCTGGTATCAGGAATAGGGCACAGGTTCTAGTCATATTGACTGATCACATTACTTTTTTTGTCAACTACCAACAGTTTTCATTTCCCATCCCCCCAACCATCACCTCAGTTGTAACCTTGGTAACATCAATAGATAAGAGGGCAGCCAGCCAATAGGAATACATATTCATTCCTAACTGACCTTTACTGACCTGGATAGTGTCAATAATTTGTATCATTTTCTGTTAGTGTTCCTGAGTTTCCATTTCCATTTCCCATCCCCCCAACCATCACCTCAGTGGGAACCTGGTTAACATCAATAGATAAGAGGGCAGCCAGCCAATAGGACCACATATTCATTCCTAACTGACCTTTACTGACCTGGAAAGTGTCAATTTGTATCATTTTCAGTTAGTGCGCACTAACTCGTGTTAGTGCGCACTAACACGATTTAACGATTTTTAACGATAAATCGTTAGAATTTCTATTGTATCGTGTTCTATAACGATTTAAGACGATATTAAAATTATCGGACGATAATTTTAATCGTTAAAAAACGATTCACATCCCTAGAAAGCAGACCCAAATGAGAAAAATAAGGAAGAACAGAAGCACTTGCAAGTTAGATGTAAAACAGTAGTAAGGCAGGCCAAGATAGCATTTGAGAAGAAGCTTGCCAGGGAGGCAAAAACTAATAATATAAACTTGTTCAAGTACAATCTAAGCAAAAAAACCTATGTGAGAGTCAGTTGGGCTGTTAGATGACTGAGGGGCAAAAGGGATGCTCAGGGAGGACAAGGAAATAGCAGAAAAACTGCATGATTCTTTGCCTCGTTCTTTACTGAGGTGAATGTTGGGAATATATTCACACCTGAAATATTATTCAGTGGTAATGATTCTAAGCAACTAAACAAAATCTCTGTGATAATGGAAGATATCATAGATCAAATTAACAAAATAAAGAGGACCAAATTACCAGGACCAAATGACATCTACCCCAGAGTCCTAAAAGAGCTCAAACTTGAAGTTGCAAACTTGTTGCTAGTAATCTGTAATTTATCATTTAAAACAACCACAATACTTTAAGCTTGAAGGGTGACCAATGTGATGCAAATTTTTAGAAAGGGCTCCAGGGATGATTGGGAATCTATAGAATGATGTCTGACATTGGTACTGGGCAAATGGTAGAAACTATTCTTAAAAATAAAATTACTGGCCATATAGATAGATATGGCTTAATGGGAAAGAGTCAAAATGGATTATCAAAGTGAAGTTTGGCCTTACTAACTGATTTTATCGATTATTTTGAAGGTATCAATAAGGTGGCTGTACATTTGTTTGAAATAAATGATTAAAACATATTAAATGTGCCCATATTTGTTTCTTGGGTGCCATCTTGGGCCGACCATTGCTCCTACCATGTGACAGAGGCCGGCCAATGGCACCGATAGCCCCTGTCACATGGTAAGGGCAAAGGGCCATCGGCACCATTTTGATTAGTGGCAGCCGATGGCCTGAGAGGGGGAGATCACTCCCGGGACCTCGCTGGACCACCAGGGACTTTCGGTAAGTCTTGGGAGGTGGTTGGGCAAGTCTTGGAGGGGTCAAGAGGGTAGAGGGTTGCAATTAATTAAATTTGAAGGGTTGGGGTAGGTTTGGGTTTGTTTTTTTAATGTGCCCTTTCCCCCCCCCCCCCCCCCGATATATGATAAGAAAACCACACAAAATTTGTGTGTTTTCTTATCATTTCGTTGCCCCCGAACCACGACGAAATAGGAAATATCGTCTCTATTTCCTATTTCGTCGTAAAATGAATGCACATCCCTAGTTTTTACCACCTCCTCCGGAAAGGCATTCCAGGCATTCACCACCCTCTCCGTGAAGAAATGTTGGTTCTGATGTGACCTCCTTGGAGTTTCATCTCGTGACCCCTACTTGTACTGATATCTTTCCAACAGAAAAGGTTTAACGTTTGCAAATCATTACAACATTTTATGAATCTTACGTCTGTATCATATCACCCCTGCGCTTCCTTTCTTCCAGGGTATACATATTCATATCCTTCAGTCTTTCCTCATAGGTTTTCTGATACTGACCCCACATCATTTTAGTAGCCCTTCTCTGGACAGCCTCCATCCTGTCTCTATACCTTTTGAGATAAGGGCTCCAGAACTGAACACAATACTCCAGGTGAGACCTCACCAAGGATCTGCCTAAGGGCATCACCATTTCCATTTTCTTACTGGTTATTCTTTTCTCTATGCAGCCCAGTATTCTTCTGGCTTTAGCTACCGCCTTGTCACATTGCATTGCCATCTTCAGATTGCCAGATTTTGCTTACACTAACTTGGCACTAGTTTCAAAGTCAGTTGCTGCCCCTTTTCAAGGGACCTCAGAAGGGCAGGAGAAAATAGGGAGCACTCTTTCCCCTTTCTTCTGTTTAGACCCCGATGGAAAGGGTAAAAGAGGGCTGAGGAGTGCTGTGGCCCTGCTCATTTGTTGGAGGTATAGGAGGGTTGGAGGGGACTGGGAAGGTTCTGACTAGACTTGGCTCAGCCCTGCTGGTAGAACCCAGCCCAAGTAATTGGTAGGGTTGGCAAATGGAATAGAGGGGCCTAGAGAGGAAAGAGGCTCAGGGAGATCCTGTTTTGTTTTATATCTTTTTTAAAATGCTTATTTCTAAAAGTGAAACTAAAAAAAAAATTACAAAATTTAGATTTTTAAATATTTTTCATTTGGTGCACATTATTGGAGTTAGTGTTCAGTAATACAACTCGATGTGCACTAGCTTAAATAGTGTGCACTAAATCAAATGACAGCACTTGATCACACAAAATAGCATATACATTAGTGCATGCTATTTTAAAAACCGTAACAGACGGACTGGACGAACTGACAGACTAATTGGTAAAACAGATTATTTTATTTTTGTGTACTTGTTATAAAATCCCCTGACTTACATGCTAAGCAGTGCCTTTGCCACTGCTTAGATGGACAAATTTGAATTTTTTCTGGCTAAGTAGCAGCACTTAGGCTATATTCAGATTTATTCGGCTAAGTAAAAGCAGGCGCTACTTAGCTGGATAAGTCTGAAAAACACTATTTGTCTGTCTAATAGCACTTTTTGGACTTGCTCAGCTAAGTGCTGCTGCATAGCCAGATAAATTGGCATTTATCCGGTTAAGTCTAAACTTGTGCAGCTCTTGGTTTTTATATGCATGAGCATTTGTGCATGCATATGTGCTTGGATTTTATTACCAGCGCATATCATTTCCACATAGGTTTTAAAATACATTAACAACTTTGTGTGTGACCACATACACCAGTAAATGGACCCACGTGAGTAGTTTTCAAATTTATTTTCCCTATGAAAACATTTAAAAAATGAAAAAGCTAATGAAACAAACAAACAAACAAACAAAAAAACAAAACAGAAAAGGGAGGAAAAATAAAACAAAATGGACAAAAGTTAGTTCAATGCACACCCCTATTAATATTCATCTGAAACGTTCTGAAACAAAGGATGTTTTTTGTTCTAAAAAGATTGTTCCATTATTATTCTATAGCATCACAACTATCAGACTTTTTTACAGATTCATTTTTTTCAGTGGCCTTAGCTGAAAATGGTAACGATATTATCTGACTAGAATCCCACCAATAACAAAAAATACATGTAATCTAATATTATAAATTATAGAGCAGATCATATATTGAATATGAAATGAATAAACTGCAACTCCTAGTGCATTGCATATTTATTTATTTTTGGAACTGGAATGATTACAGCACATACTCTTGGCTTGGTATGTCTTTGCTCAGCTATTTTTGTTGAGCAATCACCAAAACCGAGGAAAATAAATCATGCATTACATTCTTGGGAACAATGTATTCTTTATATTTTTAATCTTTCCAGTCCAATCACGCAGGTCTTGTCCTGTGGAGATGTTCTGCTTTAAGTAGGGTGGAAATTAGCACATTTTTTAAGGCAAAACATTGCTAGGAACCAAGTTCATTCTCTCTGTCTTTCAGGTTTGGATATTGTAATGGCTTTAAGCATTGTACTTAAAAGAAAAATGCAACTGTGACCTCATGTTGTGGCAAATATTGATTGTTTCAGTTCTAGACATGCATATATATATATATATATATATATATATATATATATATATGCATGTCTATATATCTTACAAAAGTTGACAGTTTGATTGGCCGGGATTCAGATAAGACCACTTCTCCCATATTTACTCTTATCTGATTTTTTCTTGCTATATCACATAAGTCACAATTCAGTATTTGCGCTTTGGTACTGATACAAAATGACCTCACAGTCCGCAAGAATAAAGAGGAAAAATTAAATCTTTGGGAATCATCATGTACACTAAAATACAAAAATGAATTAAATGAATGCATATCCCTATAAAATGTGATGTAATGCTTTGCAAATACAACTAAAAGAAATAAATTTCAATTTAATGCATGTGAAAAGGAATTTATGTGCACAACTTCTGACAGCAAATGGAAACAAATAGGACATTTGAAAAGATAGCCTCAAAAAATGGTCAAAATGAAAACACAGAAGCAAAATTTTTTGGCTACACCCTTAGGGGTAGATTTTAAAAGGTACGTGCGCGCGTCCATGTGCGCGTTTCCCGGCGCGCACACATGGACATGCCGATTTTATAACATGAGCACGCCGGCATGCGCATGTTATAAAATCCAAGGGTTGCATGCACATGCACGCCAGATTTTATAATCTGCGCACACATGTGCGGGCGGCATGCGCAAGTGTTACGTTTGGGCAGTGATCCGGTGTAGTGAACACCACCTTCAGGAGTGACTCCAGGTGGAGAGAGACAGGGATGGCTGGGAAGGAATGTGATGTGGCAGGAGTGTATGGAGCTGGGCGATGGCTGATGATATACGGAGCAGAGTACTGGCTGGGAACAAAGTCAAGGTCCAGGCAGAGTCGAGGCAGGCGGCAGGCAAACAGAGTCAAAGTCCAGGCAGGGTCAAGGCAGGCGGCAGGCAACAGAGTCAAAGTCCAGGCAGGGTCACAAGAACCTTATAGCAAGACAGAGAGCCCAAAGGCCATACACACACACGACAAGACAGAGGGCCCGAAGGCCATACACACACAGCAAGGCAAGGCAAGGCAGAGGGCCCGAAGGCCACACACACTCAGCAAGGTAAGGCAAGGCAGAAGGCCCAAAGGCCACACACACACAGCAAGGTAAGGCAAGGCAGAAGACCCGAAGGCCACACACACAGCAAGGTAAGGCAAGGCAGAAGGCCCGAAGGCCACACACAGCAAAGCGAGGCTAGAGCAGGGAGCCCAACGAGTTTGATGCCGAAGCACTGGAGTCTAGGGTAGGCAGGGCTATAAAGGCACATCCAAGACATAGAGCAGATGGATTGGGCCAGCTAGGAGAGCCTGCTCTTGAAGGACCCCTGGTGGTGAGGCGGTTGCACAGCAGCCATAGCCGTAACAGTAAGGGGGCCTAATTTTGTAAAATTATGTGTGGTGACGAGATTGGGCCTCTCCCAGTTCCCTCCCAGTCCGTGGACTGGGAAGGAACTTTTCAACCCACCTAACTGACCTTCCCCCTCTCCTCTCCTCTCCTCCCTGCCCCCTATCCCTATCCTATATAACTCCAAATTTTTTATTTTACCTTTTGCTCTTCTTCAGGAGCAGTAGCAACTTGTGCGGGCCAGCAGGATGCCAGCATGCGCTTCCCCAACACAGCGGCAAATGGCCGCTGTACCGGCCGCCTCCAGTCCCACCCTCTCCCCACCCCCTCCCCGCCCCTTTCTCTAGGCCTGGCACTTCTGCGCATTACAGGAGTTACGTGCATGGCTGGGCCCCTTTGAAAAAGCGAGTGGAGCGCACATGCCCGGCCACCACATAATCCCTGTTTTTTTACACACATGGCATTTTTAAAATTTGTCCGATAATGCTTATAGTTCTAATATCATATTTGATGATACTGAATCAAAATCCTCCATTGAAACACATCATCCTCTTAATTGTTTCTTAATTGTTTCTTTGTGTCCTGTCTATCTTATCTATCTTGAGTAGAATGTAAACTCTAAGGAGTAGGGACTGTTCCATTATATGTCCCTATACAATGCTACTTATACAGTATCTGGTATGTGCTATACAAATCATGATAATAAATAATTATAACAAAAGATGTAGGCCCTATTTATATCATAGGATAGATAGCACCTTCCTTGTTGCACAGATATTCACTCACTAGTCAGGAAGAAGGAAATTGGAGACCCAGATTATACTGGGAGTCTTGAAAAAGAACTTCAGATCATTTAATTGGCATAGCAGGGTGAAGAAACACTAAGCATAATCATATTCCAGAAGTAATAAGGAGAAATATTTGCATATTTGGAAGAAAAAGTGTTTAAAAAATATGAGACCCCAATGCAGCCTACTGCAAGGTACCTGGAACAGATGCCCGCTCCTCTCATCTATTAGTTATAGCAGATGCATTTTCTCAAATTTAAGGTTAGTCTCTAATGTATCTTTCCTTTTTAAATGCTATTTTGAAAAAACGTTCATGGTAGACTGATATCCTTAGGCTAAACATTAAACCTTTTTAATCGACTCCACTGCATATCTGATCTTGTTCAATATTTTGTACTAGGGGTTTTATTTATTTATTGACATTTGATATTCCACTTTTTACCTAGGATGAACTCAGACCAGATTACAATAGATTTAAATAATAAATAAACATTTGAATTATCTATGCAATTAAAGACTGATTCACAGTTGGCATCTTTACAGTTGGTATGCTATGAGAGGCCTAAAGTAGGTGACTAGTATATCTTATTTAAGTTAAATAATTTATTGTTAGAGGTTGGAACATATCTGAATAATGTAATACAAGATTCTACTGAGCATGCCTCATAATTTTTCCAGTAAGACAGCTGTACAAGCTATGGCTGTACAACAAAATATTGCCAGCCAACCTTGAGACTTGCACCATTTTGAAATCACTTTGGTGCTGGTCTAAGGGCCAGCTTATGCCATTTTTAAAGAGATGTTGGCAAGGCAGGAGTGAGTAAAGATTGTTCTTGCCCCTTTTGAGGATATAAAGCAGACTTGTTGCGCTGGAGGTGGACTCTTGGCCTGGTGCAGGATTGGTACAGCCCTCTGGTCAGACTCAGAGAGCGCCTGCCACCAGGTGGGCCTCCGGTGGTCTCCCAGAGAGGTATCGGAGAGGTGTGCCCACCATGAGCAAGGGTGAACGGCTGATGCAGGGTAGGTGAACTAGACCTGAACCGGAAGCTCCGGAGACCTTGGGAAGGCAACAGTTCAGAGAGGTCCTCCGGATGAGACAGGCAGCGCCTGTAGGTCTAGCCACGTGGAGGCCATGGTTGTTGTCCAAGTACGTTGATCCAATGGTCACCGGGGGCCAGAAGAGAGTGTCCAAGTGAAGCGCAAGGGTCAGAGCCAGAATTTCAGTCCAAGAGAGGTCAGCCAAAGCAGGGGTCAATGCCAGAATCAGTCCATGCGTAGTCGTAACAAATGAGGGTTGGTTCCAGGTGGCAGATAGTAGAGTGGTCAGGCAGGCAGTGGTCAATTCCAGGCGTCAGGCAAGAGAATGGTCAGGCAGGCAGTGATCACTGGTCGGTTCCAGGTGGCAGGCAAGAGAATAGTCAGGCACGCAGAGGTCAGTACCAAGAAGTCAGTCAGGATAGGTACTACCTGGGAAGAACACAGGAACAGGAGATGCTGGAACAGAGGCAAACTATCACACCAATGGTGTCGACCCGATTGCCAAGGCAGGGATCAGGGGTTTGAGCTCTGCCTTATATATGGAGCCTCAGTGATGTCATCAGCATTCCCCTCCTGGGGTTTTCCCACGCTGCTCCCTTTAAGAGTGGAGAGGTTGGCTGCGCACACCTAGAGACAGGGGCCAAGCTGGCTGAAGATGTGGAGTCCCGTTGGGAGCTCCGCTGTGAGGCCTGCAGGGACGGAGACGCCGAGGGAGGCTGCGGTGAGCGACGGGGATGCCGGGGATTCACAGCAGCAGGCAAGCCTGTGCTTGTGGAAGGTAACGCCAGGTGAGCAGGCCTGGTCAAGGCACCCATGCGGCCAGGATGCACAACAGTACCCCTTCTTCTAGGCCTCCCCCTTACCAGCTTAGGCTTCTCTGGGTGGTCCCTGTGGAAGGTCTGGAGCAAGCCTTGTCATAAATGTGATGAGAGGGTTCCCAGGAGTTTTCCTCTGAGCTGAAACCCTCCTATGACATGGGGTACTTCCAATGGCCCTGTCGACGTCGAACGTCCAGGAGCTCCTTGACCTGTAGCGTATTCTCTGTTCAACCATATGTTGTGTGGGAGAAGGAGGCCTTTGGGAATGCCAGGACAGGACTAAGGGTTTCAATAGTGACAAATGGAATGTGTTGTGGATTCCCATGGAGGCAGGGAGTTGCAACTGATAGGTAACTGCACCAATGCGTCGAAGAACTGGGAAAGGACCTATGAATCTGGGGACTAGTTGTTGAAGTGGTAGGCACAGTTGAATATGTTTTGTACTGAGCCAGACTTTCTGGCCCGGTCAAAACAGGGGAGCGGCCCGACGATGGACATCGGTAAAGCATTTGGCTCGCTCAGCTGCTTGATTTAGTGTCTCTTTTACTTGATTCCAGAGTCTGCGTATAGTTTGTGCTGTAGACTGAGCTGCGGGTGAAGGAACAATGAGTGGAACCGGACGAGGTAGGCATGGTTGGCGGTCATATACCACCGCAAAAGGTAAGACATCCGTGGCAGAGGCAATGTGAGTGTTGTGGGATAGTTCCTCCCAAAGCAGGAAGTCAGTCCAGTTATCTTGCTGGTCATTGGCATATGATCGTAGAAACGACTTTAAGGAATGGTTTGTCCTATTGTCTTGGCCATTTGCTTGTGGATGATAGGCTGAAGTTAGGTTTAATATAATATTAAACTTCTTACAAAGGGGTCTCCAATATTTGGCAGCAAATTCCTGTGGGAGTCCATGCATACGAAATACGTGAGTCAGAAAGAGTTTAGCTAGTTCTGGAGCTGAAGGAAGACCAGGCAGTGGGACAAAGTGGACCATTTTTGAGAAATGGTCAATGATCACCCAGATGACAGTGTTACCTTTTAAAGGAGGTAGGTCTACACTAAAATTAGTAGCAAGACTTGACCAAGGTTCAGTGGGCGCAGGAAGAGGTTGGAGGAGGCCCCATGGGTGGCCAGTCAGAGGTTTTTGTTGCACACAAATTGGACAGGAGTCCACGTAGTCGTGGGAGTCCTTTATCATGCTAGGCCACCAATAGTGCCTTCAAAGCATCTTGAGAGTCTGGGTTCAACAGGGATGACCAGCTAGCTTAGAGTCATGAGCCCAATGGAGCACATGCTCACGGAGATGGCGGGGGACCACCGTCTTCCCAGCTGGTACCGTGGTGGTGACTGCAATGGATATGCGGGCTGGATCGATGATGTGCCTAGGAGTTTCGGGTGTATCCTCTGGTATGACAGAGCGAGAGAGCACATCTGCTTGAAGGTTTTTAGTTCCTGGGTGATAGCGGAGCTCGAAGTTGAAGCATTCAAAAAACAGGGCCTAGTGGGCTTGTCTGGGATTAAGTAATTGAGCATCTTTTAGATGTTCTAGATTCTTGTGGTCAGTAAATATTGTGAACTTGTGTTGTGCCCCTTCCAACCAAGGATGCCATTCTTGGAGGGCTAGCTTCATGGCTAGTCCCTATAGTTCATGGTCCCCTATAGTGTAATTTTGTTCAGTGGAGGAGAATTTGTGTGAGTAGAAGGAGCATGGTACTAAGGTTCCTTTAGTGGAGTATTGACTCAGAACCGCTCCTGCTTCAATGGTGGATGCGTCAACTTCGACAATGAAGGGACGGTTAGGATCCGGATGACGTAGACATCAACCGGAACAGAAGGCTTCCTTCAAGGCGTGGAATGCTGACTGGGCTTTGGGACTCCACACTCGGAGATCACATCCCTTTCTAATCATGGCAGTAAGTGGAGCGGTTAGTGAGGAGTAATTAGCGATAAAGTTTTGATAGTAGTTTTTAAACCCAAGGAATCTTTGTAGGGCGCGGAGGCCCACTGATTGTGGCCAATCTCGAATACCCTGGAGTTTATCAGGGTCCATGGTGAAGCCACGGTTGGAAATGATGTAGCCTAAAAATGGAAGACTGGGTTGTTCAAAGATACATTTTTCTAATTTCGCATAGAGATGATGGTACCTGAGGCATTGGAGGACTGTTTGGATGTGGGAACGATGGGACGTTAGGTTTTTGGAGAATATTAATATATTGTCCAGATATACCACAACAAAGGAGTATAAAAGGTCCTGAAAGATCTCATTCATTAAGCGTTGAAACACTGCAGGGGCGTTGCAAAGCCTGAAGGGCATCACTATGTACTCGTAGTGGCTGTCTCTCGTGTTGAAGGCGGTCTTCCATATATCTTCTGGTTGGATTCGTACAAGGTTGTACTCCCCTCAGAGGTCCAATTTCGTAAAGATTTGTGCACCCTGCAGAAGATCAAATAATTCACTATTAAGTGGCAATGGATAGCGATCTTTACGAGTCAATGCGTTCAAGCCTCTGTAGTCTATGCAGGGTCTCAAGCTGCCATTCTTCTTCTTGACGAAGAAGAACCCGGCTCCTGCCAGGGAATTAGAGGGTCTGATGAAACCTTTATCTAAATTCTCCTTGATATATTCAGACATGGCTTGTGTTTCAGAAAGTGATAGGGGATAAGTTCTGCCCTTGGGAGGCATGGTTCCAGGTAGAAAGTCTATGAGACAATTAAATTCTCAAAGTGGTGGCAAGATATCAGAATTGGTCTTGGAAAAGACATCCTTGAAGTCTGAGTATGGTGCAGGAAGTCCAGGAAGGGTTGTAGAGTTCACCACGGTCACGGATGGAGAAACTTGCCGTAAACAATGGTTCTGACACTTAGGACCCCACTGAGTTAGTTGTAGGGGCTGCCAGTCAAAGTGGGGTGCATGTAACTGGAGCCTGGGAAGACCAAGGACTACCGGGTGCGTGGACCGTCTCAGAATTAGAAGAGAGATTTCTTCATCATGGAGGGTACCAACGGTGAGGGGAATAGTCGTGGTACGGTGAGTAATATGACCGGGAAGATGTTCCCTCTGGATCAAGGCGATACGGAGAGGTACTGCTAGAGGTTGGGTCTGTATCTGAAGAATTTTAATGATATATTCCAGGATAAAGTTTCATCTCGCCCAAGTGTCTATAAGGGTGGTGGTAGCAAAGGAACATGTCTTCCCTAGGAGCAATAGTTGAGAGCCAGAAACAGTAGCACCCAAGCTCGGTACCCCCGCCGGGCTCAGGCTTTGGAGTTTCCCGGATGCGCGGAGCAGGTTTGAAGAAGGTGTCCAGAACTGCCGCAATATAAGCAGAGGCCTGCTTTTCTGTGTCGGAGACGTACCTCTGGGGTCAAACGACCATGATTGATTTGCATGGGCTCCTCGGGCAGCTGAGGGGCCAATAAAGCCAGCAATGGAGGACTCACTGCATTTGGTTGTGGAGTGGGGGCTCAGAGGACCCTCACCTCCTGATGACATTGTCGGAGACGGTAGTCAATTCTACCAACCAAGGAGATCAATTCTTCCAGAGAGATGGGAATCTTACGGGCGGCTAGTTCATCCTTAAGAGCAGGAGACAGTCCCTCGAGTTGAGTGACCTTAAGCAGACTTCCTGCCAACCTAGTTCAGTAGTGAGTGTTCTGAATTCTACTGCATACTCGGCAAGTAAGTGCGAGCCCTGGCAGAGGTGGAGTAGATGGTGGCCAGTAACCGCTTGTCGGCCTGGGTCCTTGAAAGTCCGTCGGAAGATGAAGACGAACTGGGGGAGCTGGCGAAGTATGGTGTCAGAACACTCCCAAAGTGGGAAAGCCCATGCCAGGGCCTTCCCCTCAAGGATAAAGGATAAAGGTGATATTAGTTGCTTCATCAGGAAACAGCGAGGGTTGCAATTAAAACTGCATATAGCACAGATTTATGAAGCCTCGACACAGGCATGGATCCCCATTAAAATGGGGTGGAGCTGGGAGGGCCAGCGGTGCATGAGAGGATACGTTTTGGGCAAGACCCAAATAGCTGGCCATGACTGACTCCTCCAATTGAGAGCGTAGTCTTTCCACAGAGGATGCCAATGTCTCCAAGACCTGTTGTTGTTCTCAGACATGATTAGCCAGACCAGGAATGGCATGCAAGGCATGAGACTCCGCCAAGTCCATGGCCTTGGCAACCTGTTGTGCTGGAGGTGGACCCTTGGCCTGGTGCAGGATTGGTACGGCCCTCTGGTCGGACCCAGAGAGCGCCTGCCACCAGGAGGCGGAGCACACAAAGAGACAGAGGCTAGCTGGAGCTTCACCAATAACAGTCCGGCGTTTCTTCAGGTTGAGCCCTTGGGTACCCTGACCGCCTGGACTTAGGTGGGCCTCCAGTGGTCTCCTGGAGAGGTATTGGAAAGGTGTGCCCACCACGAGCAAGGGTGCACGGCTGAAGCAGAGTGGGTGAACTAGACCTGAACCGGAAGCTCTGGAGACCTCGGGAAGGCAACAGTTCAGAGAGGTCCTCCGGATGAGACAGGCAGTGCCTGTAGGTCTAACCATGTGGAGGCTGCAGTTGTTGTCCAAGTACATTGATCCAATGGTCACCGGGGGCCAGATGAGTGTCCGAGTGAAGCGCAAGGGTCAGAACCAGAGTATCAGTCCAAGAGAGGTCAGCCAAAGCAGGGGTCAATACCAGAATCAGGCCGTGCATAGTTGTAACAAGTGAGGGTCGGTTCCAGGCGGCAGAAAGTAGAGTGGTCAGGCAGGCAGTGGTCAGTGTCAGGTGGCAGGCAAGAGAATGGTCAAGCAGGCAGTGGTCGGTTCCAGGCAGCAGGCAAGAGAATGGTCAGGCAGGCAGAGGTCAGTACCAAGAAGTCAGTCCGGATAGGTTTTACCTGGGAAGGACACAGGAACAGGAGATGCTGGAACAGGAGATGCTAGAAGAGGAGACACTAAGATCTGCAACAGAATGGACACGCCAGAAGGAGTGGAGAGAATGAGACGGGATTTAAGGAAACTGGAAGAGTGGTCGAAGATATGGCAGCTGAGATTCAATGCCAAGAAATGCAGAATCATGCATATGGGGTGTGGAAATCTGAAAGAACTATATTCGATGGGGGGAGAAGGGCTGATGTGCACGGGGCAGGAGAGAGACCTTGGGGTGATAGTGTCTAATGATCTGAAATCGGCGAAACAAAGTGACAAGGCGATAGCTAAAGCCAGAAGAATGCTGGGCTGCATAGAGTGAGTAATATTGAGTAAGAAAAGGGAAATGATTATCCCCTTGTACTGGTCCTTGGTGAGGCCTCACCTGGAGTACTGTGTTCAGTTCTGGAGACCGTGTCTCCGAAGGGACAGAGACAGGATGGAGGCGGTCCAGAGAAGGGCAACCAAAAAGGTGGAGGGTCTTCATCAAATGACTTATGAGGAGAGATTGAAGAATCTAAATATGTACACCCTGGAGGAAAGGAGGAGCAGGGCTGATATGATACAGACTTTCAGATACTTGAAAGGTTTTAATGATCCAAAGACAATGACAAACCTTTTCCGTTGCAAAAAAATCAGCAGAACCAGGGGTCATGATTTAAAACTAGGGAGGAAGACTCAGAACCAATGTCAGGAAGTATTTCTTCACGGAGAGGGTGGTGGATGCTTGGAATGCCCTTCCGGAGGAAGTGGTGAAGACCAAAACTGTGAAGGATTTCAAAGGGGCATGGGATAAATACTGTGGATCCATAAAGTCTAGAGGATGTGAATGAAGAAAAGAGGCATGGGGATGGCTTGTGGGAATGACGGCTACTACCTGGAGATGAATATCCTTATTCAATAAACATACACACGATTAATGTGTCTCCAACATTGCTCTATGCTTCAATGGCAAGAGAAAATGGGGAAAAAAGGATTTGCATCCACATAAAAGCAAGGGAGTAGCTTGCTTGTTACGGCAGTTACTACCCCAAACAAAAAATGCCTGATACTTCACTTTCAATGCATATCCAGCATAGCTCTCCACTTCAACAGCAGGGGGAATGAAGAAAAGATGTTTTATATTCAGACATGTACCAACAAGGACTGCATTACATAGTCTGGGTAAACAAATAAGCATGGGTGTAGCTTGCTTGTTACAGCAGTTACTACCCCAAATCAAGCCTGATACTTCACTTAGAATACATATCCAGTGCAGCTCACTGCTTCAATGGCAGGGGGGGGGGATGAAGAAAGGAGGATTTATATTCAAACCACCAACAAAGACTGAATTCACAGGCTGGGTAAACAAGCGTGGGAGTAGCTTGTTTATTACTGCAGTTACTACCCCAAACCAATTAGCTGGATACTTCACTCAGATGCAGCTCCAGCACTGCTATCTACGATGGCAGGGGTGGAAGGGAAATAGAACCAAAAAAGTTATTTAAAGGGACAAGAATAACAGAAAAGTATGAAAAAAAAAAAAGTGTGAAAGCTTGCTGGGCAGACTGGATGGACCGTTTGGTCTTCTTCTGCCGTCATTTCTATGTTTCTATGTTTGGAACAGAGGCAAACTATCACACCAACGGTGTTGATCCAATTGCCAAGGCAGGGATCAGGGGTTTGAGCTCTGATTATATATGGAGCCTCAGTGATGTCATCAGCGTGCGCCTCCCGTGCTTTTTCCGTGCTGCTCCCTTTAAGAGCGGAGAGGTTGGCCAAGTGCACGCCTAGGGGTGGGGCCGAGCTGGCCAAAGACGCGGAGCCCTGACCGGAGCTCTGCTGTGAGGCTTGCAGGGATGGAGACGCCGAGGGAGGCCGTGGTGAATCACGGGGACACCGGGGATTCACAGCTGCAGGCAAGCCTGCGCTTGTGGAAGGTAATGCCAGGTGATCAGGCCTGGTCGTGGCACCTTCACGGCCGGGATGCACAACAAGGCTAAGTGGGGGCCATTGAGGTCTCTGGCTCTGGCTCATTTGGGAGGGGGCAGGAAGAGGTTTGGAGGGGTACAAGGAGTCCCTAGCTGGACTTGACATAGCCCAGAAGACCTCAGGAACTTTGGGGCCTGGGGAAGCCCTGATTTCTTTTGTTTGATGTTTTTAATAATGTTTATTTCAGTTTGGCAAATGACCAGTACCAAATTAAATGTTAAAAGAAATTGAAAAACAAGTACCCCCTACCCCCACCCCGTAAAATAAAAATACAAATGTAAACAAAAATATTTTCTCTGCAAATTCTTAGTGTTTAAGATGGGCAATAAAACAGCACATATATATTTAATTTTCAAATGTATGGGCACTATTTTGCCCCTGCTGAGCTGCCTGTACAAAGGGTATGTGCAAAATAAGTTGGAACTTTTATGGATTTATCCTCTAGGAACTTATCCAAACCTTTTTTAAACCCAGTTACACTAACTGCTGTAATCACATCCTCTGGCAAGAATTCCAGAGCTTAACTATGCACTGAGTGAAAAAGAATTTTCTTTGATTTGTTTTAAATGAGCTACTTGCTAACTTCATGGAGTGCCCCCCCGGACCTTCTATTATCTGAGACAGTAAATAACCAATTTACATTAACTTGCTCAAGTCCTTTCATGATTTTGTAGAATTCTATCATTCCCCCCCTTTCATGGCTTTCTGAGGGCAAAGCCAATAAACAATGCTTGTTACAATAGGCCTGATACCATGAGTTCCGAGTTGCATGATCTGAAATATATGCAAATTTATGCAAATGAGAGGGAACAACCAGGCCTCCTTGTGCTTCCTCTCCCCCTCCCCCCTCCCCCTGAGTCCTCATTTGTCCAGTCGTGGTCTGTGGAAAAGTTGGCAACCCTAGTTAAGGGTAGCAACTGCCACCCCAGTTACCCCTATGCACTCTTTCCTTTATTTCCATCCTCTAGCCTTTAGGGATCCACACTGTCTATCCCATGCCCCTTTGAATTCCTTCATACTGGAAGAAGGAGATAGTGAAGGACACATTACCTGTGTGTGACATTCATAATATAGTGTTGCACAACTTAAAGGGGGTTTCTGATTCTAATTCTGCACTTTTCTGCCCCTACTGGCATTTAGGTTTCTTTTGAACTGCTGCTAGGATCTTAACTCCCCAAGGAACCTCTGTTGTGTGACTGATTGCCAAGGAATGCAGAGTTAACTAAGTTTTTTGTGATAAGGTTGAACTGCTGCAAGTCTCCTTGGAATTTGCTATGGCTGACTCTAGTGTCATGGAAGGGATTAAAAAATGTTCTTGTAGGTGGAACCATTTTAATTTAATAATAAAGAGAGGTTTGAATGATTTGCTTGCTCAAATAAAAATTGTAGCAAAAATGACAGGAGTCGAGTGGCACCTTATAGAATAAAAGAATAAATGGACATAAATCTGACATTAGAAATGGCAAGATTCAGAAACCAATAGGAGAACATTTCAACCTTTCAGGGCATTCTTTATCTGACCTTAACATTGCCATACTCCTACAGAGAAACTTCAATGGAATACTCCAGCATGAAACTGCTGAATTGGAGCTCATTAAAAAACTTAACACCATCACCAGAGGTCTGAAAAGAGACTATGACTTCATGACTTTCTACAACTGTTTATGAACTTAACTGTTAGCAGATTATGTTGCTTTTCACACTTATCTCAGTTTTCAGTAAACTATACTATAATGCCATTAACACTCTCTCCACACCATGTCCTTCCTAATCCAGTGCCTTCTCTCTGTTCTGTATATATTTTTTCCCATCTCTTGTACATCACTTCATCCATCTGACGAACTGGACTCTGTCCTTGAAAGCTCATGCTTTAATAAATTTGTTAGTCTATAAGGTGCCACTCGACTCCTGTTATTTTTGCTACACCAGACTAACATAGCTATCCTTCTGAAGATTTTTCATCAAATAAAGATTGTGTCTGGCAGATTTGTTTAGTGAGCATCTCATTCAATTTATAAACTACTCGCTAGAAGAAGGGTATGTTTCCTTACTGTTAAAGTGAGCGATTAAAACTCCAATGGTAAAAGGTTCATCTGTTTCATCACATATTATTTCTAATTATCATCCTATCTCAAATCATTATTCTCTTAATAAATTATTAGATACCTATTTAGAGGATAATGGTATTTTGGATAAATGGCAATTTGATTATAGGAAAAGTCAGGGTACCAAAACATTTTTGGATGATATTCGCAGTAATTAGAAATAGAATAAAACAGGAGATTTGGTAGACATGTCAGCCGCTGTTGACAGATTGAATTACATCTGTTTATTATCTTGCTTAAAAACCATAGGATTATATGAACTGTGTGGCCGTGGATTCATAGCAAGTGAGGTGGCATGATGAATGATAGCTTGCTGTGATGCTCAAATAATATAGGAGCTTAGGCTCAGCCTTATGTGCAGCACTTTTTAATATATTCATGCAGCTTTTGGAGAAGTTGATGTTTGGATTATTGTACAGGATGTATGCTGATGATGTACAATTTTATCTCCCTTCTACTGCTGTTGGGCAATTTCCTAGATAAGAGTTTTTAGAATGCTTTAAGACAATACTGACTGTTTTTCTGCAAATGACTTAAAGTTTAAAGTAAATAAAGCATCTGTTTTTATTGCTGAATCATGTTGGGTTAGGTGAAGTGGAACCTCCTAAATTGATGGAAAAGGAAAAAGATGGAGGTGAGAGAGATCACGTGATGAGCTCACAAGAGCGGACGTGCTTTCCTTCTCTCCGCTCCCTGCTCTAAATCCCGCGCCTTCTACCGGCTCCTGCTCTCCTTTTTCGGCACAGTAGTAGCCAATTTCTACATTTAAGTATCTTCTGCAGGAGTCAGGCAGTGTTCGCAGTGATAGGGGCTCGATGGGGACTCGATGCACCCGAAAGGACAAGGAGCGGAGCAGGCCTGCCGACGCGCCGCCGGTGGAGCAGCCCGGCGCCGGGGAACAGCCACAGCTGGCGGCGCTAGCGGACATTCGCGCGGCAGTACAGGAAGCTCTGCGTCCTGACCTCCAAACAATCTCTGCTAAACTGACTGACCTTTCCACAGCGATCTCTGGCTTTGAGGGATGCATGGAGACCCTGGAACAAAGGGTCTCGGACGTCCAGGATGGCCACCGGGATACCTCCTCTGAGCTGGAAAAATTGAAAAACACTGTGGCCAAACACGCTGACAAGCTGGAGGAGCTGGAGAACAGGGCCAGATGCTCCTATTTACGATTGGTGGGGCTTCCTGAATCCTTGGCCGAAGCAGAATTGCCTGTTTTTCTGGAAACCTGGCTCACTAAAGAACTGGGCCAGAACAGCGACCAGGGCCCACTTCGCATAGAACGGGCTCATACGCTGGGCCCCAAGAGGCCTGATACTGCTAAGCCTTGTATAGTCATCGCCAAAATTATTAATTTTGTGCACAAAACTGCTATCTTAAGGGCGATGTGTCTGGGGAAGGCGCTCACCTATGATAACCAGAAAATCTTGATTTTTCAAGACTTCTCCGCACAGTTGTCCCAACAGCAAAGGGTGATGGCGCCATTCTGTGCAAAACTGTATGATCTCGGTCTCCGGGCCACATTGGTCTACCCAGCTCGCATTCGGGTGAATACCCCGCAAGGTGCCTGTTGGCTGGATTCCACGGCAGAGGCTCATAAATTCCTGCAGACGACATCTGATGTTTCATCTTCTTCAGCCAGTGGACCCTAGCTGGCAGACCCATGAGGAGCGCAACAGTGGGACTCCATGTCTGGAACTGGACCTTAGAAATCCACTGCCAGGTTTACCCGGTGACTTTTTTTTTTTTTTTTTTTACTTTTTATTGTGGCTGGTGTCTGGGAAACCTTCAGCACAGCTTTGGCCACCTTGCACTCCCACGTATCGGCACTGGGCCAGTCAAATGTTGACGGAACAACGTTTGCACCCCGATCAAAGCCAGCCCTGCTGGAGCGCGGGGCCCCTGTTAACTTGGTCCATGCCCGCCTGCAGCATTCAGGAATGTGGAAGGACTTATGGCGGCCTATGTTACGAGTTACCTGTTGTTTATTGCATTTGCTCTGTTAGTTGTTTGCACAACATTTCCAGGGGATGGATCGGGGGGTTGAGGGAGAGGGAAGGGGATGGTGCTTATCTAGTGATCTCCACTGCTGTCCGGGTTGACCGGTGAGCAGCCCTTAGGTATTGTTTAGGTCGGGGAATGGGGACGGGGGGTAGAGGGGGTATAAGGGTAGCTTATTTCGGGGCGGGGAGTGGGGGGTTGGGGGTTTCCTTGAGTCCAAGCATTATAGTAGCCACAGGGGGTATTTCTCATGCTCCATAGCACACCAGATCGGGCAAAGAGATCGGTGGGGCACGGGGCTCCTGCTGGGAGGGCCCACGTCTCCTTCAATACTAGTGAATAGTTTTCACAACATGATATTTTTTGGTTTACATGGTTAATTCTAGCTTCAGACTCTTCTCCTGGAATATTTGTGGCCTTAACTCACCGTTTAAGCGATCCAAAATTTTACAACAATTAAAGAAAAAGAAGGCGGATCTTGCATTCCTACAGGAAACTCATCTCAATGATATGGAGCATGAGAAATTACGTAAGGGTTGGGTTGGGTCGGCTCTGTCTATTATGCTTCAGCAACCACAAGGTCGGCTGGTGTGGCCATACTTATTCATAAAAATTTCCCTATGACAGTACAGAAAGCAGTCGTTACCCAGGGGGCCGTTATGATATTTTGGTTGCCGAATTCCAACAACACACTTATGTGTGGTGCAATGTGTACGCTACGCACCAAATAATTCCCTGATGACTTTTTTCCGGGAGCTCTATCAGAAGCTAGCCCCTTTTAGTGATCAAACGCTTGTTATAGGGGGGGATTTTAACACTATACGAGACAGGTGCTTAGATAAGGGGACTGTTCAGACCCTGGAACAGTCCCTGGAATAATCTTTGAATTTGGTGGACACCTGGCATTCTCTGCACCCCACGGAACAGGACTTTACTCACATATCTAGGGCTCATGGGTCACAGTCCTGTTTAGATTACATTTTGTTGAGTACTCACAGCTTTGCGAGAATGTTGGATTCGGGCATTGATAACATAGTTATCTCAGACCATGCACCTGTGTGGGTGCTGTTCCGAGGATCAGTTGATCCCTCCCTGACTTGGATCTGGAAATATCCCTACTATTTGGCAGATGACAAATCTTTCCAGGACTACTTAAAAGAAAAATGGAAGGATTATATCCACTTTAACAAGCAACATGTGGGGGATCCGGTCCTCTGCTGGTACACGGCCAAAGCGGGGTAGAAATTATAGCCTATATAGCCCAATGGAGAAAGCGGATGGATAGACAGGTACTGACACTTAATCGCCAACTCCAGAGTGCTAAATGGGCTCTGGCGTTGGTGGCTTCCCGCACTAACCAAGAGCGCCATTTAACTATTCAGAATGCCCTTAATGCCATTCTTCATCAACGGGCGAAAAAGAGCTTGTTCTTTTACCAGCATAAACTTTTCCAGTTTAGTAATAAATCAGGGAAGCTGATGTCTAACCTGATAAAAGCCCACAAAGGGGCGAGGTATGTCACTTCCTTATGTTCCCATGCCAACAATGTGGTTTTTGATACCCCCTCCATCCTGACTATCTTTAAAGATTATTATTCTGCCCTATACGGCTCTGAACATGGGATGCCTGGTGCTTGGGAGCACTTTCAAACTAAAGTAAATTTACTGTGCCTGACCCCAGCCCAAAAGGCGCAGCTGAATAGACCTATCTCGGATGAAGAAGTGAGACTTACGATTGGGCAATTAAAATACTTTAAGACACCGGGACCTGATGGCTATATTGCCGAATTCTACAAAACCTTAAGTGACCAGATTATGCCTCTGATGGCCCGCACATTTAATGTGCTCATAGCCCAAGGCGATTTCCCACGGGGACTAACAAAGTGCATGTCACTCTTATACCTAAACCCGGCAAGGACCCCCTCTCCCCTAGCTCCTATAGACCTATTTCACTGCTTAACCAAGGACAGAAGATCTTGGCTAAAATTCTGGCCTAATGATTGGCGGATTTCCTGCCGAGATTGGTGGGGCAGGGCCAGGTTGGATTTGTCCACAGGAGATACGCGCTGACCAATATTAGGAAAACCCTGGTAGCCATGGCTCTGTCAGCACCATCAAGAAGCCCACATGGTAGTAAGTTTTGACGCTGAAAAAGCGTTTGACAGGGTGGAGTGGGACAATTTGTTTAGTGTTCTGAAGGTGATGGACTTTGAGGGGCTCTTTTACGATGCGGTAAGGTTATTGTATCAAAACTCCTGTGCTAATATTGGTGTGAATGGCTCACTGTCCCCAAATTTTTCGGTTGGCCGTGGAACGTGTCAGAGATGCCCACTATCGCCCCTTTTGTTTGTGTTACAATTAGAACCCCTATTACAAACCATCCTATACTCGAAAGCAGTGAAAGGCGTTAGATTTCAGTTAGAGATTTTTAAATATGCCACGTTTGTGGATGATATTTTAGTGATACTGACAGACCCCCAAACTCTCTATTGCATAATTTTCAGGAGTTTGGAGCGTTTTCAGGCTTTAAACTCAATTCTGATAAATCAGAGGCCCTGGGGTACCCGGACTCATTGCCAGGAATGTGGGTAGGGCAGTTCCCTCTCCTTTGGGCTACTGAAAAATTTAAATACTTGGGAGTGTATATCACTACTCACTTGTCTAAACTCTATGCTGTTAATGTCCAGCGCTTGCATCAATCTACGTTGGACCGCCTAAAGGCTTGGCACTCCCTGCCACTGTCTTTGAGTGGTAGGGTCAGTTTATTTAAGATGGTGCTCCTCCCTCAGTGCGCTTATTTGTTTCAAAATTTACCACTGACTCTGCAATGTCAGGACCAGATCACTCTAGATAAGGGACTTCGAATATTCTTATGGCGGGGGAAACAAGCAAGGATTGCATTACCATGGATGAAAGGGACCTGGCGCCATGGTGGATTAAATATCCCGGATATGAGATTATATAATTTAGCCAGGAATTTGAGGATCCTTAGGGATTGGGTGTTGGAGGAGTCACATCACGTGCATATACAAGCTGAGCAGACCTTGCTATCCCCTTATAATTTGAGATACGTATTAAAAGCCAATAAGGACAGATTGACCATTCCGGATGGGCTGTGGATGTTAATTGCTCCCATTACGGCGGCACATTCTCATGAAGCGGCTAAATATCCCTCAACTTAATGTATTTTTGCTGCCTCTGCAAGGGAACCCTGATTTTCTTCCTGGGACACAATCCTCTGGGGTTAGAGGATGGATAGCGAAAGGATTGGTTCAGCTGGGGAACACTTTGGACGCTACTGGATACCTGCTTCCATTGCAGGATATAATCGCTCTTTATGGGCAAGTGGGGACACCAGAGTTTTCCTATTTGCAGCTTCGGCATTACACTCACTCTCTGTCAGCTGACCACTGCAACCCGGCCCTCTTCACTACACTGGAGGGGGTACTACAGCTAAGCCGGGGAACGGTGCCATCCTTGTCCTATTATTATAAATATCTCAGGGCCAAGGGGTGGACGGATCCCAGTCAATTGATGGCTGACAGGTGGACTAGTGATGGGATATTTGAGGTCACAGCCACCATGGTTCAGCACAGCCTTAATAATATAGTGAGAGTATCTCCCAATCAGTACTACCATGAAATGCAATTGAAGTTTCTTTGGCGGGCAAATATCTCTATCCCTTTGGCATTTCACTCGCTTCTAGTAACCTCAGACATCTGTGGGAAAGCCACCGGGAAATTGGTAAGCTCTTGCACTTGTTTTGGGGCTGTGTATTGATTAAGTGATATTGTTCTAGGATTGCCAATTACCTCTCTGAGCTGCTTGACATTTGTGTACCTTCAGCCCCCCATATCCTGCTATTTGATAATGTTCTTGATTTGAAACTGCGCGGAATGGGACATTTTTACGGAAGGCTAGCTTTGTGGGTAAGAAGGTGATTTTACTTCATTGGAAAGATGCAGATCCCCCCCCACTTTTTGGGAATGATGCAACCATCTGCATAGGATGCTTCAAATGGACAGTTTGACTTCCTGGACATCTCCATGACACTGGCGACTGTTCTTGCTTACCTGGGACGCTTACCTTCAATCTCTCCCTCATAAGTCACGCAGCTTGTTTCTCAACAAATAATTGGCAGACCCTTTTGAATGATAACGGTGCTGTCCCCGCTCTCTTGTGAATGCTAATGGACTGGCTTTTGGAAACCTCTGGGGATGGGATGTGGGGGGGGGGGGGGGGGAGGAGGGAGTTATGGGTAGGGGGTGGATGGGAGGGGGGTCACCTATCAGGGGAGAAAACAAAAACTCTGTTGTACCTTAAGCTGTTTGTACCATGAGGCACATAACAGCAAATGTGCACATGGGGTTGCTTTGTTGCTGGTTATGTTTGCATTACAATAAAAACCATTAATTACAAAAAAAAAAAAAAAAGATGGAGGTGAAACTGGAAGTTCAAAATTTAGGGATGGTTCTTGATTCTAAACTAAATATGAGATTTCATGTAAGCAATGTAGCCAGCAAAGCTTTTTATAACATTTGGAAAAGAGACAGCTGAGGGGAGAAATGATAGAGGCACGCGCAAAAGGTAAAATAATGACTAAGAGCACCCAGTTGTAAATAAAATAATGTCATATACAATATAAGTAAATCAACATATTCGTTTTCTTTCTTTCTTTTTTTTTTTTTTTTACAAAATCCTAAACAAGAAGCAAGCATAATGACACAATATTTAAATCTAAAGCTGGCAAGCTAGAGAAAATAGATAAGCTTTTATTCTTGCCCTAAACCAACAAAGTGGGAACAAAACGTAGTTCTAATGGCAAGTTATTTTGTGAATATTTATTTATTTATTTAGTATTTTTTTATATACCGAAGTATAGCAGAGTTGCCTTCACTCCGGTTTACATATACAAACAACATGTTACATTGAGTGGTGTATAAATATAAAATTAACACTAATGAGAGAAGACTTAGCAATGAGAGTTAATATAATAAAAAAAACACAGGAGGATACCCTGAATAGGTTAACAGAGATATCTAGTAACATCATAAGAAAGGGGGCATCTGTATCATGAAACAGGGGGATTTACCAAGAATATGGTGCAACATAGAACAATGCCTTTATTTTTTGAGTAGTTTAGTCTTAGTAACAAGATGAAGGTTCTGAAAACATGCCAAGCAGATTGTAGGGCCATATTTGGAACACATATGGCAATTTTGGAAGCTAGGAAAGGTGGAACATATTTGTTTATTGCTTTGAAGGCAAACCCAAACAATCTGAACTGAATCCTCTGTTGGACACGAAGCCAATGTAATTGATATAGAACAGGAGAAATGAAAGCCCCAGTCCTGCAGACAGTCAAAGCTTGTGCTGCACAGTTTTTCATCACTCGTAGCTTATGTAATTTATTTTGAGATAGACCCCCATACAAGAATTGCGAAAATCTAAACATGTCAGGACAAGGGCTTGAATCACAGTAACTATATCTTATTCAGCTAATGCAGTTTTCAATTGCCGCATATATTTCATATGAAAAAAACAAACAAACCCAACAACTGAGTGCTACTGCTGAGATATGGGGACTCATCATCAAGAATGGTACCCAGACTCTTAGCATGAAAGCATTCCTGTCCAAAAAGACAGGAGATGGCAGATATTAGGGATGTGAATCGTTTTTCAACGATTAAAATTATCGTCCGATAATGGGGAAGATTTTCAGAGCCCTGCTCGCCTAAATCCGCCCAAAACCGGGCGGATTTAGGCGAGCAGGGCCCTGCGCGCCGGGAAGCCTATTTTACATAGGCCTCCCGGCGCGCGCAGAGCCCCGGGACTCGCGTAAGTCCCGGGGTTCTCGGAGGGGGGCGTGTCGGGGGGCGGGCCCGGTCGTCGCGGCGTTCCGGGGGCGTGTCGGCAGCGTTTTGGGGCGGGTACGGGGCGTGGCTACGGCCCGGGGGCGTGGCCGCGCCCTCCGTACCCGCCCCCAGGTCGCGGCCCGGCGCGCAGCAGGCCCGCTGGCGCGCGGGGATTTACGTCTCCCTCCGGGAGGCGTAAATCCCCCGACAAAGGTAAGGGGGGGGTGTAGACAGGGCCGGGCGGGTGGGTTAGGTAGGGGAAGGGAGGGGAAGGTGAGGGGAGGGCAAAGGAAAGTTCCCTCCAAGGCCGCTCCGATTTCGGAGCGGCCTTGGAGGGAACGGGGGGAGGCAGCGCGGCTCGGCGCGCGCAGGCTATACAAAATCGATAGCCTTGCGCGCGCCGATCCAGGATTTTAGTGGATACGCGCGGCTCCGCGCGTATCTACTAAAATCCAGCGTACTTTTGCTTGAGTCTGATGCGCAAGCAAAAGTAGGCTGATCGCGCTTCTTTTAAAATCTACCCCAATGTTTATATCGTCTTAAATCGTTATAGAACACGATACAATAGAAATTCTAACGATTTATCGTTAAAAATCGTTAAATCGTGTTAGTGCGCACTAACTCGAGTTAGTGCGCACTAACTCGATTTAGTGCGCACTAACTGAAAATGATACAAATAAACACTTTCCAGGTCACTGAAGGTCAGTTAGGAATGAATATGTGTTCCTATTGGCTGGCTGCCCTCTTATCTATTGATATTACCAAGGTTACCACTGAGGTGATGGTTGGGGGGATGGGAAATGGAACTGGAAACTAACGAACACCAACAGAAAATGAAACAAAGTGTTCACACTTCCCAGGTCAGTAAAGGTCACTTAGGAATGAATATGTATGTATGTATTCCTATTGGCTGGCTGTGCTCTTATCTATTGATGTTACCAATATGGTTGGGGGGATGTGAAATGGAAACAGTTGGAAGCTTGACAAAAAAAGTAATGTAATGATCAGCACTCACGTGACTAGAACTTGTTTGTTTATTATTTTTGTTAGCAGGCACCTGAAATGCTAGTGCATGTTGAATTTGCCAATCAATGTGCATTTTAGAAAGGTGGTCCTGGCTGGAACTGTACACAGTTCAAATATATGTAATTGATTGTTGGTAAGTGTATTTTTTAAGTAGCCACACTGGCACCAGTATGTTTACTTTTCCTCCTACTTAACTCACTAGCTCAGCTTTGTAAGAAGGGCTTCTCTGCTTGTGTGTTGTTTTTGTTTGGTGTGAGGAGAGCAGAAACATCAGATCTTTATTCAATCTACTACAGTCATCTCTTACAGTGCCCTATCCCTATTAATACCAGGAGTGTTGTGATCTTCCTGCACACAGTGCCCTAACCCTGATACCAGTCTGAGACAGCTCCCTCCCTGCATTACTAGTGAGAGGCTGGCTTCACAGACAGGGGGGAGCTGCCTGACCCTCACTCCTGACTTCCCCCATGTCCCAGCTAGTGAATGGTGTGTGGGTGAGGGGGGGGGGGGGGAGGATGGTGAAGTCTGAGACAGCTCCCTCCCTGCATTACTAGTGAGAGGCTGGCTTCACAGACAGGGGGGAGCTGCCTGACCCTCACTCCTGACTTCCCCCATGTCCCAGCTAGTGAATGGTGTGTGGGTGAGGGGGGGGGGAGGATGGTGAAGTCTGAGACAGCTCCCTCCCTGCATTACTAGTGAGAGGCTGGCTTCGCAGACAGGGGGGAGCTGCCTGACCCTCACTCCTGACTTCCCCCATGTCCCAGCTAGTGAATGGTGTGTGGGTGAGGGGGGGGGGGGGGAGGATGGTGAAGTCTGAGACAGCTCCCTCCCTGCATTACTAGTGAGAGGCTGGCTTCACAGACAGGGGGGAGCTGCCTGACCCTCACTCCTGACTTCCCCCATGTCCCAGCTAGTGAATGGTGTGTGGGTGAGGGGGGGGGGGGAGGATGGTGAAGTCTGAGACAGCTCCCTCCCTGCATTACTAGTGAGAGGCTGGCTTCACAGACAGGGGGGAGCTGCCTGACCCTCACTCCTGACTTCCCCCATGTCCCAGCTAGTGAATGGTGTGTGGGTGAGGGGGGGGGGGGAGGATGGTGAAGTCTGAGACAGCTCCCTCCCTGCATTACTAGTGAGAGGCTGGCTTCACAGACAGGGGGGAGCTGCCTGACCCTCACTCCTGACTTCCCCCATGTCCCAGCTAGTGAATGGTGTGTGGGTGAGGGGGGGGGGGGGGAGGATGGTGAAGTCTGAGACAGCTCCCTCCCTGCATTACTAGTGAGAGGCTGGCTTCACAGACAGGGGGGAGCTGCCTGACCCTCACTCCTGACTTCCCCCATGTCCCAGCTAGTGAATGGTGTGTGGGTGAGGGGGGGGGGGGGGAGGATGGTGAAGTCTGAGACAGCTCCCTCCCTGCATTACTAGTGAGAGGCTGGCTTCACAGACAGGGGGGAGCTGCCTGACCCTCACTCCTGACTTCCCCCATGTCCCAGCTAGTGAATGGTGTGTGGGTGAGGGGGGGGGGGAGGATGGTGAAGTCTGAGACAGCTCCCTCCCTGCATTACTAGTGAGAGGCTGGCTTCGCAGACAGGGGGGGGCTGCCTGACCCTCACTCCTGACTTCCCCCATGTCCCAGCTAGTGAATGGTGTGTGGGTGAGGGGGGGGGAGGATGGTGAAGTCTGAGACAGCTCCCTCCCTGCATTACTAGTGAGAGGCTGGCTTCGCAGACAGGGGGGGAGCTGCCTGACCCTCACTCCTGACTTCCCCCATGTCCCAGCTAGTGAATGGTGTGTGGGTGAGGGGGGGGGGGAGGATGGTGAAGTCTGAGACAGCTCCCTCCCTGCATTACTAGTGAGAGGCTGGCTTCACAGACAGGGGGGAGCTGCCTGACCCTCACTCCTGACTTCCCCCATGTCCCAGCTAGTGAATGGTGTGTGGGTGAGGGGGGGGGGAGGATGGTGAAGTCTGAGACAGCTCCCTCCCTGCATTACTAGTGAGAGGCTGGCTTCGCAGACAGGGGGGAGCTGCCTGACCCTCACTCCTGACTTCCCCCATGTCCCAGCTAGTGAATGGTGTGTGGGTGAGGGGGGGGGGGGGAGGATGGTGAAGTCTGAGACAGCTCCCTCCCTGCATTACTAGTGAGAGGCTGGCTTCACAGACAGGGGGGAGCTGCCTGACCCTCACTCCTGACTTCCCCCATGTCCCAGCTAGTGAATGGTGTGTGGGTGAGGGGGGGGGAGGATGGTGAAGTCTGAGACAGCTCCCTCCCTGCATTACTAGTGAGAGGCTGGCTTCACAGACAGGGGGGAGCTGCCTGTCCCTCACTCCTGACTTCCCCCATGTCCCAGCTAGTGAATGGTGTGTGGGTGAGGGGGGGGGGAGGTGGATGGTGAAGTCTGAGACAGCTCCCTCCCTGCATTACTAGTGAGAGGCTGGCTTCACAGACAGGGGGGAGCTGCCTGACCCTCACTCCTCCGGGGTATTGTGATCTTCCTGCACACAGTGCCCTATCCCTGATACCAGGGGTGTTGTGATCTTCCTGCATGCAGTGCCCTATCCCTATTAATACCAGGAGTGTTGTGATCTTCCTGCATGCAGTGCCCTATCCCTATTAATACCAGGAGTGTTGTGATCTTCCTGCATGCAGTGCCCTATCCCTATTAATACCAGGAGTGTTGTGATCTTCCTGCATGCAGTGCCCTATCCCTGATATCGGGATGTGTGCAAGAAGATCACAACACCCCCGGTATCAGGAATAGGGCACTGTGTGCAGGAAGATCACAACACCCCCAGTATCAGGAATAGGGCACTGTGTGCAGGAAGATCACAACACCCCTGGTATTAGGGATAGGGCACTGTGTGCAGGAAGATCACAACACTCCTGGTATTAATAGGGATAGGGCACTGTGTGCAGGAAGATCACAATACCCCTGGTATCAGGGTTAGGGCACAAGTTCTAGTCACATTGACTGATCACATTACTTGTTTTGTCAAGCTACCAACTGTTTCCATTTCCCATCCCCCATATACTGTCAGTAGGAAACTTGGTAACATGAATAAATAAGAGGGCAGCCAATAGGAATACATATTCATTCCTAAACTGACCTTAACTGACCTGAAAAGTGTCAAATTGTATCATTTTCAGTTAGTGCGCACTAACTCCCAGTTAGTGCGCACTAACTCCCGTTAGTGCGCACTAACTCGAGTTAGTGCGCACTAATCGGAAAAAACGATTTTTAACGATTTTTTAACTAAAAAATCGTGCCTAAGACGATTTTCTTGCCCTGCCACACGATTTCTATCGTTAAGACGATATGGAAAACGATTCACATCCCTAGCAGATATAGAGTCCATAAGAGTTCTGTCTTTTGTGGGTTAAGTTCTAACTGATTTTTTCTTGACCATTCTGAATATTATTTTAGGAAAGCATTCAATTTGGCTGTGACTGCAGACCAATCTTTCCCTGGAGGCAGATATAATTGCACATCATTAGCATGGATAAATAATCTCTACCCCAATCATGGATGTTGACATCCTGCTCCTCTGATTTCTTCTGCAACTCTCCTCTAGAATCTTCTCTTGGGTTACTCACTCTTACTAATCCCCAGCATTGAACTGCTGTGCTAAGGGCCATAACTATAACTAATGGTTCAATCAACTCACCACACTTTTCAACTCCAACATATCATCTCATGGTTGTGCACGCAAGCTTTCACCACGACAGTATGATTCCAATAGACTCTCCCTGGGAACTAAAATTTAGTCATGAGAATTTTATTTTTATTAACCCTATTGTTAGTTTGATATTGAATGATGTGTATATATTTTATTATTTTTTAACTGATTATTGTATAATTTAATGTTATTATTTATAGGGTTTCATTTTTAGCTGAGTTTATTTTATTTTACGATATTTTATTTGTTTTTAGGACATGTCGTTAAAGACAGTCCGTTGTTTTATTGTAAACCGACTTGAAGTGTACACAATATGTTCGGTATATAAAAATGTTTAAATAAATAAATAAATAAATAAATCCCATCTCTGCCATTTCTTGTCAATTTGAGACAAATGTGCCCATTGTTTCTGCCATGGCCCAAAATTGTCCTGAAAGGATCAGCTAAAGGAAGGGGATGGTCACTTTGCACGGCTAAATCACATCCTGTTTTCAGTTTTCACAATTAACTGCAGCTTGTATACAAGGGGCACAAAAGGGTGACGTTTTCCTTGTCACTTGGCATAGCTAAGATAAATATGCATTTGAGACACATCTCAGTGAGGCTAAGGGGGCAAGTTTTAAACTGTCCCTACTAAGACAAAAACCATGTGTATTTTTTACTCATGGACTTTGGACCAATTTTCAAAGCAAAAATATGTATGTATTTTTGCTTTAAAACTTGCCATGGGTATAAAGCATAGGCAGTCACTTACAGTACACTTGCTTTTCCTGTGGGTAGATTTTTGCTGGAAAAGTGAAGATTTGAAATTGCCCTCTATTTGTGTACTTTTTCTCTTGTACCCTAAGCATGCCCTCAGGATTGCCACTTCTTAGCGTGGCTGAAAGGATGTGTAGAGCAACACCTGCACTTTTATCCACAAGTACCCTGCGGGATCCCAAAGAATATAATTCTTCTTGCTTATAACCAGGGATAAGCAGTGGCTTTCCCAAGTCTTCATGGCTAACAATGGTTAATGGGCTTTTCCTCCAGGAACTTGTCCAAACTGGTTTTTAACCCAACTATGCTAAGTGTTTTCAACTTATCCTCTGGTTAAAAAAAAAAATAAATTCCATAGTTTGTCACTGAGTGAAAAAAAAAAAGTTTTTCCAATTTGTTTTACATATGCTATCTATCAGCTTCATGGAGTGACCTCTAATTCTAGTATTATTTATAAAAGTAAATAAAAGTTCCTTGTTTACCAGTTCCACATCTCTTATAGTTCTATGGATATTTATCATATCTCCTCTCAGTTGTCTCTTCTCCAGGCTGAAGAACTCTAACATCTTTAGCCTCACTTCATAGGGGAGCCATTCCATCCCTTTTATCATTTTGATTGCCCTTCCTTGTACCTTTTTTACTCCATTATATTTTTTTTGAGATGGGGCGACCAGAACTGCACTCTGTTAGGATTCGTGGCTTTCGTGGACCCTTGGCCCGAGGTGAAGGTTGATACAGCCTGAGGGGTGGAGCCCCACAGGTCCTCACCGTCGGGAGGCGAGGTGAGCTGCAGCAGGGGACACGACTGTAGTTCAGTAGAGAGAGAACGTCCTGAGTCACTACCACGTAATCACAGGTACCAGCCCCGAGATGTATTGTGAGATGCCCCGAGGAGTGGGATGCAGAGGCACAGGTCAGAGGAGACACAGTACCCAGGCAGGTTTGATGAGACAAGTACCAGAGCAGGAAACTCTGACTGAGGAGCGCTGGGCAGACCCCGAGGAGCGGGGAGCGTGAAGATTGGATCTCCTGGAGAGGAGATGCGGAGACTGTCCCGAGGGGCGGGACAGTGTAATGAAAAAGTCTCTGGTATAATGACATAGGGGCTGCCCTGAAGAGTGGGGAAGCGTAGTATCAAGTCTTAGATGTAGTGATGTAGGTTGCCCCAAAGAGCGGGGAAGAGTGGAGCAAAGTTACTAGTGTAGAGATGAAGGCACTGCCCCGAGGAGTGGGGAAGTGTGGAGTAAAGTCACCAGTGTAGAGATGTAGGCACTGCCCCGAGGAGCGGGGAAGTGTGGAGCAATGTCACTGGTGTAGAGACGTAGGCACTGCCCCGAGGAGCGGGGAAGTGTGGAGCAAAGTCACTGGTGTAGAGACGTAGGCACTGCCCCGAGGAGCAGGGAAGTGCAGAGTCAAGTCTCTGGTGACAAGGCAGATACTACCCCGAGTATCGGGGGAGCATAGAGAAGGAATCTCAGGTAGGGAGTTCTTGAGGCAACCCCGGGGAGCAGGGAAGCCAGCAGGCAGGACCTCTGGAGATGGCACAGGGGCTACCCTGTGCCATCTCCAGAGGTCCCTGTGCCATCTCCAGAGGTACCCTGTGCCATCTCCAGAGGTGGGGAATCCAGGAGACAAGTCTCCCAAGGAAGTACACGCAGGCCCCCGAGGAGCGGGTACCCAAGCCAGAGTCCAGAACCACAGGTAGAAATCCAAGACAGGAATGAAGTGAAGAATTAATTTAGTCATTCTGCTATAACCTTGTCTTCCCTAAATGCCCTTTAACCCCTCAGTATTAGTGGAACAACTGACTCCGTCACTGGCTTTGAATATACTTAAAGATGTTTTTATTCCATATTTTTACCTATCTGGAAAGTTTATTTTCAAATTCTCCTTTGATCTTCCTTATTAATGCTTTATATGTAACTTGCCAATGCTTATGTTCTTTCCTATTTTAGTCATTTGGATCCACCTTCCAGCTTTTGAAAGCTGTCCTTTTGGCTTTAATAGTCTCTTTTACCTCACCATTTAACTATGCTGTCAGTCAGTTGGTCTTCTTTCTACCTTTTTTAATGCATCTATTTTGGGCCTCCAAGATTATATTTTTAAACATAATCTACATTGCATACAAACTTTGCAGCTGCTCCTTTTCATTTTTTTCTAACTAGTTTCCTCATTTTATCATAGTTCCCTTTTTAAAGTGAAATTCTACTGCTGTAGTTTTCCTTAATGTCCTCCTTTCAATTATTATGTAAAATTTAATTATGTTATGATCACTATTGCTAAGTGGCTCTAACACCGTTAACTCTCACACCAGATCCTGCACTGAAGAGAGGATCAGATCTTGAGTGAACCCCCCTCTCATCGGTTCCAGGACCAGATGCTCCTTGAAGCAGTTATTTATAGAATCTGGAAACTTAACCTCCCTAACATATCCTGATGTCAATATTTAGGCAATTAAATCTCCCATTATTATTATTATTATGCAACCTAATTTGTTAGCTTTTCTAATTTCTGTTAGCATTTCACTGTCTATCGCTTCATTCTGGCTTGGCAGATGGTAGAAAACCCCCCACATCTACAATCTTCTCTATTACAGATGGAATTTCTATCCATTAAGATTGTACAGTACATTTTGTCTCCTGCAGGACTTTTATCCTGTTTGACTCTATTTCATCCTTAACATCTAGTGCCACTCCACCACCAATTTGACTTGGCCTATCATTTCAATATAATTTGTATCCTGCTATCACCCTGGTATAATTTGCATTTTTTTGTTATCCTCCTTCTACCAGATCTCTGAGATGCTTGTTATATCTACAGATTCATTCAGCGCCATATATTTCAACTTTCCAATTTTATTTTTTAGTCTTCCGGCATTTGCATACAGTACGGAAATGTATGCTTTTTGTAGCATTAACAACTTGCCTAGCAGTTGAAATGGACAATTTGGAATCATTTATCTCTGAATGATCTTTCTTTAAATGCACCTTGACTACTTTTGCCTCTATCACAGCCAGGCCTAGATTTAGGCATAGGCAGATACGGGTACCAAATTTCGAAAGTGCCAAGTACTCTGCCAAAAAGGAGGATCCTGCTTCAGCAATCCCCTTCAAACGGGCACTGTTATGGAACTCTGCATCTTTGAGGGGTGGTGGAAGGAAAGGGACTACCTCTACGTGCCAATCTCCAGTGTCTCCCACCCCTTATTCTCCAATCCTGCCTATGGGCGCAAAACTCTTAAGTCTGGCCCTGATCACAACCTTTCTTGTTGGGATTCACCAACTTCCCTTTTATGCAGTATCTGTTGAAAATACCTCACTCTGAATCATGCGCTTCTGAGTGACTTGGCTTTCCACCATGATCCTATGAGTGTGATCAGCTGATTTGCCTTCATGGTTACATTTGTTGTATCTGTTACCTCACCCCCTGGGATTGAGCCTATGCAGTCAAAAGCTTGGTGGCCATCTGCACCTGAGAGGTCAACCCGAGTGGACGGCAGCTGCTCTAATCCAGGGGTCAAAAAGTGATCTAATTTATCATTTCAAAATAGGGCCCGGCTTATGACTTAGCTGGCTAGTGCCGATTTTTAGCACTAACTGGCAAAGTATAGGTGGGCAACCCCAGCCACACAAATAGCAGTCCTAAATCTAGACATTCAAATATTGATTAGCTAGATTTAGGTGAATTTTCAGCCAAAAACCTAGCTGTTTAGGTTTGACTGAAATTTCACCTAAAGATAACCAGCTAAAATTAGATGGTTATCTTACCCACTCAGTGGATCTTTTCCAATTGCCAGAAAAACAGACATAGTGATAAAAGCAATTAAAACCCCCCCACAAGAACAGCATTGCTAAATGAAATATTAGTACCAATCGACTATTATGCACTACATAGAGGCAGAAGATCAAGTTCCAAGAGATGTAATCAGAAGCCAGGAAAATATTGCAGAAAGATACTGTAAAGTCTTGCACACCTTGGTATGTTGCTTGACTATATATCACATCTCATGTGCTCCAGAAGGAGGCTCGCTTTGGCTCAATACAATTATTGGTATTAAGAAGAGCACCAGCATTAAACCCTAGAGCTTGAGATCATATCCAGCATACTCTGACTTATGAGTACAGCTTATTTCTGTCATTGTATGCAAAAAACAAACTCATTTTGAAACACTTAACTTTGGGGGAGTACTGGGCAGTTCAAACTTGAATTTATAAATCAAGCTATATAATGATGTAGGAAAAACATTGGTGTGATATCATAAATCTTTATAGTCAAATTTAAAGTCAATAAACATGATTCATATCTTTACAGAATTTACATTCTAGCTCATAATTTCCCCATAAAACTTGGAACATTTCTCATTTTCTTTGGTTACTCATCCTTTAATTTAGTGTTTTGATCTAAAGTATCTTATAATGGCTATGTGAAGCACTCAGGCCAGGCGATTTTCAAAGACATTTACCAGGTAAATTGACCTGTTTGAAAATTGCATTCTTTTATTCAATTGTGTGGGCTTCCACAATGAACATAATTTTAGCTGGGTTAAAAAATAGTTTTTCATGTATGTGTGTGTGTGAGTGTGTGTGTTGAGGGAGAGGGGTATGTTAGTCAGGGAAGGAAAACCAGATTTTGAAAAGTGCACATGCTATTTTAGCTCCTCCCCCCAGTCACCTGCATGAAAGGTGGATGCAAAATACTTTACCTATTTTTTCAAAGAGTAACCACCAGGGTAGTTTATTTTTTAAAAATAGCTACAAAATATGTGCAGTAAAAGTATCCATGTGCCTTGCAACTACACAGGCTATTAAAATATTGCCCCCTCATGTCTTAATAGTGCATTATTATAGACAGGGCTATAAAGCAGCCTACCTCATATTTAATCAGATGTACTATTTGCCATTACAGTAGGCCAAGACTAATAGAAAGGTATGGAGCTTACTTATTAATCACATTTCTGCAGGAAACAATTTTATGTCATGTTTAAGAGACCATATAATTATATGGCACAGTGATATGACCCTAGTACACTGGACTTTGACATTATGCCAATAGAAGGACTGTGATTTCTCTGTTAAAAATCTTCCGATAATGTTTAGCGGTATTTTTACATCTCTCTTTTCGATGTGCCTGCTGATGAAGAGGACATGCTTTGAGTGAATATACGTTTTCTGAGACATGATGTGGCTTATTTGATTTCTTCTCTAGAATACAAGGAATCCCAGACCAATCAATTGTGTAATCTGTATAACTCCTGAAGAAGGAATGCAGTTTCTCCTTCTGAAACATTGCAATGCTGGGCACAGAAAAATGTTTTTGAAAGCAACGTGAATTTCAGACACATGAATGTTCCTTGAGTGGGGCTTTATTCTCGGCTGCTATTCAGCGCTCAGATAAGTGCATTTCTAAATGAACTATGTAGTTTTAAATGCAATATAAAACAGTCTCAGAAAATTTGAAATTCACATACACAGATGGTGAACAAGGAATAAATGACTGTTGATTATAATTGTCAGCACATTGATTGGGGTTGATACCCAGATTTATGAGTGCCTACCCATTGCTTTATGATGTCATTTAAACATTTATTTAAAGATTTTGGTTTATCCTCTGATTGTGAGTGAGATCATTTGTTTATTTATTTTAAAAACCACAACATATATGGGGACCGTGGGTAAATTTGCATATGTAGAAAATTGTGGGCTAGGGTAATTCTAGGGAGGGGCCACCATTTATGCATGTAAATTGCTATTTTACAACCTGGCAAAGTGACATGCACAAATCATTTATTTGCTCATAGTTACTCCTGCTCAATATCTGGAGTAAGTGATTGTAAACATCTTAATAGTGAAAAAACGACTGGGTATGGGATAATGGTGAAATGGGAGGGACTTCAGATGGGCTGGGTAAACTGGTAGGCAAATTGGAAAAAGTGATAATTTTATTGCTGGGATAAATGCATCTAAGTTTCGCAAGAAAAATCTATTTGCATTTCTCTTTAAAACTCAAAGTACAAATAGTGGGTATATCATTTGCACACACTTATCTGGCTAAATTTCAACTTAATTGGCTAAAAAGTGCCTTTGCCACCACTTAAATGAACAAATTTGAACTTATCTGGATAGCGCTTTTGTTTTAGACTTTTCTGGCTATCTTACTTACCCAGATAAGTACAAAAAAGAGCTAATGAAATGGACAAGTAGCACTTTTCAGACTTACTGTTATGAAAGTGGACCCCTGTTTCGAGGTAGATAGCTACCGTCGAAGGGCGAGGCTGCTTGGACTGGAGAGGCTTGATAGAAGACTTCACCCTGGAAGCACGCAACCCCCCCAGGAGGAGCCTGTAGGGGTCCGGCCACTGGGACTTAGGCGACTCCTCTGAAGACTGTAGAAAGGTCTGGATGCAGGCGCCTCCTGCAGGTCGTGGGTTCCAGATGGCTGGTGCCTCCAGCAGGTCGTAGCAGTCTGAGGATGGAGTCGTAGAAGAGTCCAAAGCCGGTCCGAGGTTTATACCAGCCGGGGTCCGAGTCCAGTCCAGGGTCGAAGCAGGAGAAGGGTCCAAAGCCGTACCAGGATCAAGCCAGGAGAAGGGTCCAACGCCGTACCAGGATCAAGCCAGGAGAAGACCCGTCCAGGCATCCATCAGTCCAGAAAGCAGCCAAGAATCAATCCACGGAGCAGGGGAGCAGAACGGGATGAAGAACGAAGAACCAGGAACACAGGAACACACTCAGGCAGGAACCTCAATACCAAGGCAAGGACTGAATGCTCAGCCCTTGCCTTAAGTATAGGAAGCCAGGGGAGGAGTTTCAGAGGGAGCCATGACACTTCCTGTCATGGCTCCTTTAAGAATACCCATCGGCCACGCGCACGGCTCCTAGGAGCAGAGGGGGAGGAGCCGGATCGCCGTGGAGCCACGCTGCTGATTCCAGCAATGGCGGCGGCTGCCAGAATGAAGAGGAAAGGGCTGCCTGCCCCCGCAGGAACCCTCGACAATACCCGGCGTCCTGGGTAAGCTATTCATTCCGCACCCGCCGGCCCGGCCTCAGTCGTGGTCTGCCGTGGCCGGCGGCCATGATGCCTGGTCCTGGTCGCGGCTTGCCACGGCCGGCAGTGCTAACACTTTATCCGGCTAAGTGCCGCTACTTAGCTGCATAAATCGGAACTTAGCCTGGTAAGTCCGAACTTGTTCGGGTCACGATTTTTACATACATGAGCATGAGTGCGTGGATATGCACATATTTTATAACCTGCTGCAAATCATTTGTACGCAGGTTATAAAATACAGTAGTAAATCCTCATGCAGCCATCTACAGGCATATATGGCTACATGCGAGCAGTTTTGAAAGTTATCCTCCTAGTGCGTAAGTGCTTTTGAAAATTGCTACAATAGTACGTGTGTAACTCCTTGAAAATTATCTTTATAAGTGTGAATATCCAACAAGGTGTGCATAATTTTCTCCTCAGTCTAGCCCCGTCCCAGAAACACCTCTACTAAAAAGCGGGTAAGAGTATGTGGGCTATGTAAGTAGCCATGTACTTTTAATCACACACAAGGTGGGCAATTTTCAGAGCTGATTTACACAGATAAAATGTTTCTTTTTTTTTACCTGCAGAAATTCCTTTGAAAATTGTCTTCTCCGTCAGCATTTAAAACAAAAGCCTTCATTTCTCCCCTTGTCTTTCCAGTCTCATATTCTTGAGGAGATATCAGTATGTACATTTTCAAAATGTGTTTAGATTTATCATGATGAGAGTGGCTAAGTGAGTTAGGGTGCTGCTGTGCTGATACTTATCAAAATGAGTCGGGCTCACGTGCATCGAGAAGATTTGAAAAGGCACCCAGATACACCCGTATCTCCCACAGCGTGCACATCTCCAAAGATTTCAAAAAGGGGCATGATGTGGGTGTGATCTGGGTAGGGCATGGCAGTTTCAGGGCATGAACCAGAGATGTGCATGTAAATACTTACACACCCTAGTGTGCACTGAGGTCCCCTCTACTGTAACTTTGCTTCTGCTATGGATGATGTGTAAGTTAAAAAATAAAGAAAACTAGGTAGATCTGTGGGACTTTAAGGGTCAAGGCTTACTGGGGAGGGTAGGGGGGAGTGAAGGCTATTTAACTAGGAAGTTTGGAGGACCTGTCTCTTAATTGGGTGAACTGGGGCCAAACTGGTAAAACTGTCAATGGTGGAGGAGTAGCCTAGTAGTTAGAGTGGTGGACTATGAACCAGGAGAGCAGTGTTCAAGACCCACTGTTGTTCCTTGTGATCTTGGGCAAGTCACTTTACCCTCCATTACCTCAGGTACAAACTTAGGGCTAGATACATCAAAAATATTGCATGTAATAAGGGTGTGTTTTATGGATTAGCCTATTTATCACAATGTGTGTTATCTTAGTGCTTTGCATAGGTATTACCACTAAGTGTGATAATTTTTCACACTTTGCAGTAATACCACAATTATTGCATTTCTGTGAGAGAGAGAGAGAGAGAGAGTGAGAGAGACTATCTATAAGTCCCTTGTAGTAGTTAGCTATTTATGCTATTATAGGAGGTCCACTTAGTAACTTGAGGTGAGGTTTAGGTATTAGTGTAGGGGTTAGGGGCCACTTTGACATGCAGAGTGAGATGTACGAACGAACAGTGCACTGAGTCTTGTGAAGATTTGATGTCTTTCGGAGTGTGGAAACTCACACATCGATGAGATAACCCAGGTAGAGAGTCCATCAAGCTAGGGTGATAGTACAAATCTCATCGTTGTGTGAGTTTCCACACTCCAAAAGACATCAAATCTTCACAAGAGTGCACTGTTCTGTTTGTACGTCTCACTCTGCATGTCAAAGTGGCCCCTAACCCCTACACTACTACCTAAACCTCACCTCGAGTTACTAGGTGGGCCTCCTATAATAGCATAAATAGCTAACAACTACAATAATCTTATAGATTGTCTCTTTCAATTTCTCTTTCTCTCTCAGCAGAATTTGCATTATGGGCATATCACACAGCTTAATGCCAATGAAACAGTGTACTTATGGCTTCACACCTTGCAAAGCCAGCCCACTTTTACAAAATGTCCTCCCCTTTTAAAAATTTGCATCGCACCATGCTTTATGGTGCTTTTCGCATGCGTAAACTCCTTAACACATGTGAAAATGCATTAACGCGAGTTGGAAAATGACCCTATTAGATTGTAAGCCCTCTGGGGATTGGGAAATACCTACAGTACCTGAATGTAATCCACTTTGAAGCGCTGAAAAAAGTGCGAAAAGCGAAATATAAATACAAAATAAATAAATAAATCTCTGAAGCTGATGACCCTTGAGAAGAGAACAAACTTGAGTTGAAAGGCTATTCTCTGCAGTCTTTCAGCTGATAGTCCAGAAATCATTGGGAGAAACTGACTACCCAGTTCCAGATTCTAAATGTTGCTGGCAAGACTGACACCAGGTTATTTTACTCCAGGGAGTCTCTGTAGACTATTTCCTTCTTATGCTTTTTGAGTACCAAGATGTTTCTTGTCTTGTATCCTTGGGTATGTCAATCAGTCTTAGATTTGTGGCTTTTCCTAAGCCTGTCCTCCCGAAGATATGCAGTGGACTCAATTTTAGTGGAAGCCCTTCTTCAGTTTGAACATCAATAAAAAATGCATAGAGTATTGTACAATGGATCCAGCAGGGCTCAATCTGGTTCTGGATTTGCAGTCATTTTCTCATCTGAGCATTCTTCACTTCTCTCTGGTTACCCTAGGAACAACCTTGGGAAGGTACCCTGAGGACTCAGCTGATGCCACTTACTCTTCTTTTATTTCATGCTGTTAGTATATAGCACTGACCTAGGTTCCAGATACAGTTACATCTCTTAAATATTCTACCACTCTCATGGTGCACTGTCTCCACTGCTCCAGCAATGCTTGTTTTGCTGATCCTGTGCCAATGTAGTACATTTTCTCTTTCTCTTGCACCATGTGACACTGCTGTCTCTCACTTTTTGCTTCTTTTCTATAGAGGTGGCAATTGCCAACAGCAGTTGCCTCTGTCATTGCCCTGGGCTCGCTCATACTCTTTTGCAACCTGGCCTGAAAAACATTTGTAAAACTCCTAATGAGAGGAGACCAGTAAAGCCCTCAAGGGAGCTATAAATGTAATACAACAAAAGAGAAATGACACTGTGAATAAGACCATACTAGGAAGTAGTAAAACAAAGTGGTCAGTTGATGTTATCATGACTTTAGCTAACACTGCTGCTGTAACTACTGATTAAAAATAATTAATTTTATATTTTGCACCAAACCCTTTTTTGTTTTATATCTGCACTTTACAACATGATTTATTTGTGAGCTCTAAAGCATGCCCAGATTAATGATTAACTTAATGAATTGCTTTTTATATACTAGAAAATTAAAATGGTTAATAATTTATTTTCTCCTTTTTCTCTTGTGCAATTTTGCAAAATGAGGAGTGATAGGAAGTGAAATAAAATATCTCTAAACTTGACTATAGCTTGAAGAACTAATTTTCTTTTATTGCCATGTAATTTTTTTTTAAGATCACTGTGGGTGTACATTAAATTTTCCATAAGAAAATAAGCTAGAATTCAACAGTTAGGAAACAAGAACCTAGATTTATCAAATTATTATAAATATCGCAGAAATAGCACCCGCAATAAAAAGGGGGCGTGGTTAGGATAATTTTCCTGCTACCGCATTGCATAGGTATTTTCCACAACGCATGATATATTTATCGCAATCCATGTTATTTTCACATCACAGGTGCGTTATCGACTGAAAAGGTTTTTATTGTGAATGGTGGTTCAGTCTGCTGGAGAGAGTGAGAGAGAGAGAAAGAAAGAGAGAGACACACATATAAGTGATTTGGAGTGATGAAACATTAAAGAAGAGTAGATTTGTACAGTTGTACAATGTACTCTCTACCTAGCTTGATTGCAGTTAGGTAGATTGTGCATCATGTTAGGTAGAGAGAACATTGTACAAATCTACAATTCTTTTACCTTTCTTTACTCCAAATGACTGTAAATCTTCACTGATGGCAACTGTGCTGTTCGTACCTATGACTGTGCATGTAAAACTGCCCCCCAAAACCTACCCCATGCTCCAAACCTCACCCCGTGTTCATAATGCCCCCTCTTACCATGGTATAAAAAGTTAACTTATATGTGAGCCTCCACAGAGGTGCACTTTCTCTCTTCCCCTCCCAACTGGTTCAGCTGATAACGCGCAGAAAGGGTGTAGTTATTTCCTGCATTACTCTTTTGCATGCCACGTTAAGTGACTCTCATTTCCATTTACTCTGCCCAAACTCCTCCCACTCAAATATTAATTTTAAATTTCATACACATTTTGTGATGCGGTATTTATCATGCACGTTACTATGCTATCATGTGCATTAGGGCCCTAATGCACATGATAAGGCCCTAATGCAATTTGATAAATGACCCTGTAAGATTACCAAAAAATATGTGAATGAGGAAATAGAATGCTAGTGACATGAAGAATGTTAACATCAGTATAGCACTAGGGCAGGATTGTGTTATTATATTATTGGTAAGTCTAAGATAGACTTTATTCTGAGAAGTGATAGGGCATTGTTTTCTTCCAGTTATCTTATTGTAGCTAATAGGTGCAGGGATTCCCAACCTGCATTCCATAACTTCTGGAATAATTTTTGGAATAAAAACTAGATCACAATGCTAATGCAGCTTTTGGTCATTATAACATATTACTCATGCCCTGGTTTTCTTCCTTCTGTTTCAATACAATATTCTTTTGTCTGCTGGAATACATACAAACTAGAGCTAGTCTAACTTCTCATAACTACATGGACTTAGGTTGCTTGTACTCTTGGATAACCTTTGCCTATTCTCATAAATATGAATCATGCATATCCTTTCTCTGTAGTATAGCAGACTGAATTATTTTGGATTGTTCAGCCCACTTACATTTTTAAAATTAAAACTTTGAGCCACAGTCAGAATAGGAAACTCTTGAGTTGGTTCACCTAATTCAATGTAAATCCAAACTGCTGGAATATGCCGTTCACTTCCGCTGTCTTGACTTTCTTTCATCTTAAGCTGTAATGGATGTGCTCTTCCCTTGATGCTCTGATCTCCAATGGCTTCCAGGACCACTTTTAGTCTTAGGACTCCCAGATTTACCTTTCTATATCAGAAATTTCACCCAGAATTCAGTTCCAAATCTCAGCCTGCTTGTCTGACTCCACTGCCTGGATATCTCATGGCCTTCTCAATTTTAACATGGCCAAGACAGAACTTCTTGTCTTTTCCCCCCAAACTCGCTTCCCCATTTCCCTCTTTTTCTGTGTCTGCGGATGGTGCTGTTATCCTCCTGGTTCCCTCTGCCTGTAACTTTGGGGTCATCTTTGATGCCTTTCTTTTCTTCTCTACACCCATATTAAAAACACTGCTAAAGCATTTGTTATTTCTTCCTCTATAACATTGCTAAAATTAAATTTGTGCTTTCTTTTCTGAACATGCTACCAAAATGCTCATCCATTCTTTTCACCTTCTGCTTAGACTATTACAACTTGCTCTTTGCTGGCCTCCTGTTGAACCATCTTTCTCCCTTACAGTCTATTCAAAATTCAGCTGCACAACTTATCTTCCTTCAACATTTCTATGGCCATAACCCCTCTTCTCATGTTGCTACATTGACTCCCTACTCTGCTTCTGCATACAATTCAAGCTTTTCTTATTTGCCTACAAATGCATTTACATAGCTCTTCATTAGCTTTCTTCTTTCTCCCTGCTTCCTTCCTTGTGAACTCCATTCTTCAGGCAAGTTGTTCTTCTCACGCGCATGTTATAAAATCCAGGCTCGGCGCTTGCAAGGGGGTGCACACATGTGCACCTTGCGCGCGCCAAGCCCAAGGGGAGCCCCGATGGCTATCCCCGTTCCTTCCAAGGCCGCTCCAAAATCAGAGCGGCCTCTGAGGGAACTTTTTTTCGGCCACCCCCCCCCACCTTCCCCTATCTAACCCATCCCCCAGCCCTAACTAAATCGTCTCCCCTACCTTTATTTCAAAAGTTATGCCTGCCCGAGGCAGGTGTAACTTGCACGCGCTGACTGCCATCCCCCAGCACAGGCCGCTGTGCCGGGGGATTTGGCCCCATCCCCAGACTGCCCCGAACCTCTGCCACACCCCCGGACCGCCCCCTGACCCCCCGAACCCACACCCGGACTGCCGCCATGCCGCCAGACCCGCCCTCTTCCCGCCCTTTTTCAAAGCCCCGGGACATACGCGCGTCCCGGGGCTTGCGCGCACCACTGAGCCTATGCAAAATAGGCTCGTCGCATGCAGGGGCAGATTTTCTCAGATTTGATTTTTTGAAAATCTGTCCCTATGAGTGCATATGCATGAACTAATGTTCATGCATGTAAAAACCATGTGCCATGTAAATTTGGATTTATCAAGATAAATGCCTGTTTATCTGGCTAAGTAGTGGCACTTAGTTGAATAAGTCCTAAAAGTGCTACTTAAATGGACAAGTAGTGCTTTTCAGATTTACCTGGTTAAGTAGCTCCTGCTGCTGTTTAGCTGGATAAATCATAATATTGCTGGATAAGTGCTGCTACTTATCTGGCTAAGTTCAAATTTGTCCGACGAAGAGTGAAAAAGGGGCTACTTAGCTGGATAAGTTGTTCCTAAATGAGATATACTCATGTATTTTACTTCAAATTTTAAAAAGATTCACAAGTAGATTTTACTCATGTTAATTAGATGCTTTTAATCCCCATAAGTTGGTTTTTACATGTGGAAGTCAGGGGATTTTATAACATGCACACAGCAATGAAATGATCAGTTTTAATAATTAGGGGCAGATTTTCAAAGGCTACGCCCGTAACATATGCGCGTAACCTGAGAAAATCTGCCCCTGCGCGCGCAAGCCCCGGGACGCGCGTATGTCCCAGGGCTTCGAAAAAGGGGCGGGAAGGGTGCGGGTCCGGGAGCATGGTGGCGGTCCGGGGGCAGGTTAGGGGGGGTCAGGGGGGGTCCAGGTGCGGGTCTGGGGGCATGGCGGCGGTTCGGGGCGGTCCGGAGGCAGGGCCGAATCCCCTGGCACAGCGGCCTGTGCTGGGGGATGGCAAGTCAGCGCGCACAAGTTATGCCTGCCTCAGTCGGGCATAGCTTTTGAAATAAAGATAGGGGGGACAATTTAGTTAAGGCTGGGGGGTGGGTTAGATAGGGGAAGGGAGGGGAAGGTGGGGGGGTGGCCGAAAAAATGTTCCCTCCAAGGCCACTCCGATTTCAGAGCGGCCTTGGAGGGAATGGGGAAAGCCATCGGGGCTCCCCTCGGGCTTGGCACGCGCAAGGTGCACATGTGTGCACCCCCTTGCGTACGCCAAGCCTGGATTTTATAACATGCGTGCGGCAGCGCACGCATGTTATAAAATCGGGCGTAGATTTGTTTGTGCCGGGTTGCGCGAACAAATCTACGCCCGCTCGTAGATTTTAAGATCTGGCCCTTAGTCTATCAGTTCTCCCAGTTCATTTGGCGTCGGAATGTGCCCATTTTAAAATCCCTCAATTTATATGGGAGAAGCGGGATTTACCAACACAGGCATGATCCCACTTAAAATTCGGTGCACATGCATGCACAGCCATGCTATTTTATAACATGCGCACATATGCATGTGATTGTTATATTATCGCTGTGTCCCTGGATATTGGCCGATGTATACGCACCAATGCGCGCCTGCGTGCTGGTTTGAAAGTTATCTTCTTAGTCCTTACCTCAAAGATCTTATGATCTAAGAGGATGCCTGAAGCAACATGAGATAAAGTGACTTGGCCAATGTCACAAAGAGAATTAGTGGGGGAAGTGGGATAAGAATCCTGGTTTCCCTTGGCTCAGCCCATTGCTCTAACCACTCTTAGACCACTCTTTATTTATCATCTGCAGGACCCTTTTCTCCTAATCATTGAACAAGGTGATGTGACTGTCCCCTTTACTTACAGAACCCTGAGCACACTACTAGTATCCCACACTAATTTTTAGTGTGCACTAATTGAAACAAAATAGAAAAATCACTGCACATCCCTACTCTGCATAAGTCTAGTAGTGCCTTAAAAATAGTGGGCCGGATTTTAAAAGCCCTGCGTGCGTAAATCCAGCTGGATTTACGCACGCAGGGCACTCGCATGCTGGTGCGCCTATTTTGCATAGGCCGCCAGCGCGCGCATAGCCTCGGGACGCGCGTAAGTCCCGGGGCTTCATAAAAGGGGTGGGAGGGGGCGTGTCCGGGGGGGTCAGGGGGTGGTTCGGGGCGGGACCGGGGGCATGGCGCCGGACCAGGGGCGTGGTCGAGGCCTCCTGACCAGCCCCCGGGTCGGGTGATGGCGCGCCAGCAGCCCGCTGGCGCACGCAGATTTACACCTGCTTTCGACAGGTGTAAATCTGCCAACAAAGGTAGGGAAGAGGGGATTTAGATAGGGCCGGGGGGGTGGGTTAGGTAGGGGAAGGGAGGGGAAGGTGAGGGGAGGCGAAAGGAAAGTTCCCTCCGAGGCTGTTCCGATTTCGGAGCGGCCTCGGAGGGAACAGGCAGCGCGCGCCGGGCTCGGCGCGCACAGGTTGCACAAATGTGCACCCCCTTGCGCGCGCCGACCCTGGATTTTATAAGATACGTGCGGCTACGTGCGTATCTTATAAAATCCAGCCGCGCCTGATGCACGAACAAAAGTACGCGTGTGCGTAAATTTATAAAATCTACCCCAGTAAGTAGTAGTAGAGGTAGTAATAGAAAATTAGTTCTACACCCATCAAAATTATTTTTTTTTTAAAGAAAACCAACAAAGTAGAATAAGGCTTTATTAGGCTAACCAATGCTTTAAAAATGGTCCATATTCAGCAGCATGGGAAGAGGGAATTTGCCCAGGTAAATTTAGATGAAAAATTCAGCAGAACTGAATCAGCAGAACTGAATTCAGCAGTTCTGCTCTTTTCCCTCCAGGGAAAAGAGCAGAACTAAGGGCTCTTTTCCCTGGAGGGGAAAAGTACTATAGCTTAGGAAGCTGCAATATTTCCCCCTGCAGTAAAAGGCCCCAAAAGCCATTAGGTGGTGGTCCCTTTGTCCTAGACCACCTTCTTCTTAAGGGTCATAGCGGTCCAATCATTACCCCTGCCAACATATGTAAACATCCCTGGGAGTCCCCGCTGCCTCTACAGGTGGCTCACATGTAAAAAAAAAACCCCAAATTCTTAAAATCATGTGACACATGTGGCAAATTCCCCTTCCTCTACCCAGCCCTGCTCCTTTTCAATAAATTCTCCCCAGCTTCAAGCCACCTCCCTGGCAGTAGAATCCTTCCCTAAGCCCCCTGCCCCCAACCCTCCTTAGTCTATCTCCTGGGGAATACCTGGTTGTGACAATAAGACTGCCAAAGCAGGAACGGGGCTGGACCCAGTTTGAGCTGGCTAGAATAAGACCAGGAGTGTCCTACCACTTCCTCCTTAGGTTGATCCTTCAGGTTCTAGTGGCTGGAAGGACTTAAGAAGGAGTTGCACACCAAAGGCAGGTACAAAAGGATACCATCTAAGGCAGAGCTGGGCTGCAAAAATCTGAACTGAGTCCACAAGGGACAAGAAGAGTGTAAAACAAGACTCAGGACAGACAGACAGACAAAAGAATGGAAAACCAAAGGGCTACAAATAAGACAAAAGAACAAAACCAGAAAGCCACAAACTTGGGCCAACACAGGGCTAAACAAAATAAGATACAAAATAAGATACAGGACACTAGAAGGCTACAGAATTAGCCTAGCACAAACAAAAACCAAACAAGAGCAGAACTCACAAAGCAGGGACAAGGCAAGAACAAGAGTAGCACAAGCCACAACCAGTGAACTCACCAAGGGGAAGGCTTATATTCTGTGGCAGTGCAAAGAAATATGGCCACCAGCAGCACCTCCAAGCCATGGGGAGAGGACTGAGCAGCTTGGAACATGACCCACTGAGGCCCCTGCTGGTGGGAGGGAAGTACTGCTCACAGATCCTCACACTGGTGGCCTAGTGGGGCCTGGATCACCCCCAAGGCTCCAGGCCAAGCACCTTCTCCATTCAGAATGGCACCAGCCAACTACATTACTACCCTTAGGGGTATATGTTATATTGCGACCAGCCAACACATTTTGAATAGAGACAGTCCCAGGTCATGAGCCTAGGGAGCACTCTGGGCTCTCCTAGGCTACCAGGTATACTCAGGGAAGTCAGGGGTTGAGAGGATGGAATTAATGGGGAGAATTTATTGAAAAGGGGTGGAGTTGGGAATGGGGGAGTGACATTTGTTGTGCGATTGTAAGATTTTTTTTTTTTTTACATAAGGACCACCTCTACAGGCAGCGGGGTGGGGTAGGGGTGGGCAAGTTTTCACAAGACCCCGGGAGGGGGGTTTATACATGTTTGTGGTGATGGTGATGGTGGTGGGGGAGAATAGTTGGCTCAATAGGGCCCTTTAAGAAACTGACCAGGAACAACAGGATGCGTGTTAACATCCCACTGCTCCCAGGGAAAATTGGCTACAACTCCTGAGTTGTAGCTAACGCTCAGAAAAATAATGCGGCTTGTGATTTGAATAATGTTATTTTATTTATATAAAGTTTATTGGTAATGAGCTACTTTGCATGCATTTGCAAAACATTTTTATGCAAAGCAGCTCATTACTATTTTTGGGATATTAGTTGTGAAATAACACAAAAATTGAAAATACAGCTATGTTAAGGCATTTACTGCAAGGTAAATGTCATTTACCATGTGATAAACAGCTAACACAGCTTAGTAAATATACCCCTAAGCTTGCTGCTGAATCTGTTTGCTTAACGTTATCTGAGTAAAATTAGCCATGTAACTTTAAGGCATCATTTTTTCCAAGAGGATTTATCTGGTGAAGTCTAGCCAGGTAGTGCTCAATATCGGTCTTACCTGGCTAAATGTAAGCCCCACGCTCAGAACACCCCCCTCTTTATATTACCTGGATAAAAACTTAACCGGGTAAATTTAGCCAATGAGAAAGGGGGAAATGTTCAATCACAGATTTTGTCCGGGTAACTGAAAAGCTACTCACAAAAACCCCTATGAATATAACCCTCGGAATTGATAATGCTTCTGAAGTCTCTTGCTCATGCTAGAAAGTTGTAGTATTGTTCTTTTAGTTAGGATTAAGCTTTCATTGATAGTTAATAGTTAAATCTTTAATTTATGCTTGGTAAAAAGTGCAGGTGATTGTTTATCATTATGTTCAATGATTTATTGCCAGTGTATAAACTATAGATGAGGCAGCTCTGGTCTTCCTGGTTTTCAGGATTTCTACCATGGATATGTGTGAAATATACATATGCAAATATATCTCCTGCATATTCATGGCAGATATCCTGAAAAGCAGACCTGTTTGTGGCATTTGAGGACCTAAGTTGCTTAGCCCTACTTTAGGGTCTCAAAGGATGGATGCGCTACCAGGTTTTCATGAATGTATTGGTTCTGATGTCATTGGTGGCTTGGCTGGTAAAGGCAAACTTTCTTGTTGGAAATCTTTCCAGCTATCACATCAAAACATTTTAAATACTTTTTTTGAATTTGGACTGAGCAAAACACTTTTGGATGCTAAAATCATTGCAAACATATTGTTTGAAATTATTCTTGCCTCAGATCTATAAAAATTTAGGTTATGGATGTCTGATGGGGTTTGTTTGAGATGAAATTGCTGGGTCAGGGACGATGCCTTCAGTACTGCTCTTTGACTTGCTATTCTATGGTCACATTTCCGATGCATGGTATGGAGAAATGACATCAGTGCTAATCCAGACATTTCATCTCCAGAGTCAGGTTATGGATGGGAGAGGTAAGAAGCAACAATTATGTGCCCCAGTGCCACCAAGTCCAGAGGCTATTCTGCAGCTAGTGAAATGCTTGTGTAAAAAAGCCCATACAGAAAAATGTGTCTGCCGTTGCCATGGTTTCCCATGCACTGACATATGTAGCTGCGTGGATGTTGAAAATAACGACACCTGGAACGGCATGAATCAGGTATTAGAAGATTTATACAATTCAGATGATGACAATGAATGAAACAAGTGACTGGTACCTCTGCAAACAATTAGTAATGCAAAACATTGTATACATTTGTAGAATTTCTCTCTTTTTTAATTACTTATAAACATGTCTCTGAATTGTGTTGCATTTTCTATTTCCTCCTGTTTTTTTCTTCTTCAAACTCCTTTTCCAGAATCTCATTTCCATATACATTTTTTTCTCTCTCCTTTATCTTTTCTTCCTCTGCAGCTATCCTTCTCACATAAATCTTTCTCTTTCATCACACTACCTGCCGTCTCCCTGCTTCTATATCTCTCACTTTTATCACCATCTCTTCGCTCTCTCTGTCTTCCCATCTATGACTTTTCCCCATTTCGCTATTTATGGTTCTTCTCTCTCCACCCACCTCAGTCACCTCTAGTTTCTCTCTCTCCCCTTATCTGATTCTCTCTTCTGTCAGTCAAACCCCCCACCTCAATCTCCTGTTCTTTGATTCTCTTTTTGGTTTTCCCCTTCAGCTTCACCTCTTCACCTCTGTTTCTCTTTATAGCAGCAGCAGTATGTGACTAATTAAAGCACTGCTGTCCTCCCCTCTCCCTCTTCCCTCATGGTGTGTGCCCTTTCACAAACTGGATCAAGAGGGGCAACCACAGAAACAGGATGGTGATTTTTATTGTCCCTGAGATGCTGTTCTTTTTGTGACAGAAATAACCACCACTGCTCTGTTTAATGACGACCATGCTGCTAGCAAAGACAAAGATGGATGCAGGCAGGAGCACAAACAGCCTGGTGTCTCCCAAGATGTCCAGGAGACTTTGGTGGATGCTAATATGTAGGACAAAGGAGAATGCCCTTTGGATTTAAAATTAGTCTTTTAAAAGGGCATTTTTATCTTGGTGTGCCTCATTTAGAAGAAATTGCGTTTGCCTTTTTGGAAGCATTATTGTATAGTTTAATACACAATAATATTTCTTAAACAAGCTTGAACACTTTGCCTCTGCTTTCTGTTTCTCTCCCGTTCTGTTTTATCAGGAAGTAGCTGCCAGACACTGGAAGCTGTAGCTGGCAGTGGTAGTGGTTGACAGCCCTAACCCCAAGGCTCTGCAGCTGTTGGTAAACCTGTGCGAAAATAGCCAGTTTAGGCTATTCAAGAATTAATGTGCAGCACCTGACTGCATAACAATAATTTTTAAATGTCAGTCAATCACTAACAAGTTTTAAAAAGACCCTGAACATGAAGTGAGCTATTAAAGAGAACGCATACCTAAAATAACAGTAGGCATCTTACCTTTGTGTTCTTCTTTTTTGTATTATCTATTCAGGGGCATAATTTATATTAATTAATTCTTATAAGTGCAGTAAAACATGCTGTAACAGAAAAGCTGGGGTTATCGGGACATAAGTTATGCCTCTACTGTGAAACATGTTGTACAAGCATGAAGTGATTTTGTTTCAATAGATCTATTTTAAAAGAAAAGTAATCAAATATCACATACGGTGCTAACATACACATGGAAATACTTATATGGACTGAAGGAAAAACAGGAAATCAAAATGTCTGCACGTGACTTCCATGTGAGTTAACTTTGCTTCCCTTTGGCACTAGTGAGTAATCATAAATTTTAAACTGATATTTTCAAGCTAAAGATAGGCTGCTCCTACTTTTTTGATCAAAAGATGTGATCTGGCAGCCAAATCTATCGTCAATCAGATTCGAGGTTCAGAAGCTGAAAATAAAAACATGCAAGTCAGAGTAAGAGAAAGAGAGATTGCCTTTCAGTGTTAAAATAGAGCTGAATGGGGTTGATTCACCCCCACACAGGACTTACAAACGTTTCTGCCAAAAATGTATTTGTGGCCTTGAATGAATAAATTTAAATGCATCCTGTTTGACAATAACTGTGAGAGGCCTTGTACAGCTGGGAAAACCTGAATAAGCCCCTTTTATCTGCTGCATTACAACATGCACAAGGCTTATTATCTCATTTTGGACATGCAAAGTCGCTTTTCTGACATCAGCAATACCCGAAATAAAAAGAAGAAAGCATGTCAAGCACACTCACAGAGGGACACCAAAGCAATCAGAGGGCAAAAGGCTCAAACTACCTGTACTTTAGCCACTGCTTGACTTCATTTAAAGATGATAAATCAATCTATCTATCTATCTATCTATCTATCTATCTATCTATCGATCTACATCTCTGCTCCATATGAAGCTATACGGGTTGGAGGAGGAAGGAGAAAGCAGCAGCAAGATATACATAGAAAAACACTTGTTAGAAAGACTAAAGTCATGTAATGAATTTTGAAAGTACAAAGCATTACGAACTGCAGCTTGTATCCAAAGTAAAAAACAAACAAACCAAACATTTTGTCCAAGTCCTTACTCTACCTTCTCCATAATTAACAGCTCTTATGTCCATAAAGTTGTAGCATTGGCAGCTCATATGGTAAATCACACCTTCCTCTTCAAAAAACAGTACCTCCCTCTTACAAAACTAGGCTGGACTCACAGCTCCAAAAGACTTAAATAGGCCAAAGTGGCATGCCAGAAGTAGGGACAGTATAAAATAAGTATATTCTCTGCCAAAAAACTGCCTTGCTGTGGGATACCTACAATAGAATAGCACCTGAAAAGAGAGAAAAAGAGCAGAATCAGCTCAGACCAGGAACACATACACAACAGCTTACATCCTCATCACCTGTCACAACACCACTTAAGCTCTGCACACCTTTATACCTGCCAGATAGCATCAGTCATGAGAAGGAATGATTACTGCAACTCCCTGTACCAAGGATGGCTCCAGAACAGTCTTAGAAGATTCCAACCCTTCCAGAATACAGAAGAGTGTCAAGAGGGGGAAGATTTAGAATGGAAGGGGTTTCCTATTTTACCAAGTGACAATTATGGCCCAGATTGCTCCAAGGCATTAAATTACACTGTCTGATCTGATATTGTCCACAAGCATTAAGAGTGTCAGATCAACCAATGTCATTTGACACCTAAAAGCAAACAGGTATCACTTCTGCCTCTCATCTGCCCCTTTCACCACAATGGATGGGAGTAGATTGGAGGGATAGCTTCTAGAGGTGAGGGAGGAGCTGGGATATTGAGGACCTCGTACAAGTTCTTGGGGAGAGGGGCAGCAGGGGAGTGTGGGGTTCAGAGTTCCTTGACAAATTCGGGAGGGGTGTGTCTCCAGCTGAGGATGTGTTGGGGGAATGCACTTGCTGGGGCCTGGAGAGGTACGATCCTACTAGAAAAATAGTGCTCATGCCAGGTGTATGAGTTTTTGTCATAGGAACAGGTACTTTGGCTCATACATAATCCTTTATAGAGTGTAGGAGGTAGATGGGTGGGTAGGGGGTTGCTAGGTTTTGGGGGGTTAATGCAAATGTCAAGCATAAAAACAATTTGCATCAACCCATTTTAATATTAGTGAATTGAACTACATGTATTGCTGCCCATTCATATTTTTACTGCAGTGAATTGACTTTTTAGTGTGAATGGTAACACAAGTCTATGTATCATCATTAACACACATGAATGCTGTCATAACGAAAAAGAAAAATTCCAATCCGTTAGAAAAAGAATATTTTCGATCTGTACTGCAAACATTGATTTTGAATGCACTAGACTATTGTAACTCTCTGGATTTTCCCGACAAACACAATTTGCCTGTTATAACTCATTTAAAATTCCGCTGCCAGACTGTTTAGTGGGACAAAAATTAAGGAGCATATAATACCCAAACTCATAAAGTTACATTGGCTACCTGTTGCATGGATGTCACAACATAAAGTCCTCCATCTGGCTTGCATCAACACTTCGTTTATTTAAGCCTATCCATCATCTCCGCTCAACAGAAAATAAACCTACTGGAAGCTCCAACTCCTGAATTAGCGCATCTGGACATCATGAGAAATAGAGCCTTCTCAGTAGCAGGCCCATGCATCTGGAACTCTTTGCCTGACTCTGTTTGCACATTCTTATAAGAAAGTGTGAAAGACTTTCCTGTTCTTGCAGGCTGACCAAACCAACATGAGTCCAACTTCATTTTCATTTGCCATTTTCTGTTTTTATTTCATTTAATCTATTATACATGCATGCAACCAAGGTTATGCATGTACTGATGTGAACCACCATGTACTGACCATGAAACGTGCGGGCTATACATTTAAATAAATACATAGATGCCAAAGTAGGCATTTACGGGGTAATTTTAAGACTGTCTACATAAGTGTGTAGTCTGTGAATACTTTATACCCTTAGAGTTTGCACTAATTTTCAAAGTCAAAGTATGCACATTCTTTAACTTTAAAAATTAAGTTGGGAAAAGTCCCTGCCCACATTTGCACCTTCTAATGTGCATGGGTACTTTTCACATAAAAAACTACGCATATACTTTGAAAATTCAAAAGTCTGCACATAATTCCAAACTGTATTCCAACTCCATCCCCAGGAACTCCTTCCCAGGTGAAAGAACACGTATAGAGTCCATACGTGTATTCCTCTTTCCTGTTTCTGTGAATAAAGCACTGTTTAACTGCAGTAAAAGACTCTTAATATTAACCTCATAAGAACATCCCTTTTGTGGGTAAACAGACTATTTGTGATATATTGTAGATATATTATTGTAGTTGGAATATTATTTGAGAAACCAGTTGTATTATGAAATATATTTTCTCCAGTAACCTGGGGAAGGTATTAATGAAAAATACAGAAAAGTCAAAATTTTGGGGAGGAGATTTTAATTGTGTCATTGATTCACATTTGGATAGATCAATTAGCAGTACTACAGCAAACCTACATGCAAATAAAGGTATTCCTGAAGAGGAAAAATTTCAAAGCCAGGTAAATTGGCTTTTCTAAAAATTGCCTCCAATCAGTCCAGCTAAAACCACACATGGACTTCCATAGTATGTGCAAGTTTAACTGGACTAAGGAGAAATCCTGTGGGCACTATCTCCTCTGCTTGATTTTTCCCCTTTCTTTGGGTTCAAAGACTCTTTTTTTGTTCTACTGGGTGTTGATGGCCCTTGGTACCCGGCGCTCTGTAACCAAACCGTTGAGGGAATTCTGAAAGAGACAGAAGTGTGGAGGAATTCATATGGAGGAGGGGATCCCATGAAAGGATACTACAGGAAGGAACGTAAAGGATATAAAAGTAAAGGTAAGAAGAACTTTGTTGCTGCTATATGGAGTATTAACTAAAGATAGAGTAAGGTGCCCACCAGGCACTGAATAAGGAGTCAACTGTTTCCAGAGGATTTAGGAAGAGAAATATCTAGGACTAAGTTCTGCTAGAGCATTGGAAATAAATTCTGACCATCTTTAGGGGGAAGAGCTGGGAAAGTAAATTGGGAGTTAAAGGAGAATTGAACTAACTTTAATCTGATAAATCTGAGATAATTGGAGTAATTGGGAGGAAGAAGGAAATCTATGTAAATAAAGTGCTTCCAGAGAAAAATAGAGAATGTACTAAAAGACTGGAGTCAGAAGTTTATTACATCTTTCTGCTTTATTATTACTTGAAATGAGAAGCAAAACTGAAGTGTAAATATTATTCGGTCTTCTAATCAACTATCAGTAAAGAAGTTGGAAACCACCATTCTTCTCCTGTGTGTTTATTGTAGGCAGAGACAGTGCTAATTAGCAATAGAGATGTGAATCGTGTGCCCGATCGTCTTAACGATCGGGTTCGGCTGGAGGGAGAAAAAATCTGATCGGTGGAGTTATGAATCGGAATCGGTTCCGATTCACATCGTTAATTTTTTTTGTGAGGCCCAACCCTTTAAAATTGTCCCCTTACCTTCCCCCACCCTCCCGAACCCCCCCCCCCAAATGTTTTACGAGTACCTGGTGGTCCAGTGGGGGCGCAGGGACTGATCTCCTGCTCTTGGGCCATCGGTGCCATTTTGGCTGCCACTCAAAAATGGCGCCGATGGCCTGATAAAAAAAAAAACCCACCCGACCCTTTAAAAATGACCCCTTAGCTTCCCCCACCCTCCAGATCCCCCCAAAACATTTTAAAATTACCTGGTGGTCCAGTGGTGGTCCCGGGAGTGATTTCCCGTTCTCTGGCCGTCGGCTGCCACTCATAAAGATGGCGCCGATGGCCCTTTGCCCTTACCATGTGACAGGGTATCCGTGCCATTGGCCGGCCCCTGTCACATGGTAGGAGCACTGGCTGGCCGGCACAATCTTTATGAGTGGCAGCCGATGGCCCGAGAATGGGAGATCGCTCCCGGGACCACCACTGGACCACCAGGTAATTTTAAAATGTTTTGGGGGGATCGGGAGGGTGGGGGAAGCTAAGGGGTCATTTTTAAAGGGTCGGGTGGGTTTTCTATTTATCGGGCCATCAGCGCCATTTTTGATTGGCAGCCAAAATAGCGCCAATGGCCCGAGAGCGGGAGATCGGTCCCCGCGCCCCCACTGGACCACCAGGTACTCGTAAAAGGTTTTGGGGGGGTTCGGGAGGGTGGGGGAAGGTAAGGGATTAGTTTTATAGGGTCGGGGTGGGTTTAGAGGTTGTTTTGGTGTGCCGGTTTTCCCGCCCTCCCCCCAAATAACTCCTGTTAGTGGACACTAACGGGAGTAACGATTTTTCATGATAAATTGGGAAAATTTCTATTGTATCACGCACTCTAATGATTTTTGACGATTTAAAAAATATCGCACGATTTTTTTAAATAGTCAAAAAACGATTTACATCCCTAATTAGCAATACTGTGTACAAAGGATGGAGAATGGGCTGGTCTTGCAAAGAGCAGGGTTCGCCCCCACATGGGAATCCTGGGACTCAGAACGTGAAGCTATCTGGTGGGGTGAAGTAGACACTGAGAGACATTGAAGGAGAATTGTGCAGAAAGTGTCCATCTTTTTTCTTTTTCCTATGTGCTCCTGGATGCAAGGAAAAGGATCTGTCCTCCCTGAGGCTATATAGAGTCCCTACTTATCATCACACCTCCACCCGCAGCCTAGGATATCCAAGTGCGAGGGATTATGCCCTGAGATGGTTTAAAGTATCATTGCTTCAGTAACCTCATCAACTTTGGTTTATGGATTATATTATATTCTGAGGAGTTCCCAATAACCTTTCCCAAGTGATTACTTTTTATACATTTTAAAATCAATTTTTAAAAAATTCAGAATTCCCTCTAATCAAGCTTTATAATCTTAAGGATGACTTCAGAGTGTTCCTTTGTGATTACAGTTACAGTAAACAGTTGTTGTTTTTTAACTCAGATAGCAGGGTGACTGGTGGACATGAGGACCGCCTGGTAAATTGCCTGCCTGGTGCGAAGGTGGCAGACCTTAGATAGGATAGGATTATAGGCAGTGCTGGGAAGGAGCCAGCTGTCATGGTACATGTGGCACTAACGACATAGGAAAATGTGGGAGAGAGGTTCTGGAAGCCAAATTTAGGATTTTAGGTAGGAAGCTGAAATCCAGAACCTCCAGGGTGGCATTCTCTGAAATGCTTCCTGCTCCACGTGCAGGTCCCCAGAGGCAGGCAGAGCTCCAGAGTTTCAATGCATGGATGAGACGATGGTGCAGGGAAGAGGGATTCAGCTTTGTAAGGAACTGGGGAAACGTTTGGGGAAAGGGGAGACTTTTCCGAAAGGATGGGCTCCACCTTAACCAGAGTGGAACCAAGCTGCTGGCACTAACTTTCAAAAAGGAGATAGAGCAGCTTTTAAACAAGAACAAGGGGGAAAGCCGACAGTCACTCAGCAGTGCATGGTTCTGAGAAATGTATTATTGAAGGATACTAATGAAACAGGAGAGTTAGGGCATCCCAACAGAGAGGTTCTATTAAAAGCAAACATAGTCCATGTGCCTATATGTAAAAAAATCACCGAAGCTAACGATTTCCAAATTATCCCTAACAACTGAAAAGTAGGTTAATACAAACAAAAAAAAACCACACTTTGAAATGTCTGTATGCCAATGCCAGAAGTTTAAGAAGTAAGATGGGAGATTTAGAGTGTATAGCAGCAAATGATGAGATTGACATAATTGGCATCACAGAGACTTGGTGGAAGGAGGATAATCAATGGGATAGTGCTATATCAGGGTACAAATTATATCACAATGATACAGAGGATCAACTTGGTGGGGGTGTGGCACTTTATGTCCTGGAGGGTATAGAGTCCAACAGGATAAAGATCATACAAGAGACTAAATGCTCAGTAGAATCTATATGGGTAGAAATCCCATGTGTGTTGGGTAAGAGTATAGTGATAGGAGTATACTACCGTCCACCTGGACAAAATGGTCGGACAGATGATGAAATGCTAAGAGAAATCAGGGAAGCTAACCAATTTGACAGTGCAATAATAATGGGAGATTTCAATTACCCCAGTATTGACTGGGTAAATCTAACATCAGGACTTGCTAGAGACATAAAGTTCCTGGATGTAATAAATGACTGCTTCATGGAGCAATTGGTTCAAGAACCAACGAGAGGGAGCTATTTTAGATTTAATTCTTAGTGGAACACAGGATTTGGTGAGAGAGGTAATGGTGGTGGGGCCACTTGGCAACAGTGATCATAACATGATCAAATTTAAACTAATAACTGGAAGGGGGACAATAAGTAAATCTGCAGCTCTAACACTAAACTTTCAAAAGGGAAACTTTGATAAATGAGGAAAATAGTTAGAAAAAAACTGAAAGGTGCAGCTGCAAAGGTTAAAAGTGTTCAACAGGCATGGACATTGTTTAAAAATACAATCCTAGAGGCGCAGTCCATACATATTCCACACATTAAGAAAGGTGGAAGGAAGGCAAAACGATTACCGTCATGGTTAAAAGGTGAGGTGAAAGAGCTATTTTAGCCAAAAAAAATCCTTCAAAAATTGGAAGAAGGATCCATCTGAAGAAAATAGGATAAAACATAAGCATTGTCAAGTTAAGTGTAATACACAATAATAAGGGGTGGTTTTTGGATCTATTTTTTCAATTTTTTCAATTTTTACACGCCATAAATCAAAAACACATTCTTAAGATCAATGTTTTAGTTTGTAGGACCGCTACCAAAAGGATCTGTAAAACAATCAGACCCGGCATAGGAGAGGTCACTTTACTTTATTATTAATATCAACATTTTTCAAAAACTCTTCAAAAGTTCTATTGCCACGGGAAGATGTGCTCATAGATGCAAACACAGTCACAAAAGCTTTCGTCTCAAAACAACAATCATTGGCAACACATTGCAGTACTTAGCTTTAAGCCGAGAAACAACGATGAAGTCCCGACGTGATCACGTTTCGGACCACCCAGGGTCCTGCTTCAGGGGTCGATTCTTGATAATCTTTTAAATACGGTTGCTGAAACTCGTTCTCGAAACGGCAAAAATTGGCGTTATTAAATCTCAAATATTCATTGGCGGTCCGTCTTCGAACCCGCTTAATTTAAAATGGCGAACTGCAATAGAACTTTTGAAGAGTTTTTGAAAAATTTTGATATTAATAATAAAGTAAAGTGACCTCTCCTATGCCGGGTCTGATTGTTTTACAGATCCTTTTGGTAGCGGTCCTACAAACTAAAACATTGATCTTAAGAATGTGTTTTTGATTTATGGCGTGTAAAAATTGAAAAAATTGAAAAAATAGATCCAAAAACCACCCCTTATTATTGTGTATGCGTACTCCCGGTTTTTGGAAGCTGGGCTTATTGTTTGTCAAGTTAAGTGTAAAACATTGATAAAACAGGCGAAGAGAGAATTTGAAATGAAGTTGGCCATAGAGGCAAAAACTCATAATAAAACCTTTTTAAAATATATCCGAAGCAAGAAACCTGTGAGGGAGTCGGTTGGACCATTAGATGACCGAGAGGTTAAAGGGGCTCTTAGGGAAGAAGGCCATTGCAGAAAGACTAAATGAATTCTTTGCTTCCGTGTTTACTAATGAGGATGTTGGGGAGATACCAGTTCCGGAGATGGTTTTCAGGGGTGATGAGTCGGACGAACTGAACAAAATCACTGTGAACCTGGAAGATGTAGTAGGCCAGATTGACAATCTAAAGAGTAGCAAATCACCTGGACCAGATGGTATGCATCCTAGGGTACTGAAGGAACTAAAAAATGAAAGCTATGATCTATTAGATAAAATTTATAACCTATCATTAAAATCATCCATTGTTCTTGAAGACTGGAGGGTGGCCAATGTAACCCCAATATTTAAAAAAGGCTCCAGGGGTGATCCGGGTAACTATAGACCAGTGAGCCTGACTTCAGTGCCCGAATGCTCTTAGTCTTTTGTGGATCCATCTGGAACCCCTGGCTTGAGACCACATAGCCCAGAAAGGGAACAGACTCCTGGTGAAAGGAGCATTTCTCCAGTTTGGCATATAACTGGTTATCCCTCAACCATTGTAAGACGTTGGCGACATCCAAGTCGTGGCTCTGAAGGTCTTGTGAAAAAACCAGAATGTCGTCTAGATATACCACTACACAGCTGTAGAGCATATCTCTGAAGATTTCGTTCATCATATTCTGAAATAGTGCTAGGGCATTGCAGAGGCCAGATGGCATTACTAAATATTCAAAATGGTCATTGCGGGTGTTAAATGTGGTTTTCCATTCACTGCCCTGGCCAAGTTATACGCTCCTCTGAGGTCTAATTTGGTAAATATTTTGGCCCCTTGGAGCCTGTCAAAAAGTTCAGAGATTAACAGCAATGGGTAGCGATCCTTCTAGATGATCTCATTTAAGCCTCGGTAATCTATGCACGGCCGGAGGGAGTCATCCTTTCTTCCCACAAAAAAGAACCCGGCTCCAGCGGGAGACTTAGAAGGCCAAATGAAGTCTTTCACCAAATTCTCTTGTATATATTCAGACATGGCCTTTGTCTCAGTCAGAGAAAGTGGGAACACCCTTCCTCTGGGATGCTCTGTGTTGGGTAATTAGTTTATAGCACAATCAAATGAGCGGTGAGGCAGTAGAGTGTCCGCGGATTTCTTGGAGTATACATCTTTAAAAGAGGAGTACTGCAGCGGAAGACCCGGAAGGGATCTTGTAGTAGTTAGGCAAGGCATAGGGGACACGATCTCTAAGCACTTCCCATGGCAGGAGTTGCCCCAGTGGGACAGATGTAAAGTGCTAGAGATGTGAATCGGAACCGGTATCTGTTCAGATTCCGGTTCCAATTCACATCGTGAAATTTTTATCTTGCAGTCCGATCGGGTTTTTTTATCGGCTGTGCCCGAGCTGATAACCAAAAAATGCAGCCAACTCTTTAAAATGAGTTTGTTAGTATCCCCCCACCCTCTGGACCCCACCCCCCAAAATTTTTAAATACCTGGTGGTCCAGCGGGGGTCCCGGGAGCATTCTCCAGCGCTCGGGCCGTTGGCTGCCAGTAAACAAAATGGCGCCGATGGCCCTTTGCCCTTAGCATGTGACAGGGTATCTGTGCCATTGGCCGGTCCCTGTCACATGGTAGGAGCAATGGATGGCCGGCACCATCTTTAAAAATGGCGCAGTCCATCAGTGCACCTACCATGTGACAGGGGCCGACCAATGGCACCGATAGCCCCTGTCACATGGTAAGAGCAAAGGGCCATCGGCACCATTTTGATTAGTGGCAGCCGACAGCCCGAGCGTGGGAGAATGCTCCCGGGACCCCCGCTGGACCACCAGGTATTTAAAAAAAATTTTTGGGGGGGGTTCTGGAGGGTGGGGGGATACTAACAAACTCATTTTAAAGGGTCAGGTTGTGTTTTTAGGTTTTGTCCTTTCTTCCCGCCCCCCCCCCCCCATAACGATAAGAAAACCCACTAAATTAATCGTGGGTTTTCCTACCACTATCGGGGACCCCCCCCCCCCCCCCCCCGATATCTGACGATATTGAAAATATCGGATGATATTTTCAATCGTCAGATAAACGATTCACATCCCTATAAAGTGCTCCAATCGAATTGTGCAGTTGTAACCAGGGCAGTCCAAGCACCACAGGGTGTATAGCCTTATCTAGGACCAAGAATGAAATGGTCTCTGTGTGCAGTGATCTGGTGAGAAGTTGGATGGGGACCGTGGAGAGGGTAACTTCGCTTGGTAATGGTTCACCATGAATAGAAGACAGTAGCAATGGCATAGGTGTCGGGACGGTGGGGATTCGTAGGTGTTCCATAAGTATAAATTTCCCACCGGCCCTGGAGTCCACCAGTGCCAGGGTATGGAATTCCAGGGCATAGGAGTTGATAGAGACAGGCAGTGATAGCGTAGGAGATGGCACAGTCATTCCTAGGAGGAGTCCTCCGGTAGATCCTAGCCCTGGGAGTTTCCCGGACAGAGTGGACAGGAGGGTATTGCATGATCCGGTTGGCCACAATACATGCAAAGACCTGATCTTTGCCGATGATGCCTCTCCTTAGCAGATAGATGACTGTGACCCATTTGCATTGGTTCCTCTTCCTCGGTGCTGGGTGTAGGAGCAGTCTGGGGGGTGTTGGGCGAATGCGTGGAACACCCAAAGACATTCTCTTGGATCCTCTAGCCTCGTGTGACCGCTCACATAGACGGCAATCAATGCAACCGGCAAGGTCGATAAGGGAGTCCAAGGCGTCAGGGAGTTCTCACGCTGCTAATTCGTCCTTGATGCGTGAGCTTAGACCTTCTAGGAATATGGTACGCAAGCAGCCCAGGTCCCAGTGTAATTCTGAGGAAAGAGTCCTAAACTCATTGACATACTCAGTCAGTGACCTGGCACCTTGTTGCAGATGCAGGAGTGCAGATCCGGCGATGGTCTTGCGACCGGGGTCATCAAATACAGAGTGGAATAGGGTGAGGAAGCCCAGCAAGTCGTTGAGGATCGGGTCCATTTGCTCCCAAAGGGATGACGCCCAGGCCAAAGCTTTTCTATCCAGGAGGGCCAAGATGTATGCAGATTTGGAAACTACGTCGGGGAAGTATGCAGGTTGTAAGGAAAAGTGCATGCTGCACTGATTCAAAAAGCCCCTACACAACAAGGGGTCACCTGCAAATCAAGGAGGTGCCGGCAAGGGCACTGGAGAACTGGATGGTGATGCATGTGAAGCAGGACTTGGCTTTGCAGGCATCGAGGCCGAGTCCAGCTGATTTCTCAATTGATTTGTGGCATTAGCCAAAGTCTCTAATACCTTTTGCTGCTCTGTAATTTGCTGGCCCAGGCCAGGGTTGGCCTGAATCGCCAAGACCTGTACCGGGTCCATGGACTTGGCAATCTGTTAGGATTTGTAGGTATGTGGGCCCTGGGCCGAGGTGAGAGATGGTACTGCCCACAGGGAGGAGCCCTGTGAGCCTCACTGTTGGGAGGCAAGGTCTCAGCAGACGTCATACACACCTGTGAAATAGAGTCTTTATTAGAGAGAGAGAGAGAGGCACTGCCCGAGGAGCGGGGAGTGCAGGAGAAAGTCACAGGGTCTATGCGGTGGGGTATGCCCAGAGGGGATACCTCAGTAGTGGAGATCCGGCAATGGTCCACAGAGCGGGGTACACCGATGAGGTTCCACTGTAGCAATGATTCGGTAGTGGCCTGCAGCACAGGGTACATCGAAGGGGTTCCTCACTTAGAGATGGTATAGTAGTGGCCCGCAGGATGGGGTACACAGGTGAGGGTTTCCCAATAGAGGTCCACAGTGCGAGGTACACCGAAGAGGTTTCCTACTAGAGATATGGTAGTGGCCAGCAGCGCGGAATACACCGGAGAGGATTCCACACTAGAGATGGTAAAGTAGTGGTCTGTAGAGTCAAGATACTCACAGTGTCGTATGTTCCAGCAGAGGCCCCGGGGAACGGGGATAGGCAGCAGTCCAAGGCAAGAAGGTCCTCCGAGGAGTGGATAGCCAGAGACGAGGAAGGGCCCCCGAGGAGCGGGTACCCAGAGCATCTCACGCCAAATGTGCAGGAACTGGAACGGGAGGTCCGTAGTGAGCGAAGCGGATTCAGCAATGAGGGAACTCGTTGCCAAGTCATCAGTAGGCAGGGCCAGCCAGAAGTATCGTGGAGTGAAGACGTCATTAGGAGGGGACGCCCACGAGATTCCCGCCATGACGTGCTTAAGACTGGCCCGTGCACACGCATGCACGCCTAAGCAAACCCGAAGGCAAGATGGTGGTCGGCAGCGCCCACGCTGTCCCTGGAACGCCAGGCAGGTCAGCAGTAGCTGGCGGAGGCTTCCACTCTCCCCAACAGTGTCAATGCAGCAAATAAAGAGGTGAGCATTAGAGGTTGCAGCCGTCTGCGACCGACAGGCGTAACAATGAGCGGCTTCTTTAGTGCCCTCCCTCATCTAGCCTGTTCTCTGTTTTAAGTATTTTATGGTGATTCTTCTCCACAGCTATTGCATTGCTGGACCCAGCTCTGATATCACTTCCTCTCTCTAGTGGCAAGTGGTGCCATTAAAAACCTGATCCCTCTTTTAGGTTCACTGGTTTCTTTTTAAAAAAATCATTCAGATATTTTACTTGACAGAAGGAGTATCCCCAAGGATCCCCTGCCTTGATTTTTTGTTTCTTTGTACATTAAAATCCTTCCTGGTGACTAGTAGAGACAATGTCATGGACCAAGTACTTCTTCCAGGTAGGTCCATAACATCATCAGTGACACCAGTAATGGCCCCGGACCTTCAGAGAGTTTCCCACTGCCACCTGCTGCTCCAACAACCTCAGTGGAGCTTGTCTGTGGTGGTAGAAGCAGGCTAAATGTTCCCTGCTGCCTGTTCTGACTTCCTCAATCTGCCTTGGTGTACTACAGGAAACTGTGATGATCCGCAGTATAACCATGTGAGCCAGCTTTGCCCACAGTGCTGCTTTTGTTTAGAGTCAGTTCCTCCTTTGCAAAGGCAGGAACTATTAAAACAGCTCCTTGCCACTGTGGGCACCAGTCCAGGACTCAGCCCTCCTCACTAGCTGTGAATATTTGTTTAACATATTTGCACATGTATATGATCTAATATCCAAAGAAAAATTACCTGAATAATTTCTTTTTGAAAAGAGCTACAAAGTTCCCATGTTAAAAGTACACATGTACTTTACAACTAAGTGGTCTATTGAAATTGTCCCTTATAATATCGTAGTTTTTTTTTAATTCAAGGTGAGAAAATATAAAAATAGACCACCAGATGCTGTTAGATTTCTGGCTGCTTCTTTCTTGAGTCTACTTTTACCTCTCTGATCATTGTTTTCTGTGATGCATCATATTGCAACCCTAGGAAGGTGCAGGGGAGGTTCTAAAAGACAAATTCACAATTCTAGGTAGGATATGGAAATCCAGAACCTCCAGGGTTCCTACTGCATGGACGAGATGATGGTGCAGGGAGGATGGGTATTTTGAAATATTTATTATACATTTTCAAAAAAATTCCAAGAAGCAAATCGTGTTAATCAATCAGGAATATGCATTTGTTTAAAACAAATGCACAAAACAAGATGAATAAGGCAAATTTGTTTCATTTGGGGGCCGTGAAACAAATCAGGGGACACCCAAAAGAAACAAACCTTATTCATTGCATTAATTTTAAATGAATGCATTGCCACAGCCTATGCTCGAACGCGATGCCGGTACCTCAGCCTAGGCCTAAATCTAGGCCTGAAGCTGGGGCCTTGCCTAGGGAATAGACTGAGGCCCAAAGCAGGATCCATAGCCTAGGCACAAGCATGATGCTGTGGTTTTGTCCTAGGCCTGGGCCTGGGCCAACACTGGGGCCTTAGCCAAGCCTGTCCCCACTCAAACAAACTTACTTGATCCATCAGGTATCTGTAGAAGTGGTCAGGCCGGGTCCCAACACCTGGGCCTCAGACTAGGTCACAGCCTGAACCCAGGCCAGATGCCATGGCCTCGCATGGAGGCCGGTCCCAATGCCTGGGCCTTGACCTAGGCTACAGCCTGGACACTGGCCCAATGCTGGAGAATTCAGCTTAGTCAGGCCGAGGCTTGAGCCCTGTCCTCAGCACAGGTCCAACATCCTCTTTTCTTCTTCAACTGATGCTGTCCACTGGATTCATACCAGTTAATTAACTCTGGTGCATTTATCCCAGCAGATGGTGCCATTTTAATGTATGGCAATGTATGGCAAAATAGTGCCGTCTGCTTAGGTGAATGTGCCAGATATAATTAAATTCAGTGCGATCCCAGCAAACTGTGTTAGTTGAAGAAGAAAAGAAGAGGTGTCAGACCTGCTCTGAGGCGTGGGCTCTGGATCTGGGCCTGACCCTAGGCTAAGGCCCAGGAATCAGGACTTGGCCTCCAGGTCAGGCCCGGCATCAGGCCTGGATCCAGGTCAAGACCCCAGCATCAGGACCCGGCCTCTGGCCAGGTCAAGGTATTGGACCTGGGTCAGGCTCCAGCATAGGCCAAAGCCCAGGTATCAGGACCTAGCCTCTGGGCCAGGTACCAGCATTGGGGCTGGGAAAGGGTTGAGGCCCTAGTGTCGGGATCCTGCCTTCGGGTTGAGCCACAGCATCAGACCTGGGTCTGGTTTCCAGCCTAGGCTGAGGCCCAGGTATCAGAATCCAGCCTTTGGGCCTGGCACTAGCATTAAACCTGGGTCTGGGTTGAAGCCTTGGTGTCAGGCCTGAGTCCGGGTCAAAGCCCCAGTGTCAGTGTAGGAGCTCAGATTCCTATCTGAACAACCGCAACCGTTGAATGTGAGAAAAACTGAAAACCTCTGATTAACAACGCCAGCATTGAAACGCACCATATTGAATGCACTAATATCTGACATGCACTGGAATGCACTACGTACTGACGTACTGACACGCAGTGGAACGCACTACCATTTTATAATTACATTTTTGTACTGTAATAATTAACGCTGCTAGAAAATGTCCAATATTATGTCTGTCAAATGACATATGCAATGGTCTGATTGTAAGTTACGCCTACTTAGAAAGAATGTATAAAATTCTGCTCCTTTAGGGGAGTGGCATGCAGTTGTTCTAAGCCTTTGTCTTAGCTGCATCTTGCTGGCAATAAAAGGTTTTTCTTTGCGGATCAGTTGTCTGGACCTCTTTACTGCCTCCTATCTAACGGTTACATCAGCACACATCCTCTGAGCTGGGCCACAGTACTGTGCCTAAGTCTGGGCTCCAGCCTAGGCTGAGGTCCAGGAATCAGGCCTGGGTCCAGGTCGAAGGCCATGGCATCAGGACCAGGCTTAGGCCAAGATTGCTGCAACCTACCATGGCTTCGGTCTGGACCTAGGCCAAGGCCAAAGTGTCGGTACCCAGCCTCTGGGCCGGGCATCGGCATTGGGCCTTGGTCTGGTTCGAAGCTCCGGCGATGGGACCCAGCCTTTGGGCCAGGCCACGGTGTTGGGTCTGGGTCTGTGCTTGGCCTAGGCTGAGGCTTCAGCCTTGTGTAGGTTGAGGCTGAGGTCGCGGAGACCTACCGTGTCCTCAGCCTATTGAAAGCCAAGATTTCGACCCGGGTCTAGGCCTCGCCCTTGAGGGTTTTACTGGTCTTCTCTCATCAGGAGTTCAATCAGACTCTAGTGAAATAACATAACCTGAAAATCTCTCTAAACCCTAAGCCACCATAGCAAGGGAGTCACTATTCCATCATAATAATAATGGGAGATCTACATGTGCTTAGAAAGGATGAAAGTATTGTGCAACTGTTATTTGTGTGGGCGGATGAGCAGGGACTGAATTACATGCATACATTTGAAAATGGAATGTATGTACAATGTTTTCTTCCTTTGAGCTAAACACCCCTCCCCTTCAAGGACACCTCTTTTTAACCTGACTGAAAGAATAGGTGATATGAAAGCATACTTTTGATAGAAGAGGGCAATTTTTCAGCCAGGTCAATTTACCTGGGTAAATTGTATAGAAAATTTACCTCACCATATGTATGTAGAGTTAATTGTTACGGCCCCCTACAGTAAAACATTTACATTATTAACCAATTTAGAATTTATTATCACATATTAACTAGTTTTAAAATAATGTCAAAAAGGTAATTTCATATAGTTGGAAAGGCAGATATATTGTAGCAGTTTCTGAATAGTCTTTCAGGAAGAAAGTGAAAATATTCTTTTTACTAAAGCATTTGGGTCTTCATAATTTTAAGATATAAGGTCAAGCTAGGAATTTTGGTTATGTATGCTTTAATGTAATTTTAAGATCTCATCTTATCTGTTTTTATGCAATTTTAATGTAAATGTATGATTGATTATTATGAATGTTTTGATGTTCCTTGCAGGGAGTATGAGGCTTGGACTTGTAGATTGTAACTGCTTTAATATTAAAAATAAATAAATAAATAAATAAATAAATAAAAGTGAGCAAGCAGGCAAGATTGGGTGAACTGAGGTATAATATGAAAAATGATATTGAGTATGCGTTAGTCTCAGAGGCTGATGCGGGTCTCCATGGTAGGATATCATGAGGCTAAAGTCTGATGGCCCAAAGTAGTTTATTCAGATTTTTGGACATGTAGCACCCAGGGCCAGATTTCTGCAAGGACAACAGGGCATAATCTGAAAGTGATAAAAACTGGGATTCTCTCTGCTGCTCTCTGATTTCTTGGCATGAAACCCCCTCACTTCTGGTCCTCTGCCTCTGGGCGCCAGAATCTTGAATCCAGCCCTGGCTGAACCTGTACCACATGGTGTATCCAAGAATATAGTGAACCTTTTGTAATTAGAGACCTAATGGTACTGCCCCAGAGAGTGTTGTGAGCATGCTGCAGAAGGAGATGTTTCAATCAATCTGAGAGAGCAGTTTATGAAGTACCATAGCTTGTGTAGACAGCAGCTGAAACAAAGAAAGAGAAACACACATGCTCTAAGAGAACTTGACTGCTATAAGTACTTCTATGAGAGGGATGAAATTCAAAGAGGAAATAGAGAAGAGGGATCCAGAGATTCTCAAAGTAGGCCAGGAATAGACAGCATGCCTTTAACATCCTTTTGTCACTTCTAAAGGCATATATTTGGTCATATATTCAGTAATTTCAGGGATCTCTCTATTGTGAACTGTGAAATGCACAGCCCTAAAGTGCAGCACAGATTTATGAGAACAGTATATACTCAAATATGCCTGTAGAGCAGCTTGCAAAAAACATTTTCTGTAAAAACAAAACAAGTTCCCCTGCCTCTCCGCCGCTGCCAAACAACAGTCAGATGAATGTTGGAATCCACAGATTTGGAACTGCCATTATTCTAGGTAAAACTTGGCTGCCACAGAAAGGTAAAACTTGGCTGCCACAGAAAGAAGTAGTCACCTTTCACTTTGAGTGTTTTCACTTGTAATCCGCTACACCAATTGATCAAACAAAATCTCAAAAAAAAACAAACCCCCTAGGACCATTCAGACCTTTCCCCTGTTCTTTGGTTACACACACAGCTGCAGTATGTGATTTGTTTTCCTTACTGAGGTTTCCAAAAATATAGCAATTCAGCATATTTGCATATACACCCCTTATTCTTATGGGTAGGGTTCCATAATTGTATAAGAAAACCATAATTGTATGAGGAAACCAGGATTTCTAATTACATTTTGATATGCTATAGGTGTGCCTGGATTTCCTTATACATAGGGAAGGTCATTTTCAAACAGCCCACATAGCAATAAAGTCTGTATGCTCATTTTACACGTAGACTTTACAGAAGATTTCCAAAGTGAACTTATGCACATATGTGTGCTTTGAAAATAGCACTCATGTAACGTTAGATCTCCTCTTTGGAGGATAAAACTGACATGTGTACACCTATGTGCTGTTAGGATTCTGAGATATCAGATGGTGTGTGAACCCTAGGCCGAAGTGAGAGGTGTCACTGCCCTCGGGGAGGAGCCCCGTGAGCTTCACTGTCAGGAGGCTAGGTCTCAGCTAAGGAAGGCACAGAATGAATAGAGTTTTTATTAAATAAATAGAAGCACTACCCGTGGAGCGGGAGGTGCCAGAGAGAGATGGTCACAAGGCTATGATACACAGGGTCAATGGGATAGGTAGTGCCCTGAGGGAATACCTCCTAGTGCTGGTAGTAGTCCGTGAAGTGGGTATACCAGAGAGGTCTCTTGTAGAGATAGTAGTTGCCCGCGAAGCAGAGTACATCGAAGAGGCCTTGATAGAGATGGTAGTGGCCCGGGGGGTGGTGTACACCAATGATGTCCTCGGTAGAGATGGTAAAAGCCTGTAGAGTAGGATATGCAGATGAAGTCCTCAGATGAGGGGCCTGCCAAGAAAGGAGCACAGTCGAGGCCCGAGGTGGAAGTGGTAATGGCCCGCAGTGCGGGGTACACCGGTGAGGGTCCTCGGTTGGTCTAGTAGTGGTCCGCAAGGCAGGAAGTGTCTGTGAGGTCCTCGATAGCAAAGTAGAGCAGTCACCACTGACTGAGCTCTCTGTAGCGATGGTAATGACCCACAGCGCTGGGTACACTCGATAGGCACTTGGTAGGTAGGAAGTGATCTGCAGGGCGGAGTATTCACAACAGAGCAAGTTGGTTCCAGGAAGCCCCAGGGAACGGAGCAGATGGAGTTCCAGGTGTCAGGCCCTCCGAGGAGTGTATAGCCATGACGAGAGAGAGGCCCCCGAGGAGCAGGTACATGAACGTCCACGTCGGAACTGGAATCTGGAATGCAGGGTCCTCAGGAAGCGAGCCGGAAATAGCAAGGATGACTCTTTGCCAAATTGTCTTCAGAGAAAGCCAGCAGGTTTAAATATCCATAGGTCCTGATGTCATCTGGAGGGGATGCCCCCGAGGTTCCCGCCATGACATGGATAAGACCGGGCTGTGTGCGTGCGCACCTAGAGGGACCTGATGGCAAGATGGCGGTCAGCGGTGTCCGTGCCGACCCGGGAGGCCTGGAGGTGGTAGGCAGATCGAAGGTAGCTAGTGGAGGCTGCCCATCTACCCCATGGAGTCAGGGAAGTGAAGAAAGAGGTGAGCAGAAGTGGTCACAGGCATCTGCGACCGAAGGGCATAACAGTACCCCCCTTCTTAGGGCCCCTCCCAGGGGGGTTTTGCTTTCCAGGATGAGAAGCATGGAACTGTCGAATTAGCTCCTTGTCAAGGATGTTTTTAGTGGGCTCCCAACTGTTTTCTTTGGGACCAAATCCTTCCCATGAGATCAGATATTCCCAACGCTTCCCATGCTTCCTTGCATTTAAGATGTCCTCAACCTGATAAGTGATGTCGTTTTCAGAAGTTAAGGGTTGCATTTCAGGAGGTTTCTTTGAGAACTCTGATAGGATGAGTGGTTTTAGCAGCGAGATGTGAAAACGTTGTGGATTTTGAGTGACGTGGGTAGGCGAAGGCTGTAAGTGACCGGCCCCAGTCGGTGGAGTACAGAAAAGGGCCTGATGTATCTGGGAGCAAAGCGGGCTGAAGGCAACTTTAGACGAATAAAACGGGTGCTGAGCCACACCTTGTCACCTGGGTTTAACTGAGGAGCTGCTCGGTGAAGATCATTGTAGAATTTTCTTTTGCCGTCAGAGCTGCTTGTTGTAGCAATTGCTTGGTATGCTCTCAGAGTTGGTGCATTCTTGAGCGGAGACTTGTGCCGCTGGAGAGAGCACAGATAGAGGAATCAGAAGAAGAGGTAAAGGCTGACATCCGTACACCACTTGGAAAGGAGATGATCCTGTGGCTGAAGATTGATGGGAGTTCAAGGAGAACTCGGCCCATGGCAGCAACTCAGACCAATCATTCTGACGGGAATTCACGTATGCCCGGAGGAACTGCTTTAGAGTACGATTGGTTCTTTCTGTTTGTCCATTGGCCTGTGGATGATGGGCCAATATAAGGTCCAGGGTGATGTCAAACTTCTTACACAGTGACCCTAGAACTTGGCTGTGAACTAGACACCCCTATCTGAGAGGATGTGCTTCACTGCTTCGGAAGTCCATGAACATGGAAAATGTGTCTGATGAATAGTTTGGAGCTGAGGGCAGACCGGGTAACACCATGAAGTGAGCCATCTTCGAAAAGCTGTGTACGGTGACCCAAATGGTACTGTTCCCACTGGAAGAGGGTAGGTCTACAATAAAGTCCGTGGATATATGTGTCCACGGTTCGCTAGGTGCCGGGAAAGGTTGTAGGAGGCCCCATAGACTGCCTGTCGGCGGCTTCTGGCGAGCACATGTGGGGCAAGATTCCACATAGGCCTCAGCGTCCTGTTTCATGGTTGGCCAATATTACCTCTGAAGTGTAGAGAGCGTTCTTGCTTGCCCGGGGTGACCAGAGAGCAGAGAATCATGTGCCCATCTGAGGATCTTCTTGTGAAGAGGCCAAGGAACCACCGTCTTCCCGGATGGCACAGTATGAGTAGCGGGGAGGAGTACTTTCGTGGGATCGATGATGTGCCAGGGGACATCCGGGACATCATCAGTAGTAAATGAGCAAGAGAGGGCATCTGCTTGCACATTTTTGTCTGCTGGTCAGTACCGAAGCAGGAAATTAAATCGGGTGAAAAAAAGAGACCAACGGGCTTGACTGTGGTTCAGGTGTTGGGTGTGATGGAGATATTTGAGGTTTTTGTGATCCGTGAACACAGTTATTTGATGCTGTGCTCCCTCTAGCCAGGGACGCCACTCCTCAAATGCTAATTTGATCACGAGCAATTCTTTGTCTCTGATCCTGTAATTGTGCTCAGCTTGGGTAAAGTGTCGGGAAAAGAAGGAACATGGATGTAATGTACGGTTAAGAGAATGCTGGCTGAGCACAGCCCCAACACTGACATGAGAGGCGTCTATCTCAACGATGAAGGGTCGTCGGGGATCTGGATGACACAGGCATGGCTCTTGCAGGAAAGCATCCTTAAGTTTCTGGAAGGCGGATACAGCTTCGGGTGACCATTGAGATGGATCGGCTCCTTTTCATGTCAAGGTCGTGAGTGGGGCAGTTAGTGTAGAGTAGTGGTTGATGAAGGATCTATAATAATTTGTGAAGCCTAAAAATCTTCGGAGTGCCTTGAGACCCACTGGCTGAGGCCAGTCTCTGAATCTTTTAGTCTTCTGTGGATCCATTTGAAATCCTTGGCTAGAGACCACATAGCCCAGAAAAGGGTTGGACTCCTTGTGAAAAGAGCATTTTTACAGCTTGGCATACAACTGGTTTTCCCTTAAACGTTGTAAGACGATGATGACATCCCAACGATGGCTTTGAAGGTCTTGTGAAAAAACCAGGATGTATTCCAAATAAACCACAACACAACTGTAGAGCATGTCTCTGAAGATTTCGCTCATCATATTCTGGAACACCGCAGGTGCATTGCATAAGCCGAATGGCATGACCAGATATTCAAAATGGCCGTCGAAGGTGTTAAAAGCGGTTTTCCACTCATCTCCTTGATGTATTCTGATCAAATTATAAGCACCCCTCAGGTCCAATTTGGTGAATATCTTAGCCCCCTGGAGCCTGTCAAACAGTTCGGAAATTAATGGTATGGGGTAGCGATCCTTCTGTGTAATTTCATTTAAGCCGCGTTAATCTATACATGGCCGGAGAGAGCCATCTTTCTTTCCTACAAAAAAGAACCCTGCTCCAGCAGGGGACTTAGAGGGATGAATAAAGCCTTTGGCCAGGTTCTCCTTTATGTATTCGGACATGGCTTGAGTTTTGGTTAAGGAAAATGGATAGACTCTTCCTCGAGGAGGCTCAGTATTGGGCAGCAGATCGATTGCGCAATCAAAGGAGTGATGTGGAGGTATGACCTCTGCAGCTTTCTTTGAAAATACATCCTGGAAGGAGGAATATTGTGGTGGAAGCCCTTATTTATTTATTTAATATACCGTCGTTCGAAATTGCATCACAACAGTTTACAAAAGCATAAAACAAATTCAAAGAAATACATTGCGGTAACAAAGTCAAGGAGACTAAAAATACATACAAAAAAACAAATATTAAAGGAGATTTAAAAAGATTCATAATAAAAGTAAAAAATGTAGAGGGATTAAGAAGTTAGTGGCCTGTTTGGAGGTTATCTGAATAGGCTTTCTCGAAGAGCCAGGGCAGACTGGATGGGCCGTTTGGTCTTCTTCTGCCATTATTTCTATGTTTCTATGTTTAAGCCTTTCTTAAATTTTTTACACTCTGTCTCCAATCGTAGAAGTGCCGGCATGGTGTTCCACAAACTTGGGCCTGCGATTGAAATAACTGTCTATAACTAAGGCTAAGTGAGCCCTGAGACCGATGGCTGTGTGGTCGGGCAAGACATCGGTGATATTGTTCTTAAACATTTTTTATGGCAGGAATCTCCCCAGTGAGAGAGTTGGAGGGTGGTCCAGTCAAATTGAGGGGTATGTACTTTTAGCCAGGGTAATCCCAGGACCACTGGATGTATAGCCTTGTCCAAAATAAAAAAAGAGATTGTCTCGGAATGCAGAGATCTGGTGTGAAAGCAAGTATAGATCATGGAGAAGTCGACTTCACTAGGCAAGGGTTCGCCATGAATAGATGAAAGTAACAAAGGCATTGACAGACGGATGGTGGGAATGCATAAATGTTCTACAAGTTGCTGGAGAATAAAGTTTCTACTGGCTCCGGAATCTACTAGTGCCAGGGTGTGAAACTCCTGGTTGTCCAAGTTAATGGTGACAGGTAGGGTTAGTGGAGGAGAAGGCGCAGTTAGGCCTAAGAGTCCTCCAGCGGATCCTAGGCCTGGGAGTTTCCCAGACGGAGAGGGCAGGATGGTACAGAGTGACCCGATTGGCCACAATGTATGCAGAGACCTGCTTTCTGGTGCCACTGCTTCTCCTTTGCGGATAGATGACTATGGCCCATCCGCATTGGTTCCTCTTCTTCTGTGTTTGATGCAGTGATGCCCTGAGTAGAGAATGTGGTGCGATCCCGTGGGGCACTAGCAGCCGCTCTCTTGGTTCCTCTGATCTCCTGGGAACATTCGCGTAGGACGATGGTCTATGCGGCCGGAGAGATCAATAAGCGAGTCCAGGGTCTCAGGGAGCTCGCGTGCTGCCAGCTCGTCTTTAATACATGGGCTAATACCCTCAAGAAATATGGCTTGCAGAGAGCCCAGGTTCCAGTGTAATTCTGATGAAAGAGTCCGAAACTCGATGACGTAATCAGTCAATGATCGGGAACCTTTCTGCAAATGCAAAAGGGTGGTTCCGGAGATGGTCCTTCGCCCTGGGTCATCAAACACAGTTCGGAAGAGAGTGAGGAAACCTGGTAGATCGTTCAGGATGGGATCTGTACATTCCCAAAGAGGCGATGCCCAAGCCAATGTTTTTCCATCCAGAAGGGATACAATATATGTAGTTTTGGAGACTACATCTAGAAAGTATGCAGGTTGTAGGGAAAAGTGCATGTTGCACTGGTTCAAGAAGCCCCTGCATAATGAGAGGTCACCTGCAAAACAAGGAGGAGCCAGCAAAGGTACTGGAGGCCAGAAGGGTGGTGCTTGTGTAGCCAGATCAGGCTTGGCAGGCATAGATATGGAAACCAGCCAGCTATTCAGTTGATTGACGGCGTTAGCCAAAGTCTCTAGAATCTTTTGTTGCTCCGTGATTCACTGGGCCAGGCCAGGAATGGCCTGAATTGCTGAGACCTGTGCCAGGTCCATGATTTGGCAATCTGTTAGGATTCTGAGATATCAGATGGTGTGTGAACCCTGGGCCGAAGTGAGAGGTGTCACTGCCCACGGGGAGCAGCCCCATGAGCCTCACTGTTTGGAAGCTAGGTCTCAGCTAAGGAAGGCACAGAATGAATAGAATCTTTATTAAAGAGATAGAAGCACTACCCATGGAGCGGGAGGTGCCAGAGAGATGGTCACACAGACCCTGAGACACAGGGTCAATGTGATAGGTAGTGCCCTGAGGGAATACCTCCATAGCACTGATAGTAGTCTGTGAAGTGGGTATACCAGAGAGGTCTCTTGTAGAGATGGTAGTAGCCCACGAAGCGGGGTATACTGAAGAGGCCTTGATAGAGATGGTAGTGGCCCACGGGGTGGGGTACACCAATGATTTCCTCGGTAGAGAAAGTAAAAGCCCGTAGAGTAGGATATGCAGATGAAGTCCTCAGAAGAGGTGACCGCAGCCTGCAGAGCGAGGAGCACAGTTGAGGCCCAAGGTGGAAGTGGTAATGGCCTGCAGCGCCATTACCACCGAGGACCCTCACCTGACACCAGTGAGGGTCCTCGGTCAGTCTAGTAGCAATCTGCAAGGCAGGAAGCATCTGTGAGGTCCTCGATAGCGTGGTAGAGCAGTCACCACTGACAGAGCTCTCTGTAGCGATGGTAATGGCCCGCAGCACGGGGTACACTCGATAGGCACTTGGTAGGTAGGAAGTGATCCGCAGGGCAGAGTACTCACAGAAGAGCAAGTTGGTTCTAGGAAGCCCCGGGGAACGGAGCAGATGGAATTCCAGGTGAAAAAAAAGGGGCGGGGGCGATAGTGTTCTGCCGGCTGGTTGTGGCTGTGCTGCACACTATCGCCCCCATAGCGCCACTGGAAAAGGTGGTGTTATTTCTGGCACTACTGCCAGCGATGTCTAAAAATTTATTGTCCGCAAAGCTACTGGAATCAAAATTTTTCTAACTCCACCCAAATCCTGCCCCACCCCTCCCCTTTCTCTAATTTACATGTTTAAGTCGTGATGTGGTAGTTATCGCATGTATTACGGCATTATCGCGATTTGATGAACAACCCCCTTAGATCCTTAAATTTAGGGCTGCTATTAATTTGCCTAGATTTAGGATCTTGTTAGGTGTCCTATTCTGAAAATCAGCGCTAAGCTCCTAACTTTGTTTCACTGCCCTAACTCTGTCCCTGTGGCCACCCACTTTTTAGGAGCTTAAATTTATGGACTCAACCCTAGTAAATTTTCAAATGGGCCAATTTAGAAGCCTAATTGCAAAGGTTAGGAGCCTAAACCCTTTGAAAATTTGTTCCTTTATATCTTCTGAGTTAAACTGAACATTTTGGTGATATAGTTTGACATTGATGACACATTTAGAATAAAGGCCTCAATGAGGCCTATTTTTTCAGTCACCTTCTGGAAGGAGTCAGTAGCTAGGAAACAAAGAGCTATTCTGAATATTATTTCTACAGAGAGATTTTGGGAATGATTTTTATGTGACTTCAAATGTAGCTTTACTTTGTCTATACAGAACATAAGAACATAAGAAAATGCCATACTGGGTCAGACCAAGGGTCCATCAAGCCCAGCATCCTGTTTCCAACAGTGGCCAATCCAGGCCATAAGAACCTGGCAAGGACCCAAAAACTAAGTCTATTCCATGTAACCATTGCTAATGGCAGTGGCTATTCTCTAAGGGGTAGATTTTCAAAAAACGCGAATAGACGTACTTTTGCTGGTGCATCAGGCGCCAGCAAAAGTACGCTGGATTTTAGTAGATACGCGCAGAGCCGCGCGTATCCACTAAAATCCTGGATCGGCGCGCGCAAGGCTATGAATTCTGTATAGCCGGCACGCGCCGAGCCGCGCTGCCTACCCCCGTTCCCTCCAAGGCCGCTCCAAAATCGGAGCGGCCTTGGAGGGAATCCTCTAACGCCCTCCCCTCATCTTCCCCTCCCTTCCTCTATCTAACCCACCCGCCCGGCCCTGTCTACACCCCCCCTTACCTTTCTCCGGGGATTTACGCCTCCCGGAGGGAGAGGTAAATCCCTGCGCGCCAGCGGGCCTCTTGCGTGCCGGGCCGCGACCTGGGGGCGGGTACGGAGGGCGCGGCCACGCCCCCGGACCGCCCCGGGCCGTAGCCATGCCCCCGTACCCGCCCCCAAAATGCTGCCGACACGCCCCCGAAACGCCGCAACGACTGGGCCCGCCCCCGACACGCCCCCGACACACCCCCTCGGAGAACCCCGGGACTTACGCGAGTCCCTGGGCTCTGCGCGCGCCGGTAGGCCTATGTAAAATAGGCTCACCGGCGCGTAGGGCCCTGCTCGCCTAAATCCGCCCGGTTTTGAGCGGATTTAGGCGAGCAGGGCTCTGAAAATCCGCCCCTAAGTGAACTTAATAGCAGGTAATGGACTTCTCCTCCAAGAACTTATCCAATCCTTTTTTAAACACAGCTATAATAACTGCACGAACCACATTCTCTGGCAACAAATTCCAGAGTTTAATTGTGCGTTGAGTAAAAAAGAACTTTCTCCGATTAGTTTTAAATGTGCCCCATGCTAACTTCATGGAGTGTCCCCTAGTCTTTCTACTATCCGAAAGAGTAAATAACCGATTCACATCTACCCGTTCTAGACCTCTCATGATTTTAAACACCTCTATCATATCCCCCCTCAGTTGTCTCTTCTCCAAGCTGAAAAGTCCTAACCTCTTTAGTCTTTCCTCATAGGGGAGTTGTTCCATTCCCCTTATCATTTTGGTAGCCCTTCTCTGTACCTTCTCCATCGCAATTATATCTTTTTTGAGATGCGGCGACCAGAATTGTACACAGTATTCAAGGTGCGGTCTCACCATGGAGCGATACAGAGGCATTATGACATTTTCCGTTTTATTCATCATTCCTTTTCTAATAATTCCCAACATTCTGTTTCCTTTTTTGACTGCCGCAGCACATTGAACCGACGATTTCAATGTGTTATCCACTATGACACCTAGATCTCTTTCTTGGGTTGTAGCACCTAATATGGAACCCAACATCGTGTAATTATAGCATGGGTTATTTTTCCCTATATGCATCACCTTGCACTTATCCACATTAAATTTCATCTGCCATTTGGATGCCCAATTTTCCAGTCTCACAAGGTCTTCCTGCAATTTATCACAATCTGCTTGTGATTTAACTACTCTGAACAATTTTGTGTCATCTGCAAATTTGATTATCTCACTCGTCGTATTTCTTTCCAGATCATTTATAAATATATTGAACAGTAAGGGTCCCAATACAGATCCCTGAGGCACTCCACTGTCTACTTGCCCATTTAATCCTACTCTCTGTTTCCTGTCTTTTAGCCAGTTTGCAATCCACGAAAGGACATCGCCACCTATCCCATGACTTTTTACTTTTCCTAGAAGCCTCTCATGAGGAACTTTGTCAAACGCCTTCTGAAAATCCAAGTATACTATATCTACCGGTTCACCTTTATCCACATGTTTATTAACTCCTTCAAAAAAGTGAAGCAGATTTGTGAGGCAAGACTTGCCCTGGGTAAAGCCATGCTGACTTTGTTCCATTAAACCATGTCTTTCTATATGTTCTGTGATTTTGATGTTTAGAACACTTTCCACTATTTTTCCTGGCACTGAAGTCAGGCTAACCGGTCTGTAGTTTCCCGGATCGCCCCTGGAGCCCTTTTTAAATATTGGGGTTACATTTGCTATCCTCCAGTCTTCAGGTACAATGGATGATTTTAATGATAAGTTACAAATTTTTACTAATAGGTCTGAAATTTCATTTTTTAGTTCCTTCAGAACTCTGGGGTGTATACCATCCGGTCCAGGTGATTTACTACTCTTCAGTTTGTCAATCAGGCCTACCACATCTTCTAGGTTCACCGTGATTTGATTCAGTCCATCTGAATCATTACCCATGAAAACCTTCTCCATTACGGGTACCTCCCCAACATCCTCTTCAGTAAACACCGAAGCAAAGAAATCATTTAATCTTTCCGCAATGGCCTTATCTTCTCTAAGTGCCCCTTTAACCCCTCGATCATCTAACGGTCCAACTGACTCCCTCACAGGCTTTCTGCTTCGGATATATTTTAAAAAGTTTTTACTGTGAGTTTTTGCCTCTACAGCCAACTTCTTTTCAAATTCTCTCTTAGCCTGTCTTATCAATGTCTTACATTTAACTTGCCAATGTTTATGCTTTATCCTATTTTCTTCTGTTGGATCCTTCTTCCAATTTTTGAATGAAGATCTTTTGGCTAAAATAGCTTCTTTCACCTCCCCTTTTAACCATGCCGGTAATTGTTTTGCCTTCTTTCCACCTTTTTTAATGTGTGGAATACATCTGGACTGTGCTTCTAGAATGGTATTTTTTAACAATGACCACGCCTCTTGGACATTTTTTACTTTTGTAGCTGCTCCTTTCAGTTTTTTTCTGACAATTTTTCTCATTTTATCAAAGTTTCCCTTTTGAAAGTTTAGCACGAGAGCCTTGGATTTGCACACTGTTCCTTTTCCAGTCATTAAATCAAATTTGATCATATTATGATCACTATTGCCAAGCGGCCCCACCACCGTTACCTCTCTCACCAAGTCCTGTGCTCCACTGAGAATTAGATCTAAAATTGCTCCCTCTCTCGTCGGTTCCTGAACCAATTGCTCCATAAAGCTATCATTTATTCCATCCAGGAACGTTATCTCTCTAGCGTGACCCGATGATACATTTACCCAGTCTATATTGGGGTAATTGAAGTCTCCCATTATTACTGCACTACCAATTTGGTTAGCTTCCCTAATTTCTCTTAGCATTTCACTGTCCATCTTACCATCTTGACCAGGTGGACGGTAGTATACCCCTATCACTGTAGTCTTCCTTGATACACAAGGGATTTCTACCCATAAAGATTCAATTTTGTATTTAGTCTCATGCAGGATGTTTATCCTGTTGGACTCTATGCCATCCCGGACATAAAACGCCACACCTCCTCCCGACTGCTCCTCTCTGTCATTGCGATATAATTTGTACCCCGGTATAGCACTGTCCCATTGGTTATCCTCTTTCCACCATGTCTCTGAGATGCCAATTAAGTCTATGTCATCATTTACTGCTATACATTCTAATTCTCCCATCTTACTTCTTAGACTTCTGGCATTAGCATACAAACATTTCAAAGTTTGTTTTTTGTTTGTATTTTTATTCTGCTTTTTAATTGATAGGGATAAGTTAGAATTTTTTAGCTCAGGTGAGTTTTTAGTTACAGGCACTTGGACTACTTTTCTAATTATTGGAACCTCACTGTCGGGATGCCCTAATTCTAATGCATCATTAGTATCCTTTAAAGATACATCTCTCCGAACCATGCGCTGCTGAGCGACTGTCGGCTTTCCCCTTTGTTCTAGTTTAAAAGCTGCTCTATCTCCTTTTTAAAGGTTAGCGCCAGCAGTCTGGTTCCATCCTGGTTAAGGTGGAGCCCATCCCCTTCGGAAGAGACTCCCCCTTCCCCAAAAGGTTCCCCAGTTCCTAACAAAATTGAATCCCTCTTCCTTGCACCATCGTCTCATCCACGCATTGAGACTCCGGAGCTCTGCCTGCCTCTGGTGACCTGCGCGTGGAACAGGGAGCATTTCAGAGAATGCTACCCTGGTGGTTCTGGATTTAATCTTTCTACCTAAGAGCCTAAATTTGGCTTCCAGAACCTCCCTCCCACATTTTCCTATGTCGTTGGTGCCCACGTGTACCACGACAGCCGGCTCCTCCCCAGCACTGTCTAAAATCCTATCTAGGTGACGCGTGAGGTCCGCCACCTTCGCACCAGGTAGGCATGTTACCAGGCGATCCTCACGCCCACCCGCCACCCAGCTATCTACATTCCTAATAATCGAATCACCAACTATGATGGCCGACCTAACCCTTCCCTCCTGGGCAGTAGGCCTTGGGGAGATATCCTCAGTGCGAAAGGACAATGCATCACCTAGAGAGCAGGTCCTTGCTATAGGATCCTTTCCTGCTACACCTGGTTGGTGCTCTCCCATTATGAGACCTTCTTCCTCCAAGGCAGCACCAGGGCTGCCAGTCTGAAGTTGGGACTGGACTACTATGTCCCTGAAGGTCTCATCTATATACCTCTCTGTCTCCCTCAGCTCCTCCAGGTCTGCCACTCTAGCCTCCAGAGATCGGACTCGTTCTCTGAGAGCCAGGAGCTCTTTGCATCGCATGCACATGTACAACTTCTCACCGGTGGGTAAAAAATCATACATGTGACACTCGATGCAAAAGACTGGGAAGCCCCCCTCTTGCTGCTGGACTGCTGCCTTCATCTACAGCTTTGAGATGAGAGATCCGGTCATGTAGAACCTAATCAGACACTCTCCTGTGAGCGCTAACAGATCAAATCAGAGTTGAGAGGAGAGAAGCATAAAAGTTAAAAGGGAGGGAGGAGAATAAAAATGGTAAAATGAAGTAGAAAAGAGGAGGAAGAGGCAAGGAGAAGAGATTGGGGATAAAGGAGCATGAGAAAAAATACTTCTCATGGACTTGAATGGAACTTTGTGGTTATCAGTAGTCACATGGACAGTATGCAGGAGGTTCACTCTAAAGCTGCAGGCCAGGAAGTAGAATTGTGGATGTATAACAAATGGGCATTTCTACTACATGATCTGAATATTTTTGTGCCTGCTGAACAATATTAGGAAAGGTAAGCTTTTTGTCAATAGAAGAAAAAGCTCCAAAACCTGAATATCGTTCAAATTTTACCTACTAACATGTAGCTTAAATGTGGCAGAACTGAATCCTCAGATACTGCCTAGGCTTGAATTTCTGAAGTTGAATGTTGGCTTTTGATTCTGATAAACTAAAATCCAGACAAACAGAAATATTTGGATTCAGATTCTAGATTTGAAGGGCAATTTTCAAAAGAATTTTCACTGGCAAAAAGTGTTTAAGAACATAAGAACATAAGAAAATGCCATACTGGGTCAGACCAAGGGTCCATCAAGCCCAGCATCCTGTTTCCAACAGTGGCCAATCCAGGCCATAAGAACCTGGCAAGTACCCAAAAACTAAGTCTATTCCATGTTACTATTGCTAATGGCAGTGGCTATTCTTTAAGTGAACTTAATAGCAGGTAATGGACTTCTCCTCCAAGAACTTATCCAATCCTATTTTAAACACAGCTACACTAACTGCACTAACCACATCTTCTGGCAACAAATTCCAGAGTTTAATTGTGTGTTGAGTAAAAAAGAACTTTCTCCGATTAGTTTTAAATGTGCCCCATGCTAACTTCATGGAGTGCCCCCTAGTCTTTCTACTATCTGAAAGAGTAAATAACCGATTCACATCTACCCGTTCTAGACCTCTCATGATTTTAAACACCTCTATCATATCCCCCCTCAGTCGTCTCTTCTCCAAGCTGAAAAGTCCTAACCTCTTTAGTCTTTCCTCATAGGGGAGCTGTTCCATTCCCCTTATCATTTTGGTTGCCCTTCTCTGTACCTTCTCCATCGCAATTATATATTTTTTGAGATGCGGCGACCAGAACTGTACACAGTATTCAAGGTGTGGTCTCACCATGGAGCGATACAGAGGCATTATGACATTTTCCGTTTTATTCACCATTCCCTTTTCTAATAATTCCCAACATTCTGTTTGCTTTTTTGACTTCCACAGCACACTGAACCGACGATTTCAATGTGTTATCAACTATGACACCTAGATCTCTTTCTTGGGTTGTAGCACCTAATATGGAACCCAACATTGTGTAATTATAGCATGGGTTATTTTTCCCTATATGCATCACCTTGCACTTATCCACATTAAATTTCATTTGCCATTTGGATGCCCAATTTTCCAGTCTCACAAGGTCTTCCTGCAATTTATCACAATCTGCTTGTGATTTAACTACTCTGAACAATTTTGTGTCATCTGCAAATTTGATTATCTCACTTGTCGTATTTCTTTCCATATCATTTATAAATATATTGAAAAGTAAGGGTCCCAATACAGATCCCTGAGGCACTCCACTGTCCACTCCCTTCCACTGAGAAAATTGTCCATTTAATCCTACTCTCTGTTTCCTGTCTTTTAGCCAGTTTGCAATCCATGAAAGGACATCGCCACCTATCCCATGACTTTTTACTTTTCCTAGAAAAACAGCATAAATAAGTTGTCTGAAAATTGTCAATCTGTACACAAGTAAAAATTTGCACAACAATTTTACCTGCAGTGTAGATGAGGCATTTCCAAGGTAAAGTTAGATTGGACAAGAAAGCCGCAGGGTCAATTTTAAAAGGAGCAGGTGCATGTCCATGTGCGCACTGTTCCCAGCGCGCGCACATGGATGCGCTGATTTTATAACATGTGCGTGCATGTGCGCCGGATTTTAAAATCTGCTTGGGCTTGTGCAGGTAGCCCCGACTCGCACGCAGAGGGAGGGGGAATTTTACTAAGCAATGTGAGGCAATGAAATCGGGCCTCCCTCAGTTCCCTCCCAGTCCGCTCCAATTGAGGAGCGGACTGGGAGGGAACTTTCCTACCCCTAACTCTATCCTTCCTCCTTCTTCCCCTCTCCTCCTCGCCCAGTAAACCTACCCTAACTGCCCTAAGTTTTTTATTTCAATAATTACTGCTCCTCTGCAGCAGAAGTAATCGCCACACATCGGCCGGCTGCTGGTGCGCGCTTCCCCGGGACAGCAGCTAATGGCGCTGTCCTGGCCTGCCCCCCACCCCATCTCTGTTGCGTGGGAGGTGGATCCTTGGGCCGAGGTGGGGTTGATGCAACCTGTAGGCGAGGGCCTATGGGTCCCCACCATCGTCAGGTAGAGTGGACTGATAGGCAGAGGCCACTGGAGCTTCATCTATACCAGCCCTAATTCCCCGCGGGTTGAGCCTTTGGGTGCCAGGGCCAGAAGGACTTACGTGGGCCTCGAGGTTGAATAGTAAGAGAGGTTGATTCAGCCCAGAGACAGCAGGCGATGGATGGCATTGTCCTACTCTGGACTGGGTAAGGTACTGGAACTCAGGCGCCAATGGAACAGAGGTTGACTGAGTGCACCCAAGCAAAGGTAGGCCGAGGCCTAATATCCATGTCCAGGGAGTAAGCTTGGAGAGGCGTCAAATGACAGGTTAGGATCAGGTCCGGCAGCAATGTGGAGGTCGTGGCAAGCGATGCTGAGATCTGCTCACAGAGAAGTGAATAGCGTTAGTCAATAGAAGCAATGGTTTGATCACGGAGAAGTCAATAGCATTAGTCAATCGAAGCAATAGTCTGATCACGGAGAAGTCAATAGCATTGGTCAATCAAAGCAATAGTCTGATCATGGAGAAGTCAATATCGTTGGTCACTCGAAGCAATGGTCAGGGTCTGTAGCATAGTCGGGCGTAGCGGAGGTCTGGGTCTGGAGATAGGCTGCAGCATAGTCAGGCAAAGCGAAGTCGAAGTCAGAGTAATCAATCCAAAACATAGGCAGGGCAGGAACAAAGAGAACAGGAACCAGGAACAACGAGGATTAGGAATGAAGAGTAGAGATGAATCTCTAGTAGCAACGAGTACTCGAGTAGCGAGGAGACCTGTTGCAAAGGTAACATTATGGAGCGAGGTCTGAGCTTAAATACAGTGAAGAGTTTGACATCATCATCCGTGTCCGTGGCCAGGTTCCTGCCGCAGACCCTTCATAAAGATCAGCGATGTGCATGAGCGGACCTAGGGAAGGGCACGGCGCGGGTAATGACGTCTTTCTGCGGACCATGTGGAGAGGCTCCACGAGCAATAGTATCCTGGCCTGAAACGCTGGGGTCTATGGCAGAGCTGGAGGCACTGGGGGAGGCCCGAGTTCGGAGCTGGTGGCCCACTGCCGCTAGCGAGGAGGAATCAGAAGCTGGAGTCCTCATAAGAAGGTGAGAGGGCCGTGCCGCGGGTCTGCCGTGGACGGCACGCATAACAATCCCTCCCTGGCCTGCCCCTTCAGAGAGGCCCGGCACTTCTGCATGTACCAGGGTTTACACGCATGGCTGGGCCTGTTGTAAAATGCGTGCAGCGGCCCGGCCATGTGCGTAAATCCTGAAATTTAAGAGCATAGCCCTTTGAAAATTTGCTTGTGTGTGTGTAGTTATGCTTGAAAAAAGTATCCACAGAAAAAGCAGGTGCAAATATCTGTGTGCACTCTTTCTTGAGGCAATTTTGAAAGTGAAATTATGCATTTATTTATTCTTTGAAAATTGGTGCGAAGATTGCATGTAAAATGTGCCTATGGACTTTGCAGCAATATGGACAGTTAGAACATTTTCCCATTAATTAGTCCCCATTCATAATCCGATCTCAAAGCGTGTAACAGTTAGTACCTGAATGTAATCCGCTTTGAAGTGCCAAAAAGCGGAATATAAAAATCTAATAAATAAATAAATAAATAAGTACATGAGGCAATTCCCTGCCCCAAAGGATTTACAAAGGGGCCTATTCACTATGCTTCGATAATGCGTTTGGGTGCATTACGCAGCGTTATCATGACTTACATTTATTTATTTATTTATTTAAAAGTATTTATATACCGTTTTTTAAAATAAAATTTTTTCAAAACAGTTTACAGAAAATTAAAATAAAAATAGGGCATGAATAAAATTAAAATTAAAAAATGTACATAAATTTAACTAAATTAGCTAGATAAATACTAGCTTAAACAAAAGTTTTATTTAAATAAAGAGAGGTGATTTGCCGTGGGTACTTTAGGAAATTAAGAGAAGGAATAAGGAGGGAGGGGAGGGGAAGGGAAAAGAGAATGTGGAATAGATTGGCCAAATGAAAGGGTGGGAAAACAAGATAAGAGTAGAAGAATAAATGAATGTGGCGAATGGGATGAATCATCAAATGTATGTATTGTGAAATAACCCTTGGAAATTACAATTTTCTCGAACTTCTGTTCATTATGTCCTTCACCCTAAATCAGGCACAATGCGGCCATGCTCATGATCTGGGTCAACATGCAAATACATGCAAAGCAGCTTATTGGTATGGCAATGAGTACCGCAGCATGCAAAGATTTTTTGCAAGGTGCTGTACTCATTTGTATTGCCATTCAGCTGCTTTGCATGAATCTGCAAGGTGTAGCCAACTTTCCCAGGAAACATCACAAAGCTAAAGTGTCTGTTGATGCTCCCAGGGCTCGCAGTTATAGGGGTCACAAGTCCCGATAAAAGCTTCCCCACCCATCTTTTGTAAAAATGTCCCAGGTGGTCTATGGGGCAAGTTCCCCACCTCTCTCCCACCTTACCTGGTTCCTAAATATGGAAAAGCAAGTACCTGGTATGACTCTCTCCCCCCCCCCCTACCTTGAAGCCCCACATCTTTTTAAAAAATCCATGCCTTTCCCACTAAGCAGCCTTAATAGTTTTGCTAAGTATTTGCAAATATGCCTAAATATCACTTTGTAGTCGTGTGAAAAGTATTTCAGACCTCAAGAATCTCCCAATTTTCAGCCACTTATATACCTCCTGATTTTGGCACAGTGAAGCCCTCTAATTTTATTCATTCTTCTTAATTCCAGCAAATGAAATGATATATGGGATAGCTGTAACCCCAGTTATATCACATGGATATCTAATTATCTGATTAAATGTACATTCCACATCCTATCCCTCCACAGAATTATTCCACAGATAGTCTGATTTACTGTGCAAAAGTTGGCAAGTACAAAACCGTATAGAGTGCCTTCCTCAAATGATGGTGCCAAAATTACTTTTATTAATACAGTGAACCTCAAATTTGATAAGGATTAGGAGGAAGAAAAGGTTCAGCTCCACTCAGAAAAAAAAATGGCAGTTCCTGGACAACGCAACCAAGCTGAAAAGAACACAAAGGAGAAATTTGCTTTTGGGTGACTGCTTTTTATTTCATGTTTCTTTCACCGAGAAATCCTGTTCCACAATGAAGTTCTCATTGCCTATGCCCTTCACATTTAATGCCTCCTGAATGGTAAGTGAAATTCTAGACACTAAGCATGTCTGCTTCGTCTTTAACTGAATTTTGCTTATTTACATTCAGATCTGCACCAAGGTTCATAACCTTTTCCACTTACTCAGCTCTGTGTGGCAAGCATATCAGTTCATTTGTTGGCAATATTGCACACTAGAAGAGTGTTAAAGGTAACATAAAGTTCAAGAAAAGTATTTGTTTTCATATAAACAAACTGCTTAATAGCCCTTTGCCAGTAGGTCCATAAGGCTTTCAATCACACTCTTGTTTTTCTACTGAGAGCTTTTTTTTTTTATTATATAAATGAGCAATCGGTATATATATTATTACCAAACAATGCTGACAGGTTTGCAGTTAAAATGAAAAATAAATCATCTAGAGAGACTTTATCTTCATACCATCTCTCCAAAATCGCATTGTAATTAATGACCTACTCAATAAGTAATTTAATGAAAGTGACTTAAAAAGCACTGAGCTGTATCTTTGTTCTTTGTTTTAATGTTCCCATTTATACAGTATTTTTTAAAATTAAAATGGATCACTGATAAACATAACGTCCCAGGTTTGTAACCTTCAGTCCCATTAATTAAATCAGTCACTTGACAAAACAGAATTTTACAGTGCCCTCTGCATATCATAATAGTTTGTACTCTATAAAATGGAAGTTTGCCTTAGAATCTACTTCCCATGTCCTTCTAATAAATTTACCTTCATCTCTTTCCTTGTTGATGATCTGCCAGCTATCTAGGCAAAGTTACCCACCCAGACATCTTTGTTCCAGGTAACTTTATCTGGATATCCAGCCCAAAGTTGAATGCTACTAGCTGAAGATGTGGTCTAAAGTTGATTGGACAAAGTTGTCCGCTTGGGTGACTTTAGGCCTACTATTTACCAAGACAGATTTAACCTGGTAACCTTGGGGTCAGCACTGCCCAGACAAAGTGAAATTGTGTCAAAGGAACTTGTCCAGTGTCACCTTTATTTGTGTGGATATAAGTTGTTGGGGCAACAATTTGCCTGGACAAAATTTAGCTGAGGAGTGGGGAAAGATTGTTATGGTTTGTGGACCCTTGGGCTAGCCTGTGGATGATGAAGAAACGTTGAGGAGAATTCCTCAGAAGATGTAGTAGCCGGGAGGCGGAACAGAGCCAGGAGACCAATCAGGAGCTTCGGCACTGGAAGCCCAAGGTCCCCCCCCCCTCCCCCGGAAGGAGTCCATGAGAACCCAAGCCGCTTGGACTTAGGTGCAGTCTCCCAGAGAGGATAGTCCAAGGTGGAATCCAGATATCGCAGGGGAGGCAGAGAAGCAGGATGAGTAAGGGCTGGCAGCAGATAGTAACTCCAAAGGATGTACCGAAGTCAGGAACCAGGAAATCAGGAAATCAGGCCGAAGGATCAGGGCAAGGCTGGATCAGGAACAAAAGCTGGATCAGGAACAAAAGCTGGATCAGGGCCAAAGGCTGGAACTGCAACTAGACGACTCCCAGGAGTGAACCTCATTGCAAGGCGATGTTCTAAGGCAGGAGCTGGGTTTAAATACCCTGCCAGCATCTGACGTCATCCCGGGGGCCGGCCAAGGTTTCTCGCCAATGTCCCTTTAAATTCCTCTTCATTGCACGTGCCTAAGGGGCAGGGCTATCGCAAGGAACTTGAAGGCGTCTCCCTCGTGGGGACACTGCGGCGGAGAAGGCCTGCCAAGGTCCGAAGAGTGTTGGGGACTGCAGCGGTTTTGCCTGGCAGCCTGGAGGAGGTAAGGGCCCGGTCGCGGGACCCGCGACCGAGATCACAACAAAAATTATTTAAATCTCAGAGTTTTTCCAGCTAATTCCAAAAGTTAGTTAGAGAAACCCTTTGAATGTTGACTTCACTATATAGATATAACACCTGGGCTGAGGTCCTCAATGAGGAATCCACAGGTACACTTCTGTTTCAAGAGCTTAAGAAGTTCACAAATTCTTATGCTTTCCATAAGCCCACTACTTTCCAGGATTCCCTGTCTAGGGTGGGGGGAAAGACTTCAGCAATAATCACATTGGATGATGAACATCACTTTACTGATAATTGATTGTAAGGTAAAATGAATGACATTTTACAAGGCCTTGTTTAATGCAGTCCATTACATTCACATTTTCCAATAAATCTGTGACTCTGTACTAATAGTTTAACCTGTTTGTTTCCATATCTCATCCCAATTTCAGGGGCAGTTTTGGAAATTCTTCCCAAAACAGTGGACATGATATTTGATTTAATCTAGATGGCATACATCAAAGTCCTTTTCCTCATACCTGATTCAGATGTCATGAATAGGCATCTTACTTCTTATCCAATCTCCTCCCAGAATAACCTGATGATATTGCAATGGTTAACATCAGATGGATGCCTCAATTAATTCTCCTTTCTTTCTGTTCTCTCCTCCTTCTAGGAATGACTGAGAATCCATTCCTCTGAAGGGTCATTGGATCTCTCTGGGTGAGAGACTACTCTGAAAACTCATCTCCCAAAGATGGTATCCCTTGGCTATGGAGAATTTAGCTACGCAAACATAAACATAAACCCAATCTTCAACATTCAAACAAAAAGGAAGGAAGAGTGTATAAAAAAACATCCTTTAACATAATTTCAAAAGAGAGGAAATAAGATTTTCAAAAAAGGGAAAGAAAACACCCTTTTTGCTTTCTAGCCCAAGCCTTAATCCATGAGGCCCAAGGGACTATTTCTCCCAAAACAAGAGGAATAAAAGCAGGAGCAGGAACAGCACCATCCTGCCTCCTAAAAAGTCTAACAAAAAATCCACACCCTTTCTAAATATTTCCCTGTTTTATATGTAGCTGCATTTAAAAAAGGTTTGGACAATTTCCTGGAGGACAAGTCCATAAACCATTATTAAGGTGGAGTTTCAGATAGGGATGTGCGATTGTTTTTCCCAAATTAGGCAATGTCAACGAAATTGCCTAATTCGGAATGGTTCGGGAGAACTGAAAAACGATAGATTTTTTCTGAAACTTCGGCAAAAATTCATTTTTTATTTAGTGCACGCTAACGGGAGTTAGCACGTGCTATCGGGAGTTAGCGTGCACTAACTCCTGATAGTTCGCACTAAACCCGAAAATCGGGGCCCCCGAAAAAAAAACCCTGAACCACAGGAAAAAAGAAATTTCCATGGGGGGGGGGGGGGCCCGAAAGAAGCCCGATACAACATTTTTACCCGAAGCACATCTCTAGTTTCAGATATATCCATTGCTTATTCTTGGGATAAGTAGCTTGGAATCTATTTACTTCTTGGGATCCTGCCAGGTACTTGTGATCTGAACTGGCCACTGTTGGAAACAGGATATTGGGCTTGGTGGACCTTTGGTCTGAGCTAGTAGGGCAAATCTTATGTTCTTATGTTCTTACATCAGTAAGAACCAACCAACACAGCAGCCTTTATGGAAGAGCTATAATCTACTTGGAATGCTTTGATTTCTTAGTAGATTCCCAGTAGGTCTCTTTATATATAATAGTCAGGTGATTTTTCAATCTATTTGTCAAGACTGTACAGCATTGTATGTGCAGCCCACCCATCAACTATTCATTGTCACTGGGCAGGAACAGGCCTATGGATCTTATGTGGTGCCAGCCTGCAGAAGCCCTGTATTTCCTGCTAGTAGGTCAGCAGCTGGAGATGGAAATGACCTGTGTCAACCACTAAAACCCCATACCCATTCTGGGGTTGAAAAGAGCCGGAGAACTAGAGTATCAGCTGCCCTGTCAATAGGAGTGGGGCAAGGACACAGTCCAAGATTTGGGGAGCAAGTCAGGAGGCAGTCTCAGCTCATCATTTTTGACAAGTCTTTTCCACTATTAATAAAACTATAATGCTGTCTCTATTATGAATATTAGTATTAGTGTTATTTTATTATACTTTCAAAAATCTGAGGATAATAAAATACCATCCCCTGAATTTTTCCCAGGAACCTTGACAACTAGGTTCTTTCATAGTCTTACTTTTAGTAAATTAATATATTTTTGTATTCCAGCTCCCATGAACTAAACTCATTCTTTGGAATGTTTCAACCTTTCTTCCTGTTGTTTGTTGTTTTATTGTTTGTTAAGTATGTTAAAACTATCCTTCTAATCTCTCATTCTTCTTTCCTGCATCAATTTCTCCCCTGCCTTTCTTTTCCTAATTTGTATATTGTATGACATTCCTCTGAGACCCACATCACACTTAAACTAAATATAATGCTTTTTTTTTTTTTTTGGCAGCAGCCTTCAAGAATGGAATTTCAGTACTTTTTCAGCAGCAGGGACTGAGCTCAAGTACCTATCTCTTCAGTGCTTCACTGTACTAGCCATGACTGAACATTTCAAACTCAAATCAAGTGAATTTTCTGACTATGTAAGTTTGGAACTTTTGAATTTTCCCCAGAACAGCTACCAGCAGATTTCAGGAAATTCAAAAAATTAAATGTGGAATTTAATTGCTTCAATTTTTTTTTTATGTATTTAGCTTTTAGGGATGTGCTTTTGTTTTGATATGAATGGAAAACCATGTTAAATGAGTTGATTTTCTGTTAATTTTGGAGCAACTGAACATAATGGACTTTGTCCCTCCCAAAAATCTGAATCCTTTTTGGCTCATTCAATTTGGTTCCATTAAAGAGGAGCAGTCTATTGGTTAGAGCAGTAAGCTGAGAACCACAGTAGCCAGATACTTCTTGTAATTTTGGGCAAATCAGTTCACCCCCCTTTATCTCAGGCACAATTTAGATAATAAGCCTTCTTGGGCAGGGACATAACTAGAGTCCCTAAATTATAATTTGCTTGGATTTGAAAAGTCAAGTAATGAAATTCAAAGTTTATGGGAAAAGCAAAGCATGCAGTTTTGTGCTCCAAGCCAGACAGAGCAGATGCAGTTGGGGATGGGACTAGGAAGGAGCAGGATCAACCATATTACAACCAGCCTCTCCCAGCTGATAGCTGCATGTCATAACTTCATCAATGTTTTGTAAGTGAAAATGAAACTAAGAACGCTTTGAGCAGTGACCATTTTGTTCTGTCATTCCTCTACTGGGTCTGAGCGAGGAAAGGTAGAGGGGTTTGAAGTTGCTTGCTTTAAAGCTTAAAGTAAAAGAACAGATTAGAAACAAGAATTTCATTAATTTACAGGAGACAACATAGCATGCAATTACTAGGGGTGGGAGCCCTGACAAATGTTGTTGCCATATCATTTTTGATCCTTTTCGAGTCCATCTCATGATCGTTGTTTTTAATGCTGTTGCACTGTTTCAAAATTTGTTTTTTCTATATTTGTAAAAAATCTGAGCCCACCCACCAGCAGATTCCACCCCCCCCCCCCCCCCCAGTACTCACCACAAACACCCGGTGGTCTAGAGAGGGACCCGGGATTGATTTCCCACTCCCGGGCTGGTGACTGCCCTCATTCAAAATTATGCTAGCCACCCTTTGCCTTTAACATGTGACAGGGGTTACTGGTACTATTGGGCAGCCCCTGTCACAAGGTAGAAGCAATGGACGGGGCGGGGCCAGAGGCGCAAATGGCCACTGTGCCGGGGGATCACATTCTGGCAGGGTGCAGGCGTGCGCTAGCATGCGCACGTTATAAAGTCACACATCCATCTCTGCTCGCTAGGTAGCCTGTGCACATGGACGCGTGGCGCACATGGACAAGATGGCGCCGGTCATGTGCGTGCACATGGACGTGCGCGCACATGGACAAGATGGTGCAGGCCATCCATTGCTCCTACCATGTGACAGGGGCCAACCAATGGCACTGGTAGCCCCTGTGACATAGTAAGGGCAAAGGCTATCGGTGCCATTTTGAATACCGGCAGCCGATGGCCCGAGTGCAGGAGATCGCTCCAGGACCCCCGCTGGACCACCAGGGACTTTTGGTAAGTCTTGGGGGGGGGGGGGTCAGGAGGGTGGGGGATTGTAGTTAATTAAATTTAAAGGGTAGGGTTGGGGTTTCTTTCAACTTTAATGGGAAACTTTAATGGGTAACTAATGGATGAATCGGGGTCCCCCAAAAACGGATGCAATGGATTTGGGTCCCAACGAATACGAATACCAAATCAGACGATTCCGTCCCTGCTGCACATCCCTAGAAACTATGCTAAAGATCAAAATCACAGAGCATATAAAAAGTCATGGCTTAATGGAACACAGTCATCATGGATGTCTTGCCTCACAAATCTGCTTCATTTTTTTGAAGGGTTTAATAAACATGTGGATAAAGATGAACCGGTAGTGTTTTTGGATTTTCAGAAGGCGTATGATAAAGCCCTTATGAGAGGCTTCTAAGAAAATTAAAAATTCATGGGATAGAAGGTGGTGTCCTTTCATGGATTTCAAACTGGATAAAAGATAGGAAACAGAGAATAGGATTAAATGGTCAATTTTCTCAGTGGAAAAGGGTAAACAGTGGAGTGCCTCAGGGATCTGTACTTGGACCGGTGCTTTTCAATATATATTTTGTTATATGTAAACCGGCATGATGTGGTTTCTAATCATGAATGCCGGTATAGAAAAACGCTAAATAAAATAAATAAATATAAATGATCTGGAAAGTAATACGATGAGTGAGGTTATCAAATTTGCAGATGATACAAAATTATTCAGAGTAGTTAAATCACAAGTAGATTGTGATAAATTGCAGGAGGACCTTGCGAGACTGGAAGATTGGGCATCCAAATGGCAGATGAAATTTAATGTGGACAAGTGCAAGGTGATGCACATAGGGAAACATAATCCATGCTGTAGTTACACGATGTTAGATTCTATATTAGGAGCTACCACTTAGGAAAAAGGTCAAGCCTCATAGTGGATAATACATTGAAATCGCCTGCGCTCAGTGTGCTGCGGCAATCCAAAAAGCAAACAGGATGTTAGGAATTATTAGGAAGGGAATGGTGATTAAAATGGAAATGTCATAATGCCTCTGTATAGCTCCATGGTGAGACTGCACATTGAGTACTGTATACAATTTTGGTCGCTGCATCTAAAAAAAGATATAGTTATGAAAGAGAAGGTACAGAGAAGGGTGACCAAAATGATAAAGGGGATGGAACAGCTCACCTATGAGGAAAGACTAAAGAGGTTAGGGCTGTTCAGCTTGGAGAAAAAACGACTGAGAGGGATATGATAGAAGTCTTTAAAATCATGAGAGGTCAAGAACAGGTAGATGTGAAATGGTTATTTACTCTTTCGGATAATAGAAGGACTAGGGGGCACTGTGTGAAGTTAGCAAGCAGCACATTTAAAACTAATCGGAGAAAACACTTTTTTACTCAACGCACAATTAAGTTCTGGAATTTGCTGCCAGAAGATGTGATTAGTGTAGTTAGTGTAGCTGGGTTTAAAAAAGATTTGAATAAGTTCTTGGAGAAGTCCATTAACTGCTATTAATGAAATTGACTTAGAGAATAACCACTGCTATTACTGGCGTCAGTAGCATGGGATCTACTTAGTGTTTGAGTATTTGCCAGGTACTTGTGGCCTGGATTTGCCAATGTTGGAGACAGGTTGCTGGGCTTGAAGGACTCTTGGTCTGACCTAGTATGGCAATTTGTTATGTTCTTATTTATTTATTTATTTATTTATTTATTTATTTTATTTATTTACTTTTATATACCGATATTCAATCGAGATATCACATCAGTTTACATATAACTGAGTGAATAGGGCATGGTCTGCCTTATTTTACATTATAACAAGGTAACTTGTCTAAGATCTAAAGAGATGAGTATAAATTGTAACATTTGTAGTATATAAAGGAAATAGCATTTGAGATAACAATTATAATATATTACTATAAGTAGGATATGACATTGTAAAGAGGTAATTTGTAAATTATAACATTTTTACATTGTAACGAGGTAACCTATATTACATTTTACATATTATATTGTAACGAGGTAACTTGTATTGGGGCTGGAGAGAAACATTTCTGTTATGATATGATAGCATTGCTTGGGAGGGAGGAGTGGCAGGGAGGAGTGACTGGGAGGAGTGGCTGGGAGTTCACACTTTTCTTTTTTAGAGAGGGGGGTTAGGTATCTGGCGGGAAGGCTTTTCTGAATAGCCATGTTTTGAGTTGTTTTTTGAAAGCTTGGGTGGAAGGTTCATTTCTGAGAGGGGGTGGGAGGGAGTTCCACAGTGTTGGGCCTGCTACTGATATGGCTTGTTTGCGGGTGGAGGTGAAGTGTGCTGTTTTGGAGTTGGGAACGGTGAGGAGGCCAGTGTCTGAGGACCTGAGGTTTCTCTGTGTGGAGTGTGGGAGTATTGCAGTGTTTAGCCAGTTCATTTCGTTGTTGTTTATTTTTTTGTGGATGAGTGTGAGGGTTTTATATTGGATCCTCTGTCTAATGGGTAGCCAGTGAAGTTCTTTTAGTGTGGGTGTGATGTGATTGCTTTTTTTTATGTTTGTGATGGTCCTGGTGATGGTTCTGGTGATGGTGATGGTTCTTATGTATACATATTCACTCAGCAAGAATCAGCAGTTCAATGTGCTCTGTATTAAAAATGTCAGGTTTGCTGTCTATATCTATAATAGGATGCACAAACATTGTAACACTATAAACCCCCACCCACTAGTGATCTGTTTTAATAAATTCAATCATGTCTCTAGCATCAAACAGCAGATGTAGTACAGCTAGTGACAAAAGAAGGGAGAAACGCCCAATTCACCAGAGAGGTATTTCTGCATAATGTTTTAGTTGGTCCAGAACTACCTCTCCCTCAAGGCACAGTAATGGCAGTAGCTCTTACGAGGGTACAGCAGCATGGCTGTGCTTCACCACTAGATGATAGACCAGAGACATACTTCATTCCATATCTTAGCATTAATAATAATAAGTGGGATGGTGGAGAGCTGGAAGCTAGACTGGAAATGTAAGACCGTTCCTGTTTTTTTTTTTGTTTTTTGTTATAGATGGCAAAAGGAATACGATGCTATAACTGTCAGTAAGGGCCTCCTTGGTGCTGGGGACCAAGGAAAGTGGTAGCTTTGACCTTCAGAAACTGATACAGAGATGCAGGAAAGGGCATTTTTGTCGGATTGTGAAGAGTGGGCAGCAGCTCTGTGATGAGTAGGAAATAGTCAAGGCACTTGTGTACCAACTTATTCAGGATGTAGGCAACAGCTAGAATTCTACATTTCTACAGATACAGAACATAGTGGAACAACAGTCACTCCTGCACAAATTGTCTGTGGATGCTGAGATTGATATGGATCATCCACTGGGGCATCAGGATTGTTTACACATGATGCAGGCAGTATATGTCCTGAAACCCTTCAAGGATGCCATAGAGGATCTGAGTTCCAGAAGAGTCATTATGGGTAAGGTCATTGCCATAATCAATATCAATATCCTGGAGGAGAAGTTACATGATTTCTGGTAAAAACAGGGACTGCAACTTGAGATCTTGGAGCTAATGAATAGAGATGTGAATCGTGTCCTCGATCATCTTAACGATCAATTTCGGCTGGGAGGGGGAGGGAATCGTATTGTTGCCGTTTGGGTGTGTAAAGTATCGAGAAAATCGTTAAAATCGTGAGCCGGCACACTTAAACCCCCTAAAACCCACCCCCGACCCTTTAAATTAAATCCCCCACCCTCCCGAACCCCCCCCAAATGCCTTAAATTACCTGGGGGTCCAGCGGCACACTAAAACACGGCACACTAAAACCCCCTAAAACCCACCCCGACCCTTTAAATTAAATCCCCCACCCTCCCGAACCCCCCCCCCAAAATGCCTTAAATTACCTGGGGGTCCGTAGCGGCGGTCCGTAGCTTAAATTACCTCCGTAGCCTTAAATTACCTCGCTGAACGACCTCCTGCAGTCGATCTCCTGCCGGCACCATTTTCCGTACGGAAAACGATTCGCGGCAGGAGATCGCTCCCGGACCCCCGCTGGACCCCCAGGAACTTTTGGACAGCTTGGGGGGGCCTCCTGACCCCCACAAGACTTGCCAAAAGTCCAGCGGGGGTCCGGAATGACCTCCTGCGTCGAATCGTTTTGGTCTATGGCCGCCGCCATTTTGCGGCGGCCATTTTGCAAAATGGCGCCGGCTGAAGACTACACGATTTAGTGTGCCGGTTTCCTGCTCTCCCCCTTCCCCCGATTTAGCTACGGACCGCCGCTACGGAGGTAATTTAAGGCTACGGAGGTAATTTAAGCTACGGACCGCCGCTACGGACCCCCAGGTAATTTAAGGCATTTGGGGGGGGGGTTCGGGAGGGTGGGGGATTTAATTTAAAGGGTCGGGGTGGGTTTTAGGGGGTTTTAGTGTGCCGTGTTTTAGTGTGCTGCTGGACCCCCCAGGTAATTTAAGGCATTTGGGGGGGGGGGTTCGGGAGGATGGGGGATTTAATTTAAAGGGTCGGGGGTGGGTTTTAGGGTGTTTTAGTGTGCCAGTTTTCCTGCCCTCCCCCTTCCCCCGATTTACGATTTTTTGACGATAAATCGGGGGAATTGGTATTGTATCGTGGCCCTAACGATTTTTGACGATTTAAAATATATCGGACGATATTTTAAATCGTCAAAAAATGATTCACATCCCTACTAATGAACTCTTTGCAGCTGCAACTGCAAAACTGGCTCATAGCCTCATCCAACTGCATTCTTACAATGAAGACCACCCTGTATGACCCACAAGTGAAAGAGAGTGCTGCCTTCCAGATTTGCACTCTTGTATCTAGAAGGAGAAACTGGTGACTAGGGGCAAGAAGCACCAGAGGTAGAGATGCAGTCGGAAAGCAGCAGAAGAAAGAGCAGGCTCCCTCTATAGTACTGTCAGCATCAGTAGCACTCTGAAAGCTACCACTTCCTCCCCCATCTTTATCTGTCAGACCACTGTAGCCACCACTCAATGAGCTCTCCTACCATAGGCCAATATCTCTCTCTCCCAGCAAATTTCATTCACGCTGTACCTTGAAGTCTCCATCAAGACCTGTTGGCATATTCATGTTCTGGCCAAACCTTGTCCAGATGGCACAGCATTTCTTTCCCTGATCACCAGCCAGGATGATTTGTGAATGGATATTCTAATTGAAGAAGGACATCATGCATTCACATTGCTCACAGCTAGTGCCAGAGTTGGTGGAAAAGCTGGTCTTTCTTAAAATAATTTATCATACAGCATCTCTTGCTACCGTCATATATCAAAAATCTTTTATTATAAATTATCACAACTATATGCTTCTATTTCATTTGTTGCAATATGTTTAATGCACCTGTAAAATGTAAAGGTTATTACATATGTATGACCATCAAAAATCAAACCCCTGGGAAAGCCCCTTACAATCTATACATTCACGTCTATATATATATAGTATCTCCATCATAAAATCACATAGAACAAACATAACATGTATCCATTCAACCCCATACAGCTCTTATACTATCCATATCAAACCCTTCCAAAACAACCTTACAGCATTCTCCTTTTTGTAATACAATTTTTAAACAAAACATCAGCAAAAGGGTGTTATAGTTAGTGAGGTTTGGGTGGACCCTTGGACCCTGTGGCAGCTGACCACGCCCACAGGGGGAAGTCCCGAGAGGGGCCACAGGTCAGACTCAGCTCTGGACACACAAACACAGATAGTTCTTTATTTAGACAGTTTGAGAAACCACCAGAGGTGGCAGTAGTGAGTAGATGTTGTAGCCCAGCTGGGCTAGTACTCACTGATGGTGTCTGTAGCAAATTCTTCCAAGTAGAAGAGGAGATAGATGCAGGCAGCGAGTCAGGGAACATGGGCCCTCGAGGAGCGAGTACCGGTTACCTGATATCGACCTGAAAGAAACAATGAGGCCCCCGAGGAGCAGGTACCCCGTTAGCAGAAAGAGTCCAATAGGAGTTGGAAGGCAGAGTAGCTGGGTACGGACAGTGAATCCCATCCGTAAGATCACCCTTGCTAACTCAATGGCTAGCAATAAACAGTAAGCTTAAATATCCGGGCAGCGTGATGTCATCACAGGGGGACGGCTCTGAGGAACACGCCAATAAGGAAATAAGAATGAAGGCCACGCGGCTTGCATGCCCTAAGGTACCTGAAGACCATGGCGGGAGGCAGCGCCCAAGCCAGTCCGGGGACGCCGGAGAGGACGGCAGGCAGACGCTGCAGCAGCCAGGTGTCGATCAACAGTACTATATGGTTGACTGCTGCCATTTTAAAAATGGTGGACCAAACACTGAGCACTAAAATGCACTCTGGGCTCCACTAAAGCACCAGGGAACCTACAGTCGCCCTGGGGGTGGGGGCTTGGGTGGGATTTGCTAAAGAGTAGGTCTGGGGTTGTGTGGAGTTTTTCTTTTTTCACAAAGGAAGGAAGAAAGCAGATTGACAGCAAATGTATTATTACTTTTTATTTTTTACATGTCGGCTTCCTCATTCAGTGGTGGGAGTGGGACAGGAGGTCTCTCGAGGGCTTAAAGTCTAAGGGCCTAAATTTACTAAGCCCTTTTCACCCATTCTATGGCTATGGGAAAAAATGTAGTAAATCAGACCCTACATTTGTACTTGCATAACAAAGAATAAAATGACTTGCCTAAGGTCACAAACCATGTCCTCACATTCTATAACCTTGCTTCTCTGGTTCTCAACCTGCTGCTGTAACCATTAGAAAGTGATAGGTGGATTTTATTAAAAGGTTCTTCAATTAGGTTTCGTCAAACCAAATTTGAGGAAACTTAATTTTTTCCAGGTTTGTCAAATTGTTTAAAAAAGCTATTCTGAAAACATTTGCACATCTCCATTTTTTATTGAATTGTTCTGCCAGGTAAGCCATTGATTTCTCCTGATTTTAGTCCTTTGTCCATTAGGAAATTTAGGAAAACATAGCTTTATACAATGTTACTGAAAGTCAGAAAATATTAATGATATTCAGATGCAAAAATAAAATAAAATAACCCTTTTTCAGTGCATATTCTTTTTCTATTATATCATTTCTATTTGCAGAATTCTAAATAGAATGCAAGCCATATTGGCAAATCATAGAAAGTATATTCTGCAGCTGTTGAAATAGCTTTGAGAAAGAACTTCCTTCTGAGTACAGAAGAGATTTCATATTCAGGCAGAATTGCAATTACTCTTCTGTTTCTTCCTGGAGTTAGATAAATGAATCTCACTATAGTTCTTGCCATTTTGTAAAACATTTATGAAATATTTTTGGTTTCTTCAAAAGTAATAAAATAAGTTAGATATTCTTGAGGGACTGACAATGATCTGGAAGCCCTATATAGTAGTAATGCTCACATATGCTAGGGTTATTTGTATTCAGGGTTGCCAACTTTCAACTGTGAAAATTCTGAACACTTGGACATGTGGAGTGAAAGTTTTGCCTCTGTCCTTCCACATGACTATTTATTTAACCTTTATTACTAGAAAACTGGGCACAAAGCGAGCTATAACCAAATAATCCCAAATTTAATAATACCAATAACATTCCATTAGAACAGTCAGGAAAACTGGAATTACTTAACAATTACCACCCTCACCATTAAGAATCACAAATACTTGACATTTATCAGGTCACACAAACTTTTTATTAACTCATTAAGAGGGTCATTTACCAAGTGGATACCAAGATGGGGGTGGAGTAGGGGTGGCGTCAGGCCAGGAAGAGGAGGAGTCGGGGCGACACCGGGGCTGACGCCATGAAGACTTCGCCGACAGCGAAAGGTACGCTCATTTATCGCTGTCAGTTTCGCGCCAAATAACTACACCTTTTATGGTGTAGTTATTTGGCGCGACACCGGCAGCGATTGCACCGCAGAGGTGCAATCACTGCCGGCTATTGCAGGACTGCCCCCTGCCCCCATTACCGTGGGATTCACTATGCCTTGCGGCATTAGTAAATCCAGCCCTAAATCTCTTTTGCCCTATTACTGTTGCTTATTTATGGAATCAGTGATCAGTCTCGTAGTAAGATACAAATGATGGCAGATAAAACCTAAAGTGTTCCATCTAGTCTTCCCAGAGATTCCTCTGCTTTGGTAGATGAACATACAAATTCCCATACAACTCAACACCAATTTCCCCTTATGTTTTGTCCTTTTCACTTGATATCTCTCCCCTTTACTCACCACTGCCATCCCAGGACTGGTGCTAGGATATTAGATGTGCCAGGCAAAGCTTACAGCCTTGCATGACCCCTTCCCAAATGCAATTAAAAATTATGCAATTATAATAAATTTCACATGGAAAAGGACATTCAAATGAGGTAAAATAAATCCTACCTAAGAAAAGACAACACTGCAAATATTACACCAAACCATAAAACATCAATACATGTATTAGGAATACAGAACAAATCAGGCTGCAATAGATTCCTACACAGAAACTAGACACTAGCAGAATTCCTCACTTTGATCACATATGCAGAACACAGAAAGACCCTCACCAAATATAGAAAAAAGTGACCATAAAGTATAAATAAAACTGTAACAAACCAGACTCTGTATAGAGTGCAAGAATGGAATAAAGAAACATCACCATACCTCACAAAACAAACAAAAAAAAAGCAAGACATATAAATCATAACAAAATCATACTAATGAAAACTATTTCAAAACAGCTGACAAATAGAATAACCTGCAATAATTAATTGATATTACATTTTTTTAAAATTTCACCAATCACCAATAAAATATTTCAGAACAGGAGATACATTAAATGAAGTCCAATAATCAAAACAGATGAAAAACATCCCTTACTCCCTATTTCTGGGAACTTTGGAATTCCAGTCACCCTAAAATTGTCTTGGATTAGTGGAGGAAAAAGAGGATACTCACCTTATCCTCTCTCTCTCATATACACACACTACCTAACTGTTGTGTTCGTGCCTCTTCTTACCCCTCGCTCCACTCTCTGTACCTGGGATGTGACTCCCTTCGGCTCTGAAGGACAGATGCGGTCACGGCTTCTCTCCGCCTCTTGGTCCCGGTTCCCCCAGGCTGCCTGTTGCTACGGAGCCGCCATGTTCCTGATGATGTAAGGGCGCGCGTGTGCACACGCTCCAGACTTTGTACCAGCAAGGGCGCGAACCTCGGGGGCGTCCCCCCTTAGTGATGTCATCCATTTGTTCTTTAAAAGGTCTTTGTTTGCTAACCTCTAACGAGTTAGCAAGGAACTCCAACGGGACTAGCTTCGGCAGTCCACGATACTTGCACCAACGATCCGAGTCAGCCGAGGAACCCGGCCCCATTGCTTGGCCTTTTCAAACTTACCAGGAGTACTCGTTCCACGGGGGCTCTACTCTCTCTTCTTGATTTCAGATTGTCAGAACACTCGGAAGATTCCTCATTGCCTGGAGGCGATCACGGACGTGAACATAGTGAGTTCTATTTCATAGGAATCGGTACTCGCTCCACGAGGGCCTACATTCCTATTTTCTCAGAAGACTCCCTTCCGTCCAAGACGTTATCGCAGGTACAGAGATCTAGAGTTACATTGGCAAGACTACAGATAGCAACCGGTACTCGCTCCACGAGGGTCCATATTCCTAGAATCTTATACAGTTATTGTGAGTTCTTATTACAGACTGTTTGTGGGAACCAGTGCTCGCCTATGGCTCCTGTTCCTGCATGTACTGAAGACTCTCTGTGGCATAGAGACCATTGCTGACATCTACTATTGTGAGTGTACCATCTTGTACCCAGTATACCCTGTCTACTCACTACTTCTAGTCTCTCTCTACAGCTCAGCGACCCAGAGATTATATTCCAGTATCAGAAGGACTTCAGCCTTACCGGACACAACAACTCACTACTGCCACTCCTGGTGGTCCAGCTTCCAGTCTAATAAAGAACTATTGTGTTTATTTCATATTCTAGCCTAGTCGTTGGTCCCTCTCAGGATCTCCTCCTGAGGGCGCTGTCATCTGCCATTGGCCCAGGGATTCACCATTTCCTCCAAGTGGTCATTCCTTTTACTATTGTCACCTTGTGGGAGCCAACCACTACAGATCACTAACTCCGCTCACGGAAGTATTATTATAGACAGCTACTCCTCTTTCTCTGAGACTTGCCAGCAGCTTATATATATATATATAGAGAGATTGCTACTCCATAGTGGGAGGCATGATAGATTGCTATCTCAGTAGCGAAGTTCTATATACCTATTACCAACTCCTCTCCCTTGGAGAGTTGATCCATAACATATTACTACTCCTTAGCAGATTGGTAACAGCTTGCTACTTCCTTTCTTACATGAGTATCTACAACAGTTCGCTAACAGATCTACAGATAGCTAAACTCCTCCCCTCTGGAGGAGCAGGTCATGTCATATCGCTACTCCTTCCCCTTTCAGGAGAACAGCAGAACAGCTTGCGAACTCCGCCCTCCTGGCGGAGTGAGTGACAGAAGATTACTAACTCCTCCCCTCTGGAGGAGGTGAGCGTAATAGATTGCTAAATCCTCCCTTCTGGAGAAGGAGAGCGTAACAGATTGCTAACTCCGTGTTCCTGGTGGGGTAAGCACAACACTAACACACATGTTCATTCACTCTCCCTTTTTCTCACACATATACAGACACACAGGCTCCCACACACATATTCATTGGCTCTTTCCCCTCCACTCCCACACACAAACAGGCTCTCTCACATTCACTGGATTTTACTCTGTCACAGCCAGGCATTCTCTCTTTCCCCTTTGTACACACAGGCTCCCTATCACTCCCCCACATACATAGGCTCCGCCACACTCACTGACTCTCTCTCCCCCCCACCCACAGGCTCTGTCACACATATTGGTTCTTTCCCTTTGCTTCCCACACTCACACAAGCACACAAGCTCTGTCATACTCAATGGCTATCCCTCCCCCCCCCCCCCAATACAAGCTCTATCGCGCTCACTGGTTATCTCATTCCCCCTTACATACATACACACACACTCACACACACACACATGCACATAGGCTCTATCACACTCATTGACTCACTGTTTCTCCCATACACATAGGTTCCCTTTCCCTCATACATACACAAATAAGTTCTGTCACACTCAATGGCTCTATCTCACTCCCACACCCACACAGACTCATTTACACTCATTGGCTCTCTCTCTATCACACTCACTGGCTCTCTATCCCTCCCATATACAGGATCTATCACACTCACTAGCTCTTACTTCCTCCCACATACACACACATGCTTGGTCACACTGCGGGCCATTGTTTCAGCATACTGATGGGCCTAGCTGGGACTTTACGTGCGCTACGCAAGGGAGGGAAGGTGTTGGTAGTCCTTCTGGGCTTTTACTTGAGCCACAGGAGGGAGGGAATGTATCAGTAGCCCAGTTGTTGCAAATTCTGCTTTCATTGTCTGAGAAGCAGTAACCAATGTAGTGCAGCATACAGCTGGTTTTGGCTGTTGTGCTTCTGCTGCCCCAGACCATGCCTCTGCCCTGCTTCTGTCTGCCTTGGATGGCTCTCCCGCCTTTTCCCTTTGCTCCAAAACAAGAGGGAGAGAAGCAGATGGCCATAGCACATATTCTCCAAATTTCAATTTCCTCAGCCTTGTGCTATCTTCCACTCCTGCCACTTTGCGGCCTGAAAAATCTCTTTAATTTTGGAGATGAACTGATTTTTTTTTTTTTTTTTTTATCATTGCTACTATGCTGGGCTGCTTCTGCACTACTTGCTTTACCCCTACCATCACCCTCTCCTTTCTCTTTTCCTGAGATGATGGAATTTGTTCAACTGCACTGCCTACAAGAGTTTGGATATTACAAATGAATTTATTTAATGATATTGAAGCAGAGAGAATGATGAAGTTGCATCAACAGTATGAAGGTTTATTGGTTATGAGTAGTAACCGCATACCAGTAAATTAGCCCCATGCAGTCTTTTCTTTGTTTCCATCTTCTATCTAATTCCCTTTTTTTCTTTCATCCCTGTTGTTGAAGCAGAGAGCAATGTTGGAGTTGCATCAGAAGTATCAGATTTATTGGTTAAGGATAGTAACTGCCACACCACATGAACTCTTTTCTTCATTTCCATCCTCTAACCTTTAGACATCCACAATGTTTATCCCATGCCCCTTTGAAATCTTTGACTGATTTAGTCTTCACCACCTCCTCTGGAAGGGCATTCCAGTCATCCACCACCTTCTATGTGAAGAAATGTTTCCTGACATTGGTTCTGAGTCGTCCTACCTGGAGTTTCATTCCATGCCCCCTAGTTCTATTGATTTCTTTCTAATAGAAAATGATGCAATTGTGCATCATTAAAACTTTTCAGGTATCTGAAGGTCTGTATCACATCCCCCCTGCACCTGCTTTCTTCCACTACATAGAGTTTGTAGGGTTGATATTGCTAAGTCCCAGTAGAAACTAGGGATATGCTGTCATTTGAAATGACATAGACATACTGTTGTTTCTTCAGGAAATGTGGCTACTGGCTATCAGAATCAGCAGGTCTCAACTATCTATGTTTGATCACATTATCAGGTGGCCCACTTCTATCATACTAGCAATTATCCAAGAATATTGCACCACAGTAGCCAGAACATGAAAACCATTCTGTAAATAGATCTTGATATCAAATAAAATAATATGAACAAATTATCAAAATAGGTATGTGAAATTAAGAATAGCAATCTTCTTGTAACCTTCTATGAATAATTGAAATTAGGCTAGCAATGTATATTCACTTAAGGTTTCATTCAGCCAAATTCAGGACTTTAAAAAAATTACTGCCAAAAAATTACTGCCATTGCTTATTCTTGTGATAAGCAGCTTGGAATCTACCCCTTGTGACCTGCCTTGGCAACTGTTCGAAACTGGGCTTGATGGACTCTTGGTCTGACCCAGTATGGCAAGTCTTATGTTCTTATGTTCCTTAAATATTCATTGATGTTGAGAAATAAAAATATTGAAATCCTATTTTGAAAACTTGACTCAGGGATCCTGCTTATCTCTATTACATTGAAAGAACTCCTCTTGTACAGGTTTGAATTGTGCATGAGCCACATTATATCTTTTTGAATATGCAGTCTCTTGATGTCATAAACAACTGAAAGTGGGAGGAGGAAATGATTTAAATGTGATACTGGCCCCAACTCACTGGCCCATTTTTGTCTGCACATCAGATGTCAGTGCATGACAGTTGCTTTGGTTCAGTTGTGTTTTACTCAAATAGTTGGGATGCAGAGATGATCCTGGACTCTGAAAACCTTCATCCATTAGTTAAACTTGGTATACTTCAGTTTACTGAGCATGCCTTAAAATGTATTGCAGCAAGACAGCACCACCAACCAATCAGGAGAAAGAGGACATTGTTCCTGCTGAGACTTGGCTCTGTGCCAGAGGAAGCTCTATGGTTGTTGGGATTTGCAAGGGGTTTGTTATTTTCCCTGCCCTGCCCTGTTTATTTTCTGCTTCTTGAGAGAGTTGGGAGAGGCAGCAGCTGTAGGGACATTCCTGAGATGGCTGTAAAGAGGGGAGAACATATGGATGCCGTTCCAGCAAGGCAGTGTTGGGAAACAGTGGCAGAGCACAGGAAAGCTGTTCTGCTGTGAGCTACTGGATTAATGAAAGTCCGGCAGGGATAGTGCAGTCTGTTGTGTTTTTCTCTGTCATTGGGTGCTTTATTGTGATGTTGTCTTAAATGGATCCTAAAAAGATCTATTTGGTTCACTGTAGTTTCTGTCTTTCTCCCCATCTTTCTCCAGGGTAAAAGACAGAACCTATAGTGAATCAGAAAAAGGAGATGCTTCCCTGTTTGTCACCCACTAGAGTACTGTTTAAGGTCTTTTAGGATACGTTTAAGACGATACTACAATAAAGCACCCACTGATAGAAAGAAATCCTCCCAGGATCGTCTGAAGTTAAGACTGGGCTAGTGAATTATTGTGTGCCCAAGTACCTTGTTTCCATATAAATAAATATACACTACACTGTGTGCCAGTTTACAGAGTCAATCTTCTTTAAAACAAATTCAACTCCAGTCAGTCACAAGAAGAGTTAACATGCAAAAGTGCTGCATAACTTAACTGTGAACCAGAGTGAGAGATCACTACCTTGGTTGGAAGGAGTAAATCCTAGTTTTTTCTACTTGCAAATTCCTGTAGTGAATCTGTTGGGTTTCTTGGTGAGCTAAACTTTTTTTTTTTTTTTATCACAGACACACCACAATTGAAACTGAAAATCCATTGAATTTCAATAAGAGCCCTGCAGAGTCAGGGCTCTTATTGAAATTTGTTTTGGTGAGGAACTCCTGCTAAACCTAACACCAGGAACTCCTAAGGGGTCCCCCATGATCACTTTGGTGCCTCTCCCCATATGGCCAGTGCCATTTTTAAATGTGCAATACACTGGGCATGAGCCAAGGGCATTGCTCCGGCCCTTTTCAATATAGAAACCCCACAGAAGGGTGTAAGTAGGGGCTGGGAAGAATAAGGCCGGTCGGCCCCTGTGACTTTGTGAGGGCAAAGGTAGCACCGGCGTCATTTTGAATACTGGCAATACGGCCCGAGTGCAGGAGGTCGCTCCCGGACCCCCGCTGGACTTTTGTCAAGTCTTGTGGGGGTCAGGAGGCTCCCCCCAAGCTGGCCAAAAGTCCCTGGGGGGTCCAGCGGGGGTCCAGAAACGATCTCCTGCACTCGGGCCGTATTGCCAATATTCAAAATGGTGCCGGCGCTACCTTTCCCCTGTCACATGGTAAGGGCAAAGGGCCATCGGCGCCATTTTTTTTAGCGCAGCTGATGGCCTGGGAACGGGAGATTGCTGCCCGCGGCCCCCCTGGACCACCAGGTATGTGTAAAAAGTTTTTGGGGGGGGGGGGGGTGTCGGGAGAGTGGGGGAGGCTAAGGGGGTAATTTTAAAGGGTCGGGTGGGGTTTTTTTTTATCGGTGTGGGCCTCACTAAAAAAATTAGTGTTGTGAATTGGAATCGGAACCGATCCCAATTCACATCTCTAACGATCAGATTCCCCCCCCCCCCCCCCTCCCAGCCGAATCCGATCGTTAAAACGATCAGGCACACGATTCACATCCCTACTGGCACCAGAGGTTTTGTTGCCAATGGACTACTTGTAGCTACAACTGCAAAATTGCCTCAGGCCCTTTGCCCAGCTGGATCTTTACATGTTGGCCACCATGTATGACCCACGGGTTAAAGAGAATATCACCCTTCTGTCTGGCACTCTAGTATACTGGAAATAGAAACTGGTGGCTAGGGTGCAAGAATGTGAGTGCCAGAGGTATAAAGACATTAATGATGCGGAGGAGGAAAGATCAAGTACCCCATGCAGTACTATCAGCATTGGCAGTTCCCTGAAAGCTACCACTTCCTCCTCCACCTTTATCCACCACTAGCCCCCAGTGGCCACGACACAGTGGGCTCTCCCGCCATAGCTTCAGTAGTTGGCAACAAAGGCCCCTCCCCCAACAAAGAAACTCAAACTGCAATCATGTGATACCTTGGAAAGCCCATCAAGATCATAGACATAGACCTATTGGTATACTGAGCATCACAAGACCACAATATAACCAGATCTTGCCAAAATAGCCCAAGCACAGCATTTCCTTTCCTGCCCACCAATAAGCATGCCTAGTGAACAGATCACCATGAGACCTCCTCATTCACAGCTGGCACCAGAGCTGTTGGAAAATTGATTTTCTTTAAAGTATACCTTCCACTGCTGTGTTTCCCTGAATTTTCCTATGACAGGAAGAAGGACTGAGTGCAGTTACACAGAAGCAATACCCAAACTTTTTATCCTAAATGCTCTGCTGTTTTCTTACCAGTAAACACTCTTGTTGCTGCTGGCTTGCCTGCTTCTTGTGCTCTGCCTCTGTTCTGGTTCAGTGCCTTGCTGTGTTGGGCCACTGAGCTGCCTGGCCTGCTCCTCCTGCCCTGCCTCTCTCATTTCAGTACCTTGCCTTGTAGATGTCACTCATTTTGCTTTCTAACCTCTCTCTCAGTGTCTGGGGTTTTTGATGCCACTCCTCTTGCTGGCTCACTCTGCCCTCTATACCTGGGAGTGCTGATGCCACTCCTTTTGATGCCTTCCCCCTATCTCAGTATCTTGGGCCTCCCTCTCACTCAATGTATTTGGGTGTTAAGACCTCTATGCTTGCTGCTATTTCCATCAAATTATGCTTTGTGATCCTCATACCACTTTGTGCCACTTCTTACTCTTTGGTGCCTTAGGGTTTTCCTGGCATTTATTTTAATTGATATTCCCTTTTCTCAGTACCTTGGGGTGTTTATATCAATGTAGTTTATAATACCTTATGCCTGTCTTTTGGTGCCTTGGATGTTCATCCACTACTTGTTCTGCTTTGTCCCTCTCTCAGTGCCTTGGGGTGCTCATGTTACCAGTGGTACCACTTGGCCCCTCTCATGGTGCCTTGGAGTGTTCTTGACACTGTTTGTAATGATTTGCCCCTCTCATGGGGTCTTAAACTGTTCATGCCACTCTGCCACTTTTCCACACTTTTGGAGGTCCATATTCAGTAGGGTAGTTAGTGGACAAGTTATCTGTCTAAGGTTAGCAGGATAACTTGTCCCGTATATTCAGCGGGATAAACATTCCTCTGAATACACTTGCTTAGAGTTATCCTGCTACATGTAGCCGGATAACTTAAAAAACATAAATGGCTATATTTGAATATAGCCATTTATGTGGCCAGATAACTTACTACTTAACCGGATATCTTGAAGTCCCAGAGGCCCCTATATTTGAAAGCTTTTTCATTGTTATGTTATGTTAAGTAGCGCATTATCTGGCCACACAAGGTGTATAACTTTAGACCTGCTCTGAAGCAGGTCTAAAGTTATCCAGCTAGTCTATTCAGATATATCCAATATTTAGCTAGGTTAGTCAGATATCTCAGTCCCTCCCTGGAATGCCCGCGAAACGCCCCTTTTTATCCAGCTATATTCTAGAATTTTGCCGGATAAGGGCTGAATATAACCAGGTAAGTCATTTAGATAGATAACCATCTAAATGGCTTTTGAAAATGGACCTCTCGGTATCTTAGAATGTTGTTCCCTCTGCTGATGTCTGCCTGCAAGTTTCATTAAACTTGAATAGAACTCTCATAAGATTTCATGCTGAAAAAGCCTTATGAC